>NW_019154123.1:20672922-20684739 GCF_002288905.1 Enhydra lutris kenyoni
AATGAAACAAGATGGGATTGGGAGGGAGACAAACCATAAGTGACTCTTAATCTCACAAAACAAACTGAGGGTTAATGGGGGGAGGGGGGTTGGGAAGGGGGGGTGGGATTATGGACATTGGGGAGGGTATGTGCTATGGTGAGTGCTGTGAAGTGTGTAAACCTGGCGATTCACAGACCTGTACCCCTGGGGATAAAAATATATTACATGTTTATAAAAAATAAAATTAAAAAAAATCATCATAACAGATGGAGAAAATCTCATCCTTTCATGTTACAAGAAAGGGTAAAATTCATCATTGTAAATACACTATAATCTGAATCATGGGGGAAACAGACAACAATCTGAAAGGAAATGCATCAAACTATTAACAGTTCTGGTCTAAGTGCTGAGACTTGGGTAAGTTTATTTTCCCTTATTACATTTTTCTTAATTTTCTATAATGGGAATGTAGTTTTTATGTTTGCAATGATGATAAACATTTTGCAAGACCTGCACATGTTCTTTTACCTCATAGCATTCCCCAACCTCTTGGCTCTTGCCCGCTTCTACTGTAGAGGCTGGAAAAGCTCAAATTGTTACTTTTCCAATCATCTTTGTCCTAGCAGAAGCCATAAGGCACAGTTCCAGCTGTGAGGTGTGAGTGGAAGTCTGAGCCCTGTCTTTGCCCTTTTTTCTTCTTCCTGCCTAGATTGCAGATATGGTGGGCAAGTGGGGCAGTAATAGCCATCTGGGAACAAAGCTGGGAAGGCCAAGAGAATCACATGCTGGGCCCTGAACTAATGCCAGTGGCTGAGGTTGTTAAGACCATGATGAAAAGTATTGGAGGAAACTGTGTGGCAGCAAGGCCAAGAGCAGAGGTTCTCAACCATTGCCGTCGTCATGTGGACAGATTTTGTCAATACAAATGCCCGGGTCCTAATCCTGGAAACTTCTATTTAATTGGTCTAGGCAGTCAGCTGGGCATCGGGATTTTTAAAATTTCCCCAGGTGGCTTGGCCAGGGCTGAGAACCCAGTTCTGGAGGCATACGGAAAAAGAGGTCAGAGGTAATACCACACTACCCAATGATTCAGAATTCCCATTATGTGAAAGAAATCAATCCCACTGTTCCTGGATTTTCTGTTGCTGGAAGTTGGATGTATTCCTAACTGATAAAATTGTACTGTTTCTTAAGCCTGGGCTAAGTGTGTACATATGTGAGTTTAATACTGATAAAATTCCATAGCACATACTGGTCACATAGATATTTCTTTTCTCAGTGTGGACTTCTCCCCCTTTGAAATCACACCCAAGCAAAGACCAGATTTATGAAAGTATATGAAAGTACAGTTTTGTTGCCAAGACAGAGACCCTTATGCCCTCTCATTCCTTCTATGTCTCCACTGGTATTGCCCCACTGTGGCAGAGACCAGGAAGTATCACAAAAATCTCACATGGCATTCTGCCCCCAGTCCCAGATGCCCTCCTCTCGATGTTAGTACATGGCTACACCTCTCAACCATTGGACCTTGTTACTCAAGGACCAGTGGGTTGGCTATTACCAGGGAGCTTGGTAGAAATACAGAATCTCAGGGTACCTGGGTGGCTCAGTTAGTTAAGTGTCTGCCTTTGGCTCAGCTCATGATCCCAGGGTCCAGGGATCAAGCCCCACATCCACTCCTTGCTCAGCAGGGAGGCTGCTTCTCCTTCTGCAGCTCCCCCTGCTTGTGTGCTCTTGCACTCTCTTACTCTCCCTCTCTCTCTCTCCTTCTGTCAAATAAATAAATAAAATCTTTTTTAAAAATTATTTTAAAAGCTTTAAAACCAAAAAGGAAAGCAGAATCTCCACGCCATCCCAGACCTTTTGAATCAGAAACTGCATTTTAACAAGATTCTCAAGTAATTTGTATACTCATTGAAATTTGGGAAGCCCTGCCATAGCTAGAGTTAACCATGTTTAAAAGCAGTGGTTCTCTCTCAACACATTCCCCTTTTGGTTCCTCTTTTGCTGTAAAAAAATAAAACAGAACAAAACAAAACAAACAAACAAACAAAAAACACCACAAAGTGGAGACAGGGAGGACTAAGCAGAGAGAGAGAGAGGCAAGGTTGTAATAAGAACAGCCAGGAGGACCTGCCTGCCTATGGAATCAGCGGGCTTTCCCTTCTCCCCAGGTGTGGCTGGGACCTGGAGCCCGCACAGCTCTCTCCCCACTGGCATGTCCACCCCAGGTGAATACTCCACCTACCAGCGAAGAGGAATGGGAAAAAGAGCAAATTAATTTCCTTCTTTTAACCTTTTTGCTAGAGCAAATGTGCTGATCCCACAGCAAACTCTTTAGGGAAGTAAAATTTCAGACAACTTCGAAGGGAAAAATTAATTACCACATTTTGTGTGTCTAGAGAAGAAAATAGGACCTTGGGAGACATGAAGGGACAGGTAGGGGAGAGGTGGGGACAGGAGAAGTGGAGCCTATAATCCCACCTTGGGAATTCTCACACAATAGAACACACCACCATGAGGGAGATCTGTTTGCAGGAAGATCTGGGAGGAAGATTGCATATGTCTGTGCAACTAACCGATGCTTGGATCAAACACAAAATGTTTAGGTTTTAGCAGTAAGAGGGAGGGCCTCAATGGCTCAGTTCATTAAGCATCTGCCTTCAGCTCAGGTCATGATCTCAGGGTCCTGGTTTCAAGCCTGCTTCTCCCTCTCCCTCTACCCCCCTCACTTCTTGAGCTCTCTGTCTCTCAAATAAGTAAAATCTTAGGGTGGGGGAGAAGACTTGGGAGGCCTGGTGTCTCAGTCGGTTAAGTGTCTGCCTTGGGCTCAGATCATGATCCTGGGTCCTAGGATCAAGTCCTCCATCAGGCACCCTGAGCCTGCTTCTCCCTCTGCCTTCTTCTCCCTCTGCTTGTGCTTGTCCTCTCTCTTCTTTCTCTCTCAGACAAATAAATAAATAAAATCTTTTTTAAAAGGGCTTTAGCAACAAGAGAGAACAGTCTATATCCAAAATTAAAAAGGGAGGGGCTCTACTTGGACAGAAGAAAGTCAGTCTGAAGTAGGAGAGGCAAGGTGCCCCAATGTGGTCCTAGAACACTGGTTCAGCATATTCAGGATAGAACATTTTAAAATCAAACACATGGTGGCATTCCTCAACTGCCCTTTGTCTCAGCCCCTGGGACCTTATGATAAGATTTTGGGCAGGGTCTGGAATGGGATGGGTGGTGTTCCTCTTGGATGAAAGCCTCCCCTCCCCCCAAGCTCAGACAGAAGCAGCTAAGCACAGACACCAAGATCTTCAGGAGTCCCAGTCATTGCCTGCCAGTCAAGGCAGCAAGCTGAGCTGATATGGGAAGCCTATCCCACCCCACAGCCAGTTTGAACACATAGGAATGCTGGAAAAAAAGGGGAAAAAAAAGTTTTAAATCTTTAGCCAAACTACAGCACGGCAACCACAAGCGCTGGAAATGAAGAAAGAACTCAACGCCCAAGTGATGAGTAGGAGTTGATGCCATATGGCCCACAGGGGGATTCCACTAGATATGCATCATGAGGTTTGTGTTTTAAGCTCCTTTGGGAAGCATCAGACGCCATGCCTGTAGATATTTGAACTGAGTTCACTACATAAAGGAAATAGAAATATTGCCTTCACTAGCCCACAAACACTGAACAGAATGTGCCACAGATTGTACACCAAGGATGGAAAGGAGATCACTTGTGAGGAAAAGGAACCCACATTCCATGCTGTATACAAGACTTGAAGGCCTAAAATCTGTGCTTCTCCCAGCTTTTCCTGGCTTAGGGGTTTTTCCATGGCACAGAACTTATTACCAAAACTCATCTGGGGCAGCTCAGCTTCTAGTATAACTTAGAAAGTTCCTGCCAGAATAACCCTCCCTCAGATAACAAATATAAACTCTGTTTAAAAAAAATACAAAAAACAACCACCTGAAGACACCTAAGAGCAAACAAAGACGGGCATATTCTGGAGGATAAGTGACACTTGGAAGAAAGGAAAAGCATGAGACAAGTTTCCCATTTTGGTGGCTTCTGACCCAAAGGATGACAAAAGTCAGGCAGCATGGATCCAGAGCAGCTAAAACTGTGTTAGGAAACCTGCATTCTTTATGGCCTGAGGAGTCAAAGAACAGGGTTCAGGGTAACCATTGCCACCATAAAATGAGAAGGGAATCTTGGAATAAACAGACCCAGAGAGGTAATGTCCAAATTTTGTATGTAAACTTTTCCCCATATCTCTGATTAAATCCTGAACTTTACAAGTACAGGGCTGACTTACAAACAGATGGCTTAGGATAATAAAATGAAAGGAGATTTGAGATGCCTCCAAGACACAGAGTTTGTAGTAAGAGTATAAGCAAGTTAACTGGTTTACACAAACAAATAAACAAAGTCAACACACTTTGGAAGAACACGATGGAATCCAGAGTCTCCTAAAACATACATTCACAATACCCAGAATAGAATAAAAATTATTTGATATGCACATGACATGACCCATTTTTCATAGAGAAATCAATCAGGGAGACTAACTTCAAAATAACTCCAACGTTAGATTTAGCAGATAAGGATTTTAAAGCAGTTATTGTAACTGCTTAAACATAAAAAAGAAAACATGCTTATAATGAATTTTCATTATGACAGAAAATCTCAGCAGAGGAGTAGAAATTATTTTTTTAAAACAAGAACTCTAAAACTGAAAATACAATGTCTGAAAAGTTTTTAAATATATTATGTGAACTTAAAAGCAAAATAGAGGTGACAGGAAATCATCAATTAACTTGAAGACAGATCAATAGAAATTATCCAAGAACAGAGATAAAGAAGGCGTGTTTTGTGGGTTTTTTTTTTATTTAAATTCAATTAGCCGACATATAGTACATCATTAATAAAGCCTTAGGGACTTATAGGATAATATAAAAAAGAAACTAGGGACACCAGAGGACAGTAGTGTGATACTACTAAGGTGCTGAGAGAAAAACTGTCAACCTAAAATTCTATATCCAGCTGAAATGTCCTTCCAGAATAAAAGCAAAATACGGTTTTCAGATAAAGGAAACCATGAGAATTTAATGCCAGCAGATCTGCACTACAAAAAATACTCAAGAAAGTTCTTCAGGGGCACCTGGGTGGCTCAATGGGTTAAAGCCTCTGCCTTCGGCTCAGGTCATGATCTCAGGGTCCTGGGATCGAGCCCCGCCTCGGACTCTCTGCTCAGCCAGGAGCCTGCTTCCCTTCCTCTCTCTCTGCCTGCCTCTCTGCCTACTTGTGATCTCTGTCCATCAAATGAATAAATAAAATCTTAAAAAAAAAAAAAAAAAGAAAGTTTTTCAGACTGAAGGGAAATGATGCCAGATGGAAACTAGGATCTTCAGGAAGAAATGAAGAATATCAGAAACAGACCTTATTAAATAGGACATTGTATATCACTAGGTATAATGCCAGGTTCTAGGCTGAGAATTTGAACAGTCAGTGCACTACATCTGGCCTCCCACTGTAACCACCACAGCAGTTCTGGGAAGCTGTCAGTGATCCACACTTCCCCCACATAACTGGGAGTTTCTATGGAGCCACACTAAAAAGCAAATATATGTTCATGTGTAATAGTAATTGCAAATCTTGGCAGTCCCTATACACAATACTAAACCAGGAAATTCTTTTTGTTTGTTTGTTTAAAGATTTTTATTTCTTTATTTGAGAGAGAGAGAGAGAATGTGTGCACGTGCATGAGTGGGGAAGGGGGAGAGAGAGAGAAAGAGAGAATCCTCAAGCAGACTCCCCACTAAGCACAGAGCCCAACACAGAGCTTGATCCCAGGACCCTGAGATCATTACCTGAACCAAAATCAAGAGTTGACCATTTAACTGACTGAGCCACCCAAGTGCCCCTAAACCAGGAAATTCTTAACTTTGGAAACCAATTGAAAGAACAATTGTAAAAATGTTATTCTGTAGACATTTGATATAGAAGTAGAAGCTTCCAGGATGCAAATTTCCTCACAATCCCCATATCTTAAAGGTATTTCCTAAGAAGTCCCTAGATGATCAAAAAAGCCAGTACAAAAGATAAAGAAATATCAGTTGGTCATTCTCTGCATGTCTTGTCCCATACCAGGGGGTAAGGTCAGCTTTTAAAAAAAAAATCTTTTTTCATTTCGTATTTGTCATCAAGCTACCAGTTTGTTAGACATCTCTTCTTACATTTTACTCTCCCCTTTATTGTGTGTTAATACTGAGTATTTTGTGTGACACAAAGTAGAACAAAGTCAATTCCATAGTCTTTGGTTCTCAATGAGAATGTGCTAAGGAATGGAAGACTTCTCGACTTCTAGAAGAATAACAGGAAAAAAAGTAATTTTATGCCTAGCACATTGAACTGATTGAAAATACCTGCTAAAATAACTTCTCCACACAAGTGTGGTAGTGAGAGAATTTTGTGTATATGTGAAAGCTGTAGGGAGATAGGATTTTAAAAGAAATGAAACTAATTTCACTCTGCTTTTAATCAACAAGAAACTATTTCACAAAAGGATTACAGAGTGTCAATTGGTCACCACCATTAATGGCAAATAGTTCAACTCTCCCCTCCCTTTAAGCATATTTCCCTCCTGGATGTGGAAGGAAAGTCTTTCTGAAGCAACAGTCATCAGGCCAGACTGTTTTAAGGGAATGACTGGGCCCCTGCAGTGGACAGCTTAGCTTCAGGGAGCTGCTGAGGGGTATGTTTTGCAGAAGAGGGCAGGATGGACAGGAATAAAGACACTACTGTGAGCCCCATGGTTGGCTGTCCTCCCATCCCCTGCTCTGACTCATGTTAGCATGGAATGGAAACTCTAAAAAGAAGTTGAACATGGGACTCCTCCCCTTAGGTGCAACCCTTTAACTTCTTCTTTTCTACGGGGACGCTAGCTCCCCTTTGTCTGAACCTGAGGATTGGCACTGAATTTATTGTTTTCCAAATTGAGTTTCCTGCACATAATATATTTTCAAGATTCACTGTACTCACTTACTGAATAAATATGTATTTAATGTCTATTTTACACCAACATAAAGAAAATTTGCTGTTAAAATACATTTATGAATCATGTAGCAAAATTTTTTTTAATCATCAAAGAGAGAGAAAAACTGTCTGAAATAAGTGAAATCATAGGGCTTCAATGGTAGGTACTCCGTACAGATGCACCCACATTCCAGAACATACTTGAGCTTCCCGTATGCAAACTTCTTTCACTAACAATAAGATCACTATCAATTATTGAATAAAGCCAATTAGATCTTCAAATTTTTACAGTTGAATATTTGTTCTTCAACAGTTTGGACTATGTTCCTCACCTGCAGACATCCCATCTCTGATCTCTTCATAATGTATGATAATTACCTTCTTTATTGCTTTACCTAATTTCAGTTGGGATTTACTATCACTTAAAACCAATGCCTCCTAATCCAAACAAACATGGACACCCAAGCCAGGCTTTCATCAAAGACCATGGGCAGATACAGCTCCCACAGAAATATCCACTGTGCCACATGGGTTTGGTGAACATGAGAAGAGTGAAAACCAAAGCATGTCCTAGGACATCCTATCTCAAGGGAAGAAAATTGGGAAAGAACAAGTTTCCTTCAAGGATGAGTAGGGATGATTCTGGATGCAGTATGATGGTTTCATTTTGATTGTCCTCTAATCTACTGTGCATAGTGTTGTATCTGCATTCTAGGGCAAGCACTACAAAAAGAAGTGAAAAATATTGACAACTACTTTACTAAAATCTCCAAGACATGCTTTGAGGGGTACTAGTAGGTTTGGTTCCATGATCTGGCTGTATCAGGAGATGGGACTGGAGTGTCCCGGGAAGGAGGACTGGCCTCTGAATCTTGGGTACTAAGCTGGCATTAAGTCTCCTTGTTTGGAGCCAGGGACAATAAATGGTTGGATCTTAAATGCCAACAGAGACTGATTCCAATGAACTGTGGTTAGAAGGACTCAGGCATAAGAGAAGGCCAAGATCAGTGAACAATGTCTGTCATGGAACTGGCTGGGGAATGGCAGCAGACATGCCACACACTCACCCTCCTGAATCCCTCTGAGATGGAACTCAGCCAAGCATCCCCTGCATCATAGTAAGGATGTGCTTCTTTCAACATCCTGTGTTATGCATTCAAAAATCTTGTATTTATTTTTTGTCTGCTCTTAAGCAAGGGTGTACTTATAAAAGTGCACTGTCTCCAGCCAATCCAGTCCTTGTTGAACAATCCACCAAACCCAAGAGCCATTCTCATCACATTTATTGTCCCTTATGCTTCAGAGCACTTAACAATCCTCAACTATTGCTATTTCTTGAAAAGCAACAGCACTTCACCTAGTGAATTTCACTTCAGAATCTTAGTACTATTGTTGTTTTTAGGATTATTCTTGTCTTCCTGCTTCGTACTAAAGATTTAAACCATGCGTAGATTTGACATGCTTCAAAACTTCTTTTGTTCTTTCAGGGAGCTTTTGGAGAGGGTCCAACTTCACAATGTCCCTGGGAAGCAAGGCCATGCAGAATCCTTTGAATTTACTTCCACAAATATTTCTTGAGTATCTACTTTGTACCAGGGGCCATGGCAGGTACAGAGATGAATGAAGAAGAAAGAGAAAGTATCATTTGTTGAGATCCTGCTGTGCTAAGCAACGTGCCAATACCTTGTTGGGGATGTTGAAGTGTTTCAGCTCATTTCATTTCCATAACAACCTCCCAAAGCATCACTATCACAAACACAGCCAAGGAAACTGAGGCTCAGGGAGGTTACATGACTTGCAGACTCACTCATCTGGTGATTACTGAGCTGGAATTTGAATCCCTCTGTCTGACTCAAAGCCCATCATGTTTCAATGCACCATGACATAAGACCAAATTAGAAGTATGCTTCATAGGAAAGTGGCAGGAGGGGTCCTGGGAAATTAGGAGTCAGAGTACTTCCCAGAAAGCTGTGTGAAAGTGGGCCGGTTATCCACTCTTAGTTACCCACTCTTAGCTTCACCAGCCTAGTCACGGGCTAATACCTACCTTGCAGGGCTATTGCAAGGATTAAAGAAGATATGTGTAAAGCACCTAGCACATGGGAGTCTATAAAGAATACCTATTTTTATTCACATCCATGTAAATTACCATTTCTCAAAGAGGTAGGAGCCATTTCCCTACACACTGAATTCTCAGAGCTTACATTGGGTACAAATTTTGAAATCTAGGATCAAAGTTAACAAGATTTTGTTATTTTGTTATATGGCTTTGAGAAAGTATATGGTATCTCAAGAATCTCAGGAGAGTCTGCAAGAAGAGAAAATCCCAAATCAGAGGAAAGTTCAAGGACTTGCTTTCCTACTCTCAAGTCCTCCTTCAGCCGAATTGCTGGCCAGGAATGACAAGAGGACTCACCATTGCTGAGCCTGCTCCTGATTTTGCATGAAAAGTGATAAGCAACAGCACCACCAGGTCTGGCCCCCTGGAATTGCCACAGCATCTGCAGTGAGAGGAAGGCCATTATCTAAACTGCTTGGAATCCCACAGCAAATCTCTACAGAAGGGCACAAAGGTACACCGGTTCAGGCTTCTGTTGGTCTCTGGGGGGGAAGCTGACTTTGTTCCTTAATGCCACGACAAATGTGTCCTTGAATGAGGGAATTGGCAGGACACCTGTCTCTGCACTGAAACCTGATCGAAAGCAAGCCCAACCCCTTCTATTCTCTCAGGAGTCCCCACAGTTTCTAAGCTGGTTAGTCCTTTGTGATTCAGCAATTTCTATGGCAGGAAGACACCATCTTTGTTTCTTCTAGAGATAATCTATCCATGGTGCAGCATGAACCCTCAAGGACCGGGCTGCCTCCCAAATAGTGAAGGATCATTGTCTGAGTGGAAGGACTTGAGAGAAACTGAAGATGCATCCCCATGACACACCAAGCAACCCCCCCCCACCACCCAATAAAATTGTTTTTTCTTATCTCCTGTCGCTAATGTTGCAAATCCTACTTTGGAGGCAGTGGCATAGGCAGGCAGCACTTCCCACACTTTTTTAGCAAAGAACCCCTTAAAAATAGAGTAATGGCAGAGGTAACTACACAACACTGTGAACCGACCATAAACTACAGAACTGCACATTGTACAGTGATGACATTTATGTTCTATAAATTCATCTCCATAATAATAAAAAATACATTAAAACAAAACAAAAGCAAGGAAAACAGCCTTGGGAAACTTATCCTTGGGAGGCCTGAAGGGCCTGGACTCAAGTGCACAGTTCAAAGTAGGGACTCTCGCGTGCCTGTTGCATTTCACTCCCTAGAATAACCTCCACTTGCTGTGGCTTTTGAAAAGGGTTAAACAACAAAATGCGACCAAGTGAGTTTGTAAGTCTAATTGGTTTTATGAAGCAATTCATAAATCGGGCATCATTCCATCTAGCAAGTAGAGAGATTCTCCTAGGAACCTTATAAAATGGAAGGTTTTCATAGGAAGGCGGCTGGGGCAATGAGTTACTAGCAAAAGAAAAGAAAGGATTATTTCAGGCCAGAACTTTCTGGGGGGAGTAGTTTGGGGCTGGAGGGCAGAACTGCAGGGTTTTTATCATATTGATTATCTCACTAGTGCTGATCACGACATTTCAGATTGACTTTTAACAGGTTACAGACCTTGGGATACTGGGTGGCTCAGTCAGTTAAGTGTCTTACTCTTGATTTCAGCTCAGGTCATGATCTCAGGATCATGATCTCAGGGTCATGAGATCCAGCCCTGTGTCAGGCTCTGCACTGTGTGTGGAGTCTGCTTAAGATTCTCTCTTCCGGGGAGGAGTCAAGATGGCGGAGAAGTAGCAGGCTGAGACTACTTCAGGTAGCGGGAGATCAGCTAGATAGCTTATCTAAACATTGCAAACACCTACAAATCCAACGGGAGATCGAAGAGAAGAAGAACAGCAACTCTAGAAACAGAAAATCAACCACTTTCTGAAAGGTAGGACTGGCGGAGAAGTGAATCCAAAGCGACGGGAAGATAGACCGCGGGGAGAGGGGCCGGCTCCCGGCAAGCGGCGGAGCAACGGAGCACAAAATCGGGACTTTTTTTTTTTTTTTTTTTTTACAAAATCGGGACTTTTAAAAGTCTGTTCCGCTGAGGGACATCGCTCCAGAGGCTTAACCGGGGTGAAGCCCACGCAGGGTCAGCGTGGCCTCAGGTCCCGCAGGGTCACAGAAGGATCGGGGGTGTCTGAGTGTCGCAGAGCTTACAAGTATTAGAACAGGGAAGCCGGCTACAGAGACAGAGCCGAGGAGTAAGCTCTAAGCTCGGGGTTACCTTGAACCGGTCGCAGGCTCGGTCAGCTCGGAGCGCGGCCTGAGGCAGGGTGACGGGAGTAAATCGGCGCTGTTCTCTGAGGGCGCACTGAGGAGGGGGCCCCGGGCTCTCGGCTCCTCCGGGCCGGAGACCGGGAGGCCGCCATTTTCATTCCCGCCCTCTGGAACTCTACGGAAAGCGCTCAGGGAACAAAAGCTCCCGAAAGCAAACCCGAGCGGATTACTCAGCCCGGCCCCTGGTAAGGGTGGTGCAACTCCGCCTGGGGCAAAGACACTTGAGAATCACTACAACAGGCCCCTCCCCCAGAAGATCAACAAGAAGCCCAGCCAGGACCAGGTTCACCTACCAAGGAGTACAGTTTCAATACCAAGGAGAGCAGCGGAATTCCAAAGGAGGAGAAAGCAAAGCACGGAACTCATGGCTTTCTCCCCATGATTCTTTAGCCTTGCAGTTAATTTAATTTTTTTTCTTTTTCAATTTATTTTTCTTC
>NW_019154123.1:20689739-20988218 GCF_002288905.1 Enhydra lutris kenyoni
TTTTTTTTTTTTTTTCTTTTCTCTCTCTCTCTCTCTTTTTTTTTTTCCTTCTTTCTGAACCTCTTTTTATCCCCTTTCTCCCCCTCACGACTTGGGATCTCTTCTGATTTGGCTAAAGCATATTTTCCTGGGGTTGTTGCCACCCTTTTAGTATTTTACTTGCTCCTTCATCTGCTCTTATCTAGACAAAATGACAAGGCGGAAAAATTCACCACAAAAAAAAGAACAAGAGGCAGTACCAAAGGCTAGGGACCTAATCAATACAGACATTGGTAATATGTCAGATCTAGAGTTTAGAATGACGATTCTCAAGGTTCTAGCCGGGCTTGAAAAAGGAATGGAAGATATTAGAGAAACCCTCTCGGGAGATATAAAAGCCCTTTCTGGAGAAATAAAAGAACTAAAATCTAACCAAGTTGAAATCAAAAAAGCTATTAATGAGGTGCAATCAAAAATGGAGGCTCTCACTGCTAGGATAAATGAGGCAGAAGAAAGAATTAGCGATATAGAAGACCAAATGACAGAGAAAAAAGAAGCTGAGCAAAAGAGGGACAAACAGCTACTGGACCATGAGGGGAGAATTCGAGAGATAAGTGACACCATAAGACGAAACAACATTAGAATAATTGGGATTCCAGAAGAAGAGGAAACAGAGAGGGGAGCAGAAGGTATATTGGAGAGAATTATTGGAGAGAATTTCCCCAATATGGCAAAGGGAACAAGCATCAAAATCCAGGAGGTTCAGAGAACCCCCCTCAAAATCAATAAGAATAGGTCCACACCCCGTCACCTAATAGTAAAATTTACAAGTCTTAGTGACAAAGAGAAGATCCTGAAAGCAGCCTGGGAAAAGAAGTCTGTAACGTACAATGGTAAAAATATTAGATTGGCATCAGACTTATCCACAGAGACCTGGCAGGCCAGAAAGAGCTGGCATGATATATTCAGAGTACTAAACGAGAAAAACATGCAGCCAAGAATACTATATCCAGCTAGGCTATCATTGAAAATAGAAGGAGAGATTAAAAGCTTCCAGGACAAACAAAAACTGAAAGAATTTGCAAATACCAAACCAGCTCTACAGGAAATATTGAAAGGGGTCCTCTAAGCAAAGAGAGACCCTAAAAGTAGTAGATCAGAAAGAAACAGAGACAATATATAATAACAGTCACCTTACAGGCAATACAATGGCACTAAATTCATATCTCTCAATACTTACCCTGAATGTTAATGGGCTAAATGCCCCAATCAAAAGACACAGGGTGTCAGAATGGATAAAAAAACAAAACCCATCTATATGTTGCCTACAAGAAACTCATCTTAAACCTGAAGACACCTCCAGATTTAAAGTGAGGGGGTGGAAAACAATTTACCATGCTAATGGACAGCAGAAGAAAGCAGGAGTGGCAATCCTTATATCAGATCAATTAGATTTTAAGCCAAAGACTATAATAAGAGATGAGGAAGGACACTATATCATACTCAAAGGATCGGTCCAACAAGAAGATCTAACAATTTTAAATATCTATGCCCCTAATGTGGGAGCAGCCAACTATATAAACCAATTAATAACAAAATCAAAGAAACACATCGACAATAATACAATAATAGTAGGGGACTTTAACACTCCCCTCACTGAAATGGACAGATCATCCAAGCAAAAGATCAACAAGGAAATCAAGGCCTTAAATGACACACTGGACCAGATGGACATCACAGATATATTCAGAACATTTCATCCCAAAGCAACAGAATACACATTCTTCTCTAGTGCACATGGAACATTCTCCAGAATAGATCACATTCTTGGTCCTAAATCAGGTCTCAACCATTATCAAAAGATTGGAATCATTCCCTGCATATTTTCAGACCACAATGCTCTGAAGCTAGAACTCAATCACAAGAGGAAATTTGGAAAGAACCCAAATACATGGAGACTAAACAGCATCCTTCTAAAGAATGAATGGGTCAACCAGGAAATTAAAGAAGAGTTGAAAAATTCATGGAAACAAGTGATAATGAAAACACAACGGTTCAAAATCTGTGGGACACAACAAAGGCAGTCCTGAGAGGAAAATATATAGCGGTACAAGCCTTTCTCAAGAAACAAGAAAGGTCTCAGGTACACAACCTAACCCTACACCTAAAAGAGCTAGAGAAAGAACAAGAAAGAAACCCTAAACCCAGCAGGAGAAGAGAAATCATAAAGATCAGAGCAGAAATCAATGAAATAGAAACCAAAAAAAACAATAGAACAAATTAACGAAACTAGGAGCTGGTTCTTTGAAAGAATTAATAAGATCGATAAACCCCTGGCCAGACTTATCAAAAAGAAAAGAGAAAGGACCCAAATAAATAAAATCATGAATGAAAGAGGAGAGATCACAACGAACACCAAAGAAATACAGACAATTATAAGAACATACTATGAGCAACTCTACGCCAACATATTTGACAATCTGGAAGAAATGGATGCATTCCTAGAGACATATAAACTACCACAACTGAACCAGGAAGAAATAGAAAGCCTGAACAGACCCATAACCAGTAAGGAGATTGAAACAGTCATCAAAAATCTCCAAACAAACAAAAGCCCAGGGCCAGACGGCTTCCCGGGGGAATTCTACCAAACATTTAAAGAAGAACTAATTCCTATTCTCCTGAAACTGTTCCAAAAAATAGAAATGGAAGGAAAACTTCCAAACTCATTTTATGAGGCCAGCATCACCTTGATCCCAAAACCAGACAAGGATCCCATCAAAAGAGAGAACTACAGACCAATATCCTTGATGAACACAGATGCAAAAATTCTTGCCAAAATACTAGCCAATAGGATTCAACAGTACATTAAAAGGATTATTCACCACGACCAAGTGGGATTTATTCCAGGGCTGCAAGGTTGGTTCAACATCCGCAAATCAATCAATGTGATACAACACATTAATAAAAGAAAGAACAAGAACCATATGATACTCTCCATAGATGCTGAAAAAGCATTTGACAAAGTACAGCATCCCTTCCGGATCAAAACTCTTCAAAGTGTAGGGATAGAGGGCACATACCTCAATATTATCAAAGCCATCTATGAAAAACCCACCGCAAATATCATTCTCAATGGAGAAAAACTGAAAGCTTTTCCGCTAAGGTCAGGAACACGGCAGGGATGTCCGTTATCACCACTGCTATTCAACATAGTACTAGAAGTCCTAGCCTCAGCAATCAGACAGCAAAAGGAAATTAAAGGCATCCAAATCGGCAAAGAAGAAGTCAAACTATCACTCTTTCCACATGATACTATACGTGGAAAACCCAAAAGACTCCACTCCAAAACTGCTAGAACTTGTACAGGAATTCAGTAAAGTGTCAGGATATAAAATCAATGCACAGAAATCAGTTGCATTTCTCTACACCAACAACAAGACAGAAGAAAGAGAAATTAAGGAGTCCATCCCATTTACAATTGCACCCAAAACTATAAGATACCTAGGAATAAATCTAACCAAAGAGACTAAGAATCTATACACAGAAAACTATAAAGTACTCATGAAAGAAATTGAGGAAGACACAAAGAAATGGAAAAATGTTCCATGCTCCTGGATTGGAAGAATAAATATTGTGAAAATGTCTATGCTACCTAAAGCAATCTATACATTTAATGCAATTCCTATCAAAGTACCATCCATTTTTTTCAAAGAAATGGAACAAATAATCCTAAAATTTATATGGAACCAGAAAAGACCTCGAATAGCCAAAGCAATATTGAAGAAGAAAGCCAAAGTTGGTGGCATCACAATTCCGGACTTCAAGCTCTATTACAAAGCTGTCATCATCAAGACAGCATGGTACTGGCACAAAAACAGACACATAGATCAATGGAACAGAATGGAGAGCTCAGAAATAGACCTGCAACTCTATGGTCAACTAATCTTCGACAAAGCAGGAAAGAATATCCAATGGAAAAAAGACAGCCTCTTCAACAAATGGTGTTGGGAAAATTGGACAGCCACATGCAGAAAAATGAAATTGGATCATTTCCTTACACCACACACGAAAATAGACTCAAAATGGATGAAGGATCTCAATGTGAGAAAGGAATCCATCAAAATCCTTGAGGAGAACACAGGCAGCAACCTCTTCGACCTCAGCCGCAGCAACATCTTCCTAGGAACATCGCCAAAGGCAAGGGAAGCGAGGGCAAAAATGAACTATTGGGATTTCATCAAGATCAAAAGCTTTTGCACAGCAAAGGAAACAGTTAACAAAACCAAAAGACAACTGACAGAATGGGAGAAGATATTTGCAAATGACATATCGGATAAAGGGCTAGTGTCCAGAATCTATAAAGAACTTAGCAAACTCAACACCCAAAGAACAAATAATCCAATCAAGAAATGGGCAGAAGACATGAACAGACATTTCTGCAAGGAAGACATCCAGATGGCCAACAGACACATGAAAAAGTGCTCCACATCACTCGGCATCAGGGAAATACAAATCAAAACCACAATGAGATACCACCTCACACCAGTCAGAATGGCTAAAATTAACAAGTCAGGAGATGACAGATGCTGGCGAGGATGCGGAGAAAGGGGAACCCTCCTACACTGTTGGTGGGAATGCAGGCTGGTGCAGCCACTCTGGAAAACAGCATGGAGGTTCCTCAAAATGTTGAAAATAGAGCTACCCTATGACCCAGCAATTGCACTGCTGGGTATTTACCCTAAAGATACAAACGTAGTGATCCAAAGGGGCACGTGCACCCGAATGTTTATAGCAGCAATGTCTACAATAGCCAAACTATGGAAAGAACCTAGATGTCCATCAACAGACGAATGGATAAAGAAGATGTGGTATATATACACAATGCAATACTATGCAGCCATCAAAAGAAATGAAATCTTGCCTTTTGCGACGACATGGATGGAACTAGAGGGTATCATGCTTAGCGAAATAAGTCAATCGGAGAAAGACAACTATCATATGATCTCCCTGATATGAGGGAGAGGAGATGCAACATGGGGGGTTAAGGGGGTAGGAGAAGAGTAAATGAAACAAGATGGGATTGGGAGGGAGACAAACCATAAGTGACTCTTAATCTCACAAAACAAACTGAGGGTTAATGGGGGGGTGTGGGGGGTTGGGATTATGGACATTGGGGAGGGTATGTGCTATGGTGAGTGCTGTGAAGTGTGTAAACCTGGCGATTCACAGACCTGTACCCCTGGGGATAAAAAGATATTATATGTTTATGAAAAATAAAATTTAAAAAAAAAAAAAAAAAAAAGATTCTCTCTTCCCCTCTCCCTCTGCCCCTCCCCCACATCCCTACTCTACTCTCTCATCAAATTAATTAATTAATTAATTGATGTATGTCGGTCACATTCCTGGGATAGGTCGAAACTGTAATTAAGTCCTGGTTTCTGTTGTGGGGGGCAAATGACTTCAATTTGGGTTTGTTTTTTAACTTTTTAACAAGGGTTAAAGTTATTTACCAATTAAAATGCTCTACTTTTAGGCCCTCATTTTCAAATAAAATTGAAACCTCAGGAAGACATACCTTAGTTTCCTGGGGGTTTCAGAACCTTGTGGCAGCCCCACTCCCTTGTGGGCTGGAGAAGCATGTGAGAACCTGACTTACCAGGATGCAATACCAGGGTGTGATCCCAGGGATGATTCCAGAGTATGGATCCCAGGGTGTGGACCCAGGATGGGATCCCAGAGTGTGGATCCCACCCAAATTGTGATCCCAGGGCATGATCCCCGGATGTGGGTCCTAGGGGGTGGATCCCAAGTTGTGATCCCAGGATATGATCCCAAGGCATGTACTCTAGTGTGTGACCTCAGGGTATAATCCCAGGGTATGACCCCAGGGTATGGATCCCAAGTGTGATTCCAGGATGTGATCCCAGGGTGTGGATGCCCTGGTGTGATACCATAGTATTGTCAGGGAGGAAGACTTTCCTCTGCCCTTTGCTTCTTCTAGCTGGACTTAGAATCAAATTGACATGAGACAAATTAGCAGCAGAAAGTCAAATTTATTATCACACCTATGGAAAATCCACAGACATGAAATTCTCAAGACAATGAGGGAACATGAAGCTTATATGAGCTAAGCACAGGCCTAAGGACACAAAGGGGAGAAAACTCATTAGCAAGAAGGTGAAAGAAGGTGTTTGGAAAAAACAGGATTGTTCTGTCATGTAGCTGAGTTCCTTCTGTAAAGAGGGCCTAGTCAATACTTCTCTTCCAGTTGCAGGCTCTCCTTCCAATGTAAGTTTAGTCAGTTATGAGGGAGGCAGAGCACCTTTCTGGCATCTGCTGGGTTTTTATTATTTTCAACTCAAAATAATCTTTACATCAAAGTGGCCCATACTGCACCTCTTCAGTATAATCCCAAGGTGTGAGTCCCAAGGTGTGGTTTCAGTATGGGATCCTAGGGTGCGGCTTTGGTGTTGTGATCCCAGGGGGTGAGGCCAGCGTGTGGACCCCAGGCTGTAAATGCCAGGGTGTGATTCCTTGCTGTGGGACCCTCATACATTCAGGTCCCTGAGAGCATCCATTTCCTCCTCTGTTAAATCAGGAATCTAGTACCTACTACAGCATGAAACACACCCAAATAAAAATATACCTTATGTCACAGGAATAATTGAAAAAATAAACCAACATCTACAACAGCTCCCAAAACACCACACATACAGACATTCCTACTAGAGAGTATCTCCAGATTTGAACGAGCTTATCCAAGGCAGGAGACCTGAGGTAAGCAAAGAACAAACAAAAAAAGAATGAACATTTAGTGAAAGGTTTCCAGATGAAGCAAAAAAGAAAAGTTCCTCTACCCAGCCGTAGAGACCTGATAAGGCCAAGGTTAGGACAGGCTTCTGCAGATGGAAGAAATGTCTTTTCCTCATTATGGGTTCAGACTGTACGGTCAAGAACAAAATGTCTTCAGGACAGTACTTACTTTAATGCATCAACTGGTAAAAGAGGTGAGTATATCTAACAGGAGACTGAACTTGGAGGACTCCCATCCATCATCATTCATTAAGACCTAGCTCACCGCAGCCTCACTTCCTGGGCCCGGTGTGCAGGGGCCTAGGGCTCTCATCAGCCTCTCTTAATGGTGGTGTGGTCATCTAACGAGGTTCTAGAAGGGCAGGAATAGTTTGGGACAAAGGAAAGTAGGCAGCCCAGGCCTCAAGGGGCTCTGCTCTTTTCCATGTCCTCCTTGAGATTTTCAGTCTTCCCTAAGGCCCCAATGGGCTGGGGCAGCAGTGCCATTTGAAAGGGCGCCTCAAGTCCAGATGAGGGTGCAGGGAACTCAGTCCCTGTTTCTCCCCTTCTCAGTTCTCGCTGACTCTCCACCCTGAATGAGGGGTCAATCAGATGCCCAAAGGGGCCCCGGGACTTGTGGCAGGCATATGCTCTTACTAGTTGGGGCAGTGATTCCTTGTGAGAGCATGCAAAGTTGGGTTCCAAAAATGCTACTAACATGCTAATTTGGGGTGACACATTTTTCACAGAGGAAGTTCAAGGTTCTTAGTTACCAAAAGTCCATTGCCACGTGAACGGGCCCATGTGTCAATTCTCACGCTTCCATGTTTTAGTTCAGTGCAGCCACAGGCTGACAACTTGGGAGAGCAGTGGGTGACATTTATCCTGCGTGTCCCTCACTGCTGACACCCAGGACAGTCCTCCGACTACTCATAGGCTTCAACAGTCCTCTGGGGGTGGTCCCTTCTGTACCCCCTGAGGTGTTTCAAGACTGTTGCACAGCAACACAAATGGACTCTTCCAGTTGATGTCCTTTCTTACCTCCAGTTGTTGTGGTGACATCCTGCTCTCCTGGGTCAGTCTTATGCCATGGTAGAGAACACAGGGACATGCCTTGCATAATGGACACACCTTGCTCTTCTCCCTCCACCCAAGAACCCCTTTCCTATCCTTGCTGCAGGCAGCTGTCTGTGGAAAGCAGGGACATGGTCAACACAGAAAGGGAACACTTTCTAGAAAGGCAATGATTAAGGTCTAACAACCTCAAGAGAAGACATGGTTGGAAGACATGTTAGTCTACATTTGTGTCATAAAATTCTAAATGGTAAATTTACCAAGACCAGAAAATTATCATTTGATTTTCCTATATACAGTGGGCAAGATTTATATTTGCACTCATCAGCAACGAAACACTGCAACAAGATTTGAGAGTGTCATTGGAAGGCTGTATTCAGAGGTGGCATGATTGTAAGTAATGATGGAACTAGCATTAAATAATAGGTCTCAGGGAATTGCAGAGACCAGTAGATCTGTATTGTTTCCATACACACAGCCACAGCTTTGGGAGAAATAACAGTGTTGCTACCTTTTCCTCATGGTGAAGGATATGAAGTTAGCCAGGAATGGTACATTTGATAAGAAAGAACAGGAAGAGATGGTGCCAGGATACTACCCAGGGTCTTCACACGCAATGACTCAACAAGAGACAAATCCCTAAGTACCTCTTCTCCACCAATTTGTCTATGCTCATGAACCCATGAGTTTTGTAATTCTTTGTTTCAATCAAATTATTTATACAGGCAGCCCCATGAAAAATATTTGTCCAAGGCCATGTACCCCCTGGAGGTTGCCTGGGCACGGTTGTGTCTTTTGGAGGCAGGGGAATAGGGTTTGTGGGGAAGAGCTGGGCAGAAGCCTGCTTGGGAAAGTGCATTCAAAGCTGAGGACAAAAGAACCCAGTAATGAGTGGAGGCTTTTATCCCCTTCAAATAACTTCATTAGCCTTCCAAAATCCTCTCCAAATAGAATAAAAATAAATTGTAAAAAAGAAAACTGAGCAAAATTAAAGGTTTGAACATTTTAGGTTAATGTCAGTAGGAAGCATAGCACAGTAGTTAAGAACAGTAGCTTCTAAAGCCAAGTACCCTGGCCTCAAACCCCACTTCCATCATTTACAGTCATGTGACCTTGAACCTATCTGAGCCTCAGTACTCTGCTCTGTAAAATGGGGGAATAATAGTACTCATAGTCTCATTGTCTCAAAAGTCTCATTGATATGCTATTTGTATAACTTTCATGACATACTATTTGTACAATAAATGCTCAATCAATGTAAACCACTATTGTTTATTTGTTGAGGTAACAGGCCAACCATATACAGAAAAAAAAAAAATCCCAGATCTGTTTCTATTAAATCCAGTTAATTATCCCATTTATCTTTACGTTTAGCATACTTTCATTTTTTAAAAGTGTTTTTGAATTTAAAATCACACTGTATCCCAGTAGGATAGACAAAAACAAATCCACCCATACCTACAAACACTGAGATTTTTATAGAATTGTAGAGATTAAAAGAACAACTTAAACTTAAATCAAGAAAAAGGCAGATTGACTACAAAGCAACAGCATTTGGAGTGATGACAGAATTCTCCAGAACACAATGGAATCGTGTCTTTAATGTAATGACAGAAAGCAATTATCATCCTAGTATTCTATACCTAAATAGTCTGTCTTTTAAGAATGAGAGTGAAATCTTTCTATTTTCCATTTTCACTTACTCTAAGGGCACACAGTGTAAAAGCATAGAGCATCCCTAAACCCATGCAACTTCAAGACAGGTCTTCTCGAGCCTTATCCCCCCTCAGACTGTCACCACTATTAAACCCAAGTGTATTTGCCATCTATGCCACAGCTGCTGATGAGTAAAAATTCTGTGATCATTTATATAGAGCCACATTCCAAATATTGGGGCTCCAAGCCCCTCCAACTTTGGCCAGTAGGAAATTCCATCTTTTGCCACAGAACCCTTCCTAACCTTTTTAGATCTCTCAGAATTCACATGGGAAATGCAAATGTACCTCAGTCTGCTCACCTGGGGGTCCTAAGTAGGGTCATGCTCCTTCCTGGAGTGCCTGGGAGGCCCCACATAAAAACAGAACCTCCACCTGCACCTTCCCTTATCTCTCCCCCTCCCTGTGTCCTGCTGTCCCTGCTTGTCTCACAGATGTGCCTCATCCCCTCCGCTATGGAGTTCAGACTAACCATTTTCTGGCTTCCTCTGGGCCACCCCAAAGCAACTGTCTCACCATAGCAGAACTGCCTCTGACCTCAGCGGCCCCCCTCTGCCCAGACCCAGGTCTCTCCCACAGCCACATGGGCCCCTAGTGATACCTTCCTGAACCTATAATTCCTAAAGTGTTTTTTCAAAAGTCATTTTGTTTCTGCTATACATTAACCACAAAAGAACTAATTCTAAAGCAAAAAAAAAGAAAAGAAAAAAAGAAAAAGACAATTATATGAAAAACGGCTCAGAACCATGAAATAGAGGCTGATTATAAATATAGGCTTGAGGCATTATGAAATGAGGCAGCTCTAAATTTTCAAAGAACAAAGAGAAAGCAAGAGGATTTTTTAAATATCAAAAGGACTTTCAGGTTATAATTAGTAAATTGACTAACCTTTTTAAAGGTAAAAGTGAATTTCCAAAGCCTAAGGCTTTCATGGGATTCTAGAATACCATAAGTCTAGGAAATGTCCCCTGCCAACCTCCCCAGTCCCCAGGTGAGAAGACTAAAGGTTACATGACTTGCCCAAGGCCATCAAACCTGTTTGTGGCTGTCAGGATTTGAATCAGGGCTCCTGACTTGCTTCTTCAGGTTCTTTCCACTCAGTCTACAATAGAAGCTGCATTCCCAAACGGGCCACAACCCCAAAATTACATGGACCGATGCAGGGTGGTGGTGGTGGTGGTGGTGGTGGATGGGAGTGGTCACTGTGTAGGTGGTGGTGGTGCAGGAGCCAGTGGTGCTGGTGAGATATATATAAATGTATATATATATGCTGAGGGGACAGTTCAAGGGCAACTCAAGGGCATGTCAGCCAAAGCTGAGATTCAGTTGTAACAGGGTGCATCTAAAAAAATTGATGGACTGAGGAACATGGTGCAGTGGGTAGAGACAAATCAATTAGATGTATCTATAAACAAAATACAAGAAATAATACAGCAACTGAGGAAGCAACAAAGGATTTTTCAGTGCAGGATTGCCATGCATGTTGGCTATTCCCAGGACAGGGAACACCTCCCAATGGTGAGACTCTTGGAGAGCACACCTGGTGGAAACCCATAGATATCTGTTGATTGCTCTTTCCATGCAAGACTCTCAGGTAGACCTTGCCCACACTAGGGTAAGCAGGGAAGCAAGGCAAGTAAGTCCCGGCTCTCTACCCTATCTTTTGTTTTTGGTTTTTTTTATCACAAGGGAGTTTCCTGGCTGAATGAGACAGTTTGCTAAGTCCTGCCCACCTGTCCCGGAGAGGTGGTGCGGGCTGGAAGAACCCTGGTTTTCTCTTGCAGAGAAGTCCCCATACCGTTAAGTCTGCGTGTGGCCATGGCTTTGTAGCCCACAGTGCCACCATGTGGTAGGCACCAGTTGGCTGATACAACTGAAGCTTTAAGCCAATATATCACTTCAGGCCAGGGAACCCTGAGCACTTTTCTTTGCATGGTTACTGTGCTAAATCAATGCAGAGAAAAGGCTGTTGAGCCTTAGGGTGCAAGAGACCTCTGGGACCATCTCTCAGGCCCGAATTCTCACCAGTCTCCTCTGTAAGGTCGGCTGTGGTCAGAATCAGTGAGCAGCAGGTGGTTCTCTGTTCTTGAGACCACCCATGGGATCCAGTCCTCTGATGCATTCCGTGGACTATGAAATGCAGCTTCAGCTTCTACAAGAGCCTAGTAACAACCAGCTATTGACAGTGGCAGGACAATTCCGATCATTATCTCGCCCTGGTTCGGGTCCTTTTACCCGCCACCTTCACACCTTTATTTTAAGCCCCCTGTGCCCCTTGGAAATATTTTTCTTTCTGGTTCCTTGCTTAGGTTAGTTCCGCTGTCTAGTCTTGTCATTAGGTAGAACAATGTATGAAGGCACTCCTGGCATAGGAACGGACATGGAACTGGCCCAGCTCAGCATAAGATGGCAAGTGTCTGCTCTGTGCATGTTCAAGTGATCCAAGGGTCAGCAACACAACCTCCTCCCTACAGAACTTAGCAAGTGTTGGTGTCTGGCAGCACCATTTTCTGCCTGTTGTTCTCAAGGTGGAGCCTGCAGCATTATCTCCAGCAGGAAGATAGGCTGGTTGCCATTTGTAACAGGCATGAAACAGACAGAGAGCAAGCCATGCAGGTGTATGATGATTCCTTCCAATCCTTCCCTCCTAAACCTAGAAAGGACTTGATGGATATTTGTAACTCCCTTCAGAAACTGGTAGCAGACAAGGAGGGCAGAGTGAAGAGAAAAAAAGTACAGAATTCCACTTGTGGTTCTGTCGACTTTAGAGATTGCTTTATTTGAATTCCCTATAAACGTACAGTTTGATTATAGTATGTAAAACAACTTAGGTTATTTCACATTAGACTTTCCAAAGCTGAAAATGGTCTTACTACACTAGATCTACACGAGAAGCGATTGATAATGGTCTTAATCTTCGTTTTGGTTATATACTACTACCAAGTTCAGGCCGCGAGCCCAGAGCATCTTCTACTCCCTAAATTGTGGGTTTATATTTTTAGATGGTTTCAGGTTGTAAACGTACACTTATTACTAACTTCCAATCAATGCCATCCCCACGTGTCTAAGTTAAACTTTTCTTTTTTTTTAATAAGCTCTAATTCATGATGCTGAGATCAACAGTCGCATGCTCTTCTGACTGAGCCAGCCAAGTGCCTCTAAGTTAAACACAATTTTGAGTTACCTCAGAAGATATGTCTATTTATTGGCCACGGGGGCATCTCAGTCAGCTAAGCATCCAACTCTTGATTTTAACTGAGGTCTTGATCTCAGGATTGTGAGGAACGGGTCATTCTACCCAGAAGTATTCAAAAGAGACCCCCAATACGATCCAAATAGTTTCTGTAGTATACAACAAAAAGGAAAAGTTAATCACATCAACACAGGAGGGAAAAAAAGATTAAGAATATGATCAGGCAATTTGTACAAGGAAAAATAGAAATAATTGATATGACGATGAAAAAGGGACTCCTAATAGAAGATCACGAATAAATGCCAATTTTTTCCAATTTTTTTAAAGTGAGTTTTCATTTTTCACTCATCACATTGTCATATCCCAACATTTAAAGACAAACAATACCCCCTGGTGGCCAGGGAAGGAGAAAATGAGCTCACACTGCAAACATTAAGCTAAATTGGTTTGGGTTTTCTGGAGAGCATTTGGCCATCGATAACAAAAATCCCTCAAAGTAGGTGGTTTGGAGCCAGGGCTCCAGGGCCAGCCAGTCAGGGCAGATCCCAGTTATACTACTTGCTGGCACCAGGACTTGAATCAAGTTCCTTTCAAGGACTGCTCTATGTCTCAGTGACTAGTCGTTCAGTGGCTGTAAAGAGTTGCACCAGCTCCCTGACTGCTGTGAGGTTCAGCCGGTGAATATTCATGAGCACCTTGGACCAGTGCCTGGCACATCACATGGCTTTCATTATGATGTTGGTCCAGCAACCTCACTTCTAAGTATTTATCCTAAGAAAATCTTAATTAAGGGCACAAAGATGTATATACGCATTTATCACTTCATTATTTAGCAAAGGCCAAAAGTGGAAATGTCTGGTTAAATAAATTTTTGCAGACTTTACCTCATAATACTATGGGCCCATTAACTAGAATTATGTTGATACATATGTACTGATGTGAGCACATTCATATTCTGTTTTCAAGAAGGGAGGTCAAGCTAGGGAAGAATAAATATAATGGAACCCTAGGAAGGAGACATACATGTTTTTTTAATCAGAGCATGTATAGCTTGATGTTAACAATCATGTTAACCATGTTGACCATTGATTTGGGGGTTACTCAAATTTATTTTTCTTTTTTCATTGTCTGTGTCTTCCAATTTTTCTACATCAATCTCATTGTTCATATAATTTTTAAGTAATTTATTATGCTGCATACTGAGATGGTTAATCTCAGTCAATTTGACTGAGCTAAGGGATGCTCAAATAGCTGGTAAAACATTCTTTGTGGATATGTCTCTCAGGATGCTTCTGGAAGAGATGAGCATTTGAATCAGTAGACTGAATGAAGAAGATCCATCCTCCCCAGTGTGGGTGGGTATCATCCAATCCACTGGGGACCAGAACAGAATGAAAAGGCAGAGGAAGGATGAAATAGCTTTATCTTCTTGAGCTGGGACATTTATCTTATCCTGCCCTCAGACATTGGAGCTTCTGGTTTGGGGACCTTTGGACACCAGGACCCTTCCTTGTTCTCCAATCTGCAGATGGCCATGGGATTTCTCCATCTCCATAATCATATCAGCAAATCCCTATGATAAATTCCCTCTGTATACCTATATCCACACCTATATCCTATTGCTTCTGTTCCTCTGGAACCCCTGAATAATACACACATGTTCCAAAGTTCTTATCAATTTTGCCACACATTCTAAAATTGGTTTGAAAGTGGGGAGGGATAAGCAGCATAGAAATATAAAACTAATGTTAGTCTCCAAAGTAGATAGAAAAACACATTCAGAAACATATAACTTCATAGTTAACACTCAGGTACAGAGTCATTCTCAGTAATATCACTAGTGTCTGTGTGTTCACATGCAAACACATGTGCACACACATCTGTTTCCTTTGGGTTCCCCCTGAAAGCAAAGCCTGAGGCAAGGATTTGGGAACAGGTTCATTTATTTCAGAGATGCTCCCAAGAAGCGTAAGTGAGTGAAAAAAATGCAACAGTGGGGAGAAAGGCCAATAAGAGGAGCGCTAGTAAAAAGTAACTGCTGCAGGCAACTGGGATTCACTTCCACGGGGCACTCTCTGAGAAGCTGTGATAAACCTCAGAACTGTCCCACCAACGCACAGGCAAGCTGGAGCAATTACCCAACTCCCCTCCCACCTGGGCTGCAGGCTACCCTGGTAGCATCAGCTCTCCCACGCTTCAGGGTTACATCTGTAAATAGGCTACGCAGCCTCCCACAGCATCAGAGACACCCCTTGGCCAAAGAGCAGTGACCCTAGGATGCATGTGTGAAGTGGGTGGGCTGCCATCCGACATCAGCTCAGAGTTGCAGGAGACCCGGATGTGGTGGGGGCAGAGGAGACCTGGATGCGGATCCACCATCTTTCATACCTCCCTTGCCCAAACCCTGCTAATAGGAGACCAGGACTTTGTTGGGAGAATCCTGGGAGGCGGATGAACCCACCACACTTCCCACTCATTGCCCCTTCTCCTCCTCACACACTCACCTGCGACCAACACTGCACAGGTCCTCAGCTGCTCAAAGGTGTGAGAAACACAAAGGGAATTTACCCCCCGGCCAGCCAGAGCTGCACCAGCCCCAAGTCCCACATCATGACAGCCTGGTACTGCGGCCCCCTAAGCCTTCCCCCGACCCCAGATACCCTTTGTCCTCTGCAGTGCCTTTCCTCCCTCGCTTCCCCTGGTTCCTCCCACCAGAACTTCTGGTCCTGGCCATGTGTCAGAACCCAGAGGTCAAAAGAAGCCCGGATGGAGGGCTGAGGAGGGCAAGAGACCCCAGGTGAGGGGAGAGAGAGATGGAGCAAGACTGGCCATGAGTTTCATTCCTAATGGCTGAGGCTGGGTGTTGGGGATGTGCACTGATCACACTACTCCTGAAACCTGTGACCAAAGGGGACCCATCACAGCAGCAGAATGGTAAGTACAGCTGCAACTTCTTACCCAGCCCTCTCTTAGTTTGCCTTTACATTTCCCTTACTCTCCTCCTGCAAAGAGAGGTCTGAGGCTTGCCCTCCTGTCTCCCCATTTGGGTGCCTCTCCACTAAACCCTTTCCCTTGCTGCATACTCGAAGTCTCAGTCATTGTCTTTGCTGCCCGACAAATGGGCAGATGGACAGGGGTTCCTCTACGTGTGAGTCTTGGAGGCACAAGGCTGCATCTCCCTTTAGGCCAGAAATTGCTGTTGGACTCTGAGGAATGGAGTAGGTTGACAGGGTGGGGGCACTAGAGCCCAGCCCTTTCTCCCCAGTGGTGGTGGGGGGGTGGTAAGAGGGGTCCCTGCTCCACAGCTCCCACTGGGCTGGCGGAGATGTCAGCCCTGCCAGGCAGTCTGGGGGCTTCCTCTCCTCTCCCAGTGGTGGGACCTCCTCCACTCTCTGAGGACTCTCCCTGACCCTTCTGCTTCCTCCGCCTTCAGCCCAGCCAACCTCTGGCACTCCTAACTCCATCTTGGCAACCGCATCCCAGCAGACCTCACCTGACACGACCAAGGTGCACTCGCTCCACCCCCACTCTGACCCTGCTGAAGCTCCAAAAATAATGAGTACACACGAGTTGTAACCATTGTGTTATTTAAATGTTCACATATAATAAATTAAGCTCTTCACATTAAAAAAATACAGTGGTGGCATAGATAACTTAATTTTGGAGATAATATCAAAAATTAAATTTGTGGTCCTTTGAGCACGGGGTCCCATCCAGGTGGCTTTCCTTCCCTCCTACCACTGTGCAAGCACAGCCAGACATCAGCTCTGAGACCCTCTCCAGGACCGCCCCTTACAGCACTGGCTGGCTCGGGCTCTACTACCATAGCACCCTAAGCTCTGTCACTAGTTTAGCACCCTGTAATTCTACCCCAGTCACCTCTGCCAGCACCCCGATTCAGCAGGGAGAGGCTGAAGGGCCTGGCACAGAGCAAGCACTCAGTAAATGACTTTGGATCAGTCACTGAATGACTGACTGAGGCATGTGTCCCCACAAAGACACCATGCAGGATGCAGGATAAGACTCATCTACACACTGTTCCCACATATTCACAAAATGCCAGCAAATAAAGATCAAGGGGCTCCTTCAGGCCAGAGTGAACATGGAGGTGGGAAAGGAGACTGCTCATTATAACCCTTTATAACCCATTATAACCCTTTGTCAAGCCTTGGGACCCAGGGGCACCAAGCACCCCTGGTGCTCGGGAGCAGGACAGGTGGGAGGGAAGAAATTATATCCAACTTCTGCTCTGCTTCTTTCCAAAGGAGATCTCTTGGTTACTGGTGAAGACAAGAGGCTAGCAGCCTCTTCTGTTCAGGGAGCCCGCCTCTGGGGCAGGATCACCAACCAGGGATCCTGGGTCGGCCAGGGCTCCAAGGGCTGGCGTCAGACTTCTCAGGTGGCTTTGAGCGAGACAGGGGCTTTGGTTTTTCTCTCTGGCCCAGGTCCTGGGGGAGCTCTTCCAAGGAAGAAATCTCCAAGTCACTCTCAGCATCAGAAAGCTACAGGGAGGGAAGGGGGAGAGGAAAATGCATTCTGACAATGGAGGATGAAAATGCTGGACAGACATGGGGGCAAAATGCAGGTTTGGAAGGAGCAGGAGGGAGATGCTCCTTCTCCTGTTTGTTCCCATTTCCCTGTCTTAGAAGACCTGATTCAGAGACCCAGAGTCAGAGTGATTTCAAATGCTCCTGAAATCCCACTGGCCAAACCAAGGCAAGTTCTTTGGAAAGGCTTATGGCAAGTCAAGTTGCTCTTGTAATTTAAACTTTGTCCAGATTTGTTAATTCCCCACATTGATGGAGCTGAAAGCCCAGAGCATTGACTTTTCTGAATCCCTGAGCTGAATGCAGCCCAGGCTAATGTGCACCTCCCCTCCTCTCAGACAGCTGCTCTGGGGCCTGGTAAACACCCTGACTCAAGGAGTAGCAGAGACACTAGGATCTAGGAGACTAGACACTAGGAGACACTAGACATCTAGACATCTAGACACTAGGAGACACTAGCTCCAGAACACTAGGATCCCCTAGCCTGGAAAGCGGTTGGGCTGTAGCCAACGGAAAATCCCGAGCAGGCCAAGGGCCCAGGCAACCTCTGGGCCACGGACCCCACTCCAGAACTTTCAGTGCCCTCCTGGCCTTTGATAGGAACATCCTATGCGTTTTTTCCCAGAATGTAAGGCCAAGCAGCTAGAACCACCCTGGGCCCAGGGCAGCAGGCTCTGAGCAGAGCCTCCACCTGCTCTGGGACATAGGAGGAGGGACAAATACTTGTTTAATCATTTGGACTTCCTGCTCATGAACTGCACACAGCCTGCACAAGAAAACAAACACATTATATAGTAAGTGTATGATCTTGTGAGGACCAAAAAGTGATTGTCCACTCTCCTGGTCATCCCAAGAGGTGCCTTTTCAACTGAGAAGGGTGAGAGAGGAATGTGAAGTAACGAGCTCTGAATGTTTCTGCCTAAGCAGGTAATGGGCATGTGGGAGTTGTTCCCTGCCTGGAGGCAGTGGGGAGGGGGTCCTGGTGGTAATGGTCACAGAGGCTGATGGCAGCTAGAGTCTCAGAGAGGGAAGACCACCAAGACATTCTTAGTGATAAGGAACAGCCTTGAATATTCTGAACAAAGATCTCTAGATATTCCTGTTCTACGTTGTCACCTACTACGATGTGCCCCTCCAACACCCTGCCCTCAGAGAGAAGTCTTCTCTGCACACACAGCCTGGAGTTGGGGTCCGGAGCTGACTGAAGGAAGGGGGTGGGGCCCATTGTGAGATGAAGCCGAGCCAGAAGACAGTAGCTACTGCAAGCAGCCAGGCACAGAACCAGGCTCTGTCAGAGGCAGGACATAGGAGCATGAGTGACCAGGAGAAATGATCTGTTGAGCAGTTCCTTGTGTAATGAACCAAAAGGCTTCTTAACATCAACAAGGATATAAATAAGAAGTGGCCATCCCTCCCCCTGTGCAGGGGCAGAAGAGACAGGGAGGTCACCTGCAATGTCCCACTAGGGCCAAGGCTAACGCTACACCCCACCCCAGGGCCCCAACACTTGGAGTGGGCTCTATTAGAAATGGCAAGACAACCTCCAAGAGTCCTATGCCCTACCTGAGGCTTGTTTCCTGGCACGGCAGCCCTCTGCGGCCCAGTGTTAGGCAGTAAGAACAGACTGACCCCTCCAGAGGGCTTCTTCACTGGAGCTTCCAGCTGTTTCTCAAGGTTTTTGACCAGCGACTGTACTAGTGTTCCTGGAAGACAACCAGAGGGAAAATTCCAGAGAATGAATGCCTCATCCTTATAAGTCATGACCAGGCTCTGGTGTGGATAGAGGGAGTGTGGAGAAGGGTCAAAAGGAAGAAGGAAAGGCAGCCACAAAGAAGAGGGGCAAGGGCAGAGAGAAGGCCCAGGCCAACATGTGCTGGTGAAAAGAGGCTTTGCCCATCTTAAAAATATAACTTCAGTTAATGGCATGGCTGTGAACAGAGACTTAGGAAGCTGGTCTTCCCTCTTAATGGCAGGACCTCTGCCCAGCTGGTATATGAAAAGCAAGACTAACAGGCAAACACAGCCTCCTTCAACATCTTCACTGAGAAGACAAGAAGTATCATAAATGTAAATTATCACAGAGGGGCCAGGGGCCAGACAGGTTTTCTGCAAACTCCATGCAGGAAGAGGGCTAAGCAGGGACATAGACTATGAACAGACTCCTGGTGACATGCTAAACCCCGCAGGATGTCCAGGCCTCAGGAACACCAGGAAGCAGGGAGCTAACCACCACCTCATAGGGTTCAAATGTCTGAGGGCCTGAGCAGATGTCCGGGGCTACAAAAACCCTTGGTTCATTGATTCATTCAAGAATTGTTTGTTAAGGGGTGCCTGGGTGGCTCAGTCAGTTAAGCATCTCACTCTTTTTTTTTTTTTTAAGATTTATTTATTTGTCAGAGAGAGAGAGAGAGAACGCATAAGCAGGCAGAGGCAGAGAGAGAAGCAGGCTCCCCACTGAGAAAGGAGCCCGATGTGGGACTCGATCCCAAGACCCTGGGATCGTGACCAGAGCCGAAGGCAGTCGCTTAACTGACTGAGCCACCCAGGTGTCCCAAGCACCCGACTCTTGATTTTTGCTTAGGTCATGATCTCAGGATGATGAGATCAAGCCCTGAGTCAGGCTCTGTGCTCAGCGTGGAGTCTGCTTGAGATTCTCTCTCTCTCTCTGCCCCTCCCACGCCCCCCCACCCCGTTAACTCACATGGGTGTACTCTCTCAAATAGATAACTAAATAAATACAATCTTTTTAAAAAAAAAAAAAGAGGGGCGCCTGGGTGGCTCAGTGGGTTAAGCCGCTGCCTTCAGCTCAGGTCATGATCCCAGGGTCCTGGGATCGAGTCCCGCATTGGGCTCTCTGCTCAGCAGGGAGCCTGCTTCCCTTCCTCTCTCTCTGCCTGCCTCTCTGCCTACTTGTGATCTCTGTCTGTCAAATAAATAAATAAAATCTTTAAAAAAAAAAAAAAAAGAATTGTTTGCTAAGGGCCACTATGTCCAGGCACCATGTTCCTTACCCCTCATTGTCTCGTCCCAATACTTCATTTTACAGCAAAGGAACCAAAACCCCTCACTCAGACACAAGCAGGTAGCAAGTGACAGAGCCCAGACTGTCTCAGAGGACTCCTGACTCCTGCTTCCAAAATCTTTCCACCCTATCATCCCACCTGGTGGCTATCAGTACCTTCTGGCGGATTCTGGTGGAGTGGGAGGCTTGGAATGAGCGAGTGAGCTCCTCCAAACTCTTAACAGTTAAGAAAAAAAGGGGCAAAATAAACCTCTCAGATTCTTCCTTCTAATATCTCTGCAATCCCAAGAAAATATCTGATGGGAGGGAGGGTCATTCTCCCCAAGTTTCAATGAGTTGCCAAATCAGAAAACCCAGAGAAAATCACAGGGTATTTCCAGAACTAGAGAAATCTAGGCTGGAAAAGGACTGTCCCAGTGGTCCCAGACCACTCACCTGAGGAAGCCAGCCCGCCTGAGCCCTTGTTAGGGGGCTGGGCACTCCCCTCCGAGGTCTCGGTGTCAGACCAGTCCCAGTCATCCTCTGGCCGGGACCCCATCCTGGAGGGACCTCGTGGGGGCTGGAGGGATGTCCGCTGCACCGAATTTCCCTCCTCCAAGTCCTCTTCAGAACTGAATGGGGGAGTACTGTCATGGAGGGGAAGAAATGAGGCCTATATGGACCAGAAACACTTTAAAAGCCAAACCTCACCACCTGCAAGCATGTTTGGTTTGCCCTGAGCCAGCCCTGCTCCTTCCTTGGGCCCAGGTGACAGTCAGGAGGTACCCTGGAGCACAGAAGCCACACCAGCAACTCTGTTAGAAGATGGGGACCAAACCCTCCTGGTGCAGCAACTAAGGCTTAAGGAAGAAATAGGGAAGGAAGGGTAGGTTTGTCCCGCCTGGGACCAAAGGACGCTAGTCTCTTCATGGGGGCTTGGGAGGGGACCCCATCTGAGGCCCCTCCTGTTCACTTCTGTCTCCGCCCCTCACCTGTTTGCAGAAGCCTGTGGGAAGCCCTGGTAAGGACTGCCTGAGGCTGGGAGCTGCAGCCACAGACCCAGTAGGAATGCAGAGTCCAGGGCTCACCTCAGCCCAGGCCCTGGGGAAGCAGGGGTGCCGGAGCGTCCATGTGCTCTGGGACGTGGAGCGGGGGTGGGCATGTGGGCCAGGCCAGGGCCATGGCTGCCGCGGCTCTGAAGAGTCGTCGTGGGAGGCTCTGCTGGTTTGGATGGCGACGCCACATGCAGGTTCCTGGACTTCGCCTGTGCCTCTTTGATGACCAATGGGTTCTGCTGGCTTTTGACTAGAAACACAGAGAGGAATAAGTTCCAGGGCATGACCATCTAGGCCCTCGAGCCTGAAGAAGACAGAAAGAGAGGTTCTGGCCCACTAGAAATGGGACAAGTCACTCTGTCACTCTATACCATAATAGCCACAGCCAATAAAGTCCTTGCCCCCACTCCCAGCTGTCTGTCCTGCTGCTGGCTTGACTCAGGGTTGGGGACAGCCCATAGTTCCACCAGAGACCAGGAGAGCAGCTTGTGTTCCAGGGTCATGACATCATTCCAGGAATCCCACGGGAGTCGGGAGGTCTGAAGAGGGGCCCAGTTTCCCTGCAGCTTCACCCTGCAGTCCTAGAACCTGATCCCAGGAGCCCCACCCTCTCTACCCACCCAGGCTGCAGCTGCGAGAGTTCAGGTAACCTTGCAGGAAGGCCCTGCTGCCACCAGAGGTCGCCACAGGACCACATGGGCCACCCACATCCACCACTGTCCTCCCAAACAGGCGGGTGGCAGGAGGGCTAAAGGCAGGCCAGCAGACCCAGCGCCTCCCTCCTCTGAACTGCATCAAGTCCCATTGAGGCTGGGGGTAGGAGGAGGGCGAGGATCCAGGATCGACAATTTTTTTAATGGAAAGAGAAGCACATCGCAGGGAGTCAGAGTAAGTTCTCTTGCATGAAACTCTCGTGTGTGGACTGTCACAGTGTAAATGTGTTTCTTACTGTAGTTCAAGATAGGAAACGTCTGAAATACACTGCTCTCCGAGAACGCATTTACACGGAAGTGGATCTTCTAGGAGGGGCAGACTGAAGGGAAGGGAAGGCAGACAAACTGGCTGAGGGAAAGGAACGACGACAGCTAGTTACTGCATACCGACAGCAAGCTAAGCCCTCTACCTACAGCATCCACCGAGCCCCGAGCCCTTAGGACAGTGTTGTTCTCCCTGCTTTACCAAGGATTCAGGAGATCCAGGGACTCAATCAAGGCCCACAATTCCATGGAAGGAAGTGGTCAGTAAACTCAGGTCATCGGCCACCCCAAAGCCAGGGTTCTTGCTACTCATGGCCTTGCTTCATCCCACAGCTTTGCCCCAAAACAAAAAGAGGCGCAATCGAGGCAGAAATCAGAGGTGAGCATTCACATAGCACTCATGGCACCTAGCATGTGGGCATAGAGCTGGAAAGAGAGGTCTACAAAATGCTGTAAAAACACACTACTCCTCTCACACCTCCGAGACATGCCCTGGAGAAGGTGGGGCCCCTGGACCTGGGAAGGGGAGCTCGGCAAGGGGTGGTTCTCACTCTTGGCTTTCTGACCACAGGAGCAAGGGCTAGACAGGAGGGGGCACCTGGAGGAACAAGGTACCTTTCCTCTTTTGGAAGCCTGTCCTCAGAAGTTGCTTTCATTCCTCTTCCCTGCCTCCCTGTCCCCTCTCTCCTCTCAGCCCACGCACCCACACACCCCACCCCTATGCTTGGCCCCATCACACCTCCTAGTCTGGGCTGGTTTCCCAGCTGAGGTGGCAAGCCTTGGCACAGATCAGCCTCAATAGATTTTAAAATTATTGGTCCCTGTACCAACAAAAATCATCTCACATATCCCCAGAGAATGTGTCCACACTCTGGAAAATTCCTTAGCATGAAGACTTCAGGTTGGGTCTGCCTATACAGGAGGAGATAAGAGAATTGGTATCCCTCTGGCCACATATGAGGGAAAGGAGCTGCAACATCGTCCTGCACAAACAGCCTCGAACTCCTGAAGCCCTCCCTAGAGCCCCCAGTTTCAGCAGCCCGGTGGATCTGGGAATCCTCCAGAAATGGGGGATTCTCAAACCTAAGAACACAAATTCCCTTGCTTTCTCAGTTCCTTAAGGACAGAGACTAGAGGGTCCTCACCCACACATTTGAATTCTCCCCAAGAACCACTGGGCCTGTCCTTGTCACAAGCCCCAGGGGCAAATCAGGGACTGTGATCTGGCCCAGGGAACCACAGTCAAGCTCTGAGGATGTGTGGGCAGGCAGAACTCACCCAGCCTCTCAAGCCCTCCCACTGCTCCCCAGCAGAGTTTCCATCTGACTCCTATTTGCCTCCACCTGCAGCCCCAGTGCTCTCAGGCCTTGGGTCTTCTCCCGGCACTGACATGCCCCACTTCAGAGCCAGAAACAGAATGGGCTACACTCTGTTGGAGCAAAGTACAAGTTGTGATCAAAGCAAGTAAAGCAGTGTAGAGCCAAGGTGCTGAGTGGGGCAGCACGCTCAGGGCTGACCACAGGCCCAACTCTGGCTCTCCACCAACTTCCCTGGGTGACTCAGGCCCACTCCTGGATTCTGGTTCCCCCAACAGAGAACTTTTGGACTCAGTCATCTGTGAGGACACGCCCCTCTCACCCTTGAAAGTAATGCCCTGCTGGGGACAGGTAGTGCACCCTCCTTGTGTGCAAACCAGCCCGGATCCTCCCAGTCACAGCCCCCAGGGATGCCCTTTTGCTGGCTCACCTGGAGCCTTGGTGCCTGGCTGGGACGCTGGTGCCCTCTTCCTCTGTCCCATCTTCACTCTGCTGGTGGCTTCCTTGACAAGCTTTTCCCTCAGACTCAGAAATTCAGAAAACCTCCGTGCCTTCTGCTCCCTCTGGGCTCTCAGGAGGGACTCAAGGTGTCTGAGAGTTTGAATGGATATTCCCTTTGCATCCTAAAAAAGACAGACATTCCTCTTTGAAGACAGAAGCCCCCTCATCCTCCCCCAAAGCCTCTCGTACCTGCTGCTGGCCTGGGAGTCCCTGTGATCAGCGCTGTGTGTTCTCTGGGAGAGGATACGGTGAGTGTCAGAGCAGGGTGGGCAGGGGTGCACATGCTGCACAAAGTGTGGTGGTTTAGGGTCTGGGAGCCTTGTCAAAACATGCATGGTAGGCACCTGGGTGGGTCAGTTGGGTAAGCGTCTGTCTTTGGCTGAGATCATGATCCCAGGGTCTCGAATTGACCCCGGCATAGGGCTCCCTGTTCAGTGGGGAGTCTGTTTCTCCCTCTCCCTGCCACTCCCTCTACTTGTGTTCTCTCGCTCTCATTCTCTCTCAAATGAATAAATAAAAATAATAAATGGGCACAGAAGAAAGCAGCCCATGAGTGGAGAGCACAGAGAGGTCAGGACACAGGGTGACACCCCCAGCAACCACTAGAAACGGAGGAGAGAGACCATACTGCTGACATGAGGTAAGGAGAAGACATGTGGGCTTATATTCCCAGATATGAAAGGCTCCCCAGCTGGAACAAGTAAGATGAATAAGCCTATGCAGCTACGAGAAATCAAGCACTTGCCAGGTTAAGAATGCCACATATCCAAATGGTAGGCAGCAGCCTTTGCAGCTGTGGCCCCCGTGCTTACTCTCTTTATCCCCATGCTTTCCAGTTTCTCTTCTAGGGTGTCCTCCAAGATTGGCCTGAACTGCTTCAGCAGGGTGGGGTTTCGCCTCAGAGCAGCCAGCACATTCTGCTGTCCGTCTCGGGAGTCCTCCAGATCTGCAGCACACAACAATCCACCAAGGTCAGCCTGGGCACCCAAAACCTCCATTCTCAAAGTCACATAGCACCTGCGTGGCCCTCACCAGCCCATGACCCACGTCTCTGGCCAGCGAGCCCAGAGCCACGGACCCCACCTGAGTGTCCATCCCAGACACCGGCGATGTTTCTGCTGCTGGCTCCCACTGCTTCAGACCACCTACTTGCCTGCAGGATTCTCCTCCCCTGCCCGTCCGGGCTGCCAGGATCTGGGCTCAGTGCTGCCCAGGTGAATCTGGGATTTGTGGGCTTTTGACTTGCTCTTGAGCCCTAGCAGCAGCTTGTGGCCGAACTCCATTCCTCCCCACAACCCAGTTTTCTTGGGACATAACTGACACAGAGCAGCTTATACTTTTAAGGTGTATAGCATAGTGACTTGACTTTATTCTGAGATTATCACAGTAAGCTTAGTTAACACCCACCCTCTCATACAGATACAAAAGAAAAAATGAAACAAGTTTCCCCTTGTGATGAAATATCTTGGGATCTACTCTCTTAGCAGCTTTCCTGTATGTCTTCCAGCAGTGGTAACTCTGGTCCTCCTGTCCATGACCTCCCTGGCACTCATTTCTGCTCTCACGGGCAGCTTGTACCTTTTGACCACCTTCCTCCAATCCCCTTCCCCTACCCACCACCTCTGGTAACCACAAATTATGATCTTTTCTTCTACGAGTTTGGTTTTGGGTTTGTTTTGATTCTACATATAAAGGAGATGATATAGTATTTGTCTTTCTCTGTCTGACTTATTTCATTTCACATAATGCCCTCAAAGTCCATCCATATTGTCACAAATGGCAGGCTTTCCCCCATTTTATGGCTAAATAATATTCCATTATATATATCTACCTCAACCTCATTATCCATTCATCCATCAATGAACACTTAGGCTGTTTCTGTATGTTGGAGATTGTAAACCGCAGATTCCAGGCCCTGCCGGCTGCCAGCCCTGTGATCCTGGCCCCAAATGACACTCTCACCTACTGCTGTATCACATTCTGCTCCCATCCAGGGGATCGAATTCTCACGGGACAGACACCATAAACTCCCTTCAAGTTTACTGTCTCTAGAGATCAGGGACTCACCCTCCAAAGCAGTACACAGAAGGACCACAGGAGTTAAAAATGCATATTCCCTGGCCCCACCCTCCAGAGAGTCTGATTCCATAAGTCCAGGGAAGGACCCTGGAAACTGCACTTTAACTTGTCTAAACAATTATGGTGGAGGTGAGCCACAGACCATACTGTGAGAAATATGGACCCAGAGGATAATAAAATAAGCCATTACAATAAAATGTGGTCATTGCTGCAAAGAGGCCTTCCAAGGAGTCGAGTCTAGTGTGGGGTGGGCGGCAGGAGGGAGGGTGGGCACACTGCCCTTATAGCAGGACCAGCCCTTAGATTCACTCAGTAGACATTTTCTGACAAGTAATATGGAGAATGAACTGGCCTGTACTGGGGTGCTGGGGGGCACAGAAGAAGATCCTCAAGGGGCTCACATTCAAGAATGGTCATGTCAACTGTGGCCGCACATTTGAATCTCCTGGGCCCCATCCCAAACTAATGACATCACAATCTCTGAAGCTGGACCCTAGACCTCAGATCTTCTAACACCCAAGCCTGAGAACCAAGTGTTCTAGAGCAATGGTTCCCAAAATGTGAGCCTGAGTGATGGCACCACCAGGTAACTTATTAGAAATACGGATTTTCAGATCCCACTCCAACCCTACTGAGTCGAAAATTATGGATTGGGAACCCAGCAACCTGTGTTTTAGCAAGCTGCCCCCCACAAGGTTGATCCTCCTCCATCAAGTCCATGCTAGGGCGTAAGCCCCAACCGTGGCCGCACATCGGAATAACCAGGAGCTTTAAATACTACCGATGCCTGGAACCCACCTCCTATATGTTCTGTTTAAGGTTGGGGGGGTGGTGGCTGGTGGGGTCCTCGGAGAGTTACAAGTGACCTGGGTGATTCTTAATGTGCAGTCAGCTGCGGACAGCCACTGGTATGACAGTGGGGCTCCAACAAGCTCAGGATGCCCAGAGATTGCAAACATGGGCTGCTGGACCCCACCCCAGAATTTCTGACTCTGCTTATGTGGGATAAGGCTGAGAATCTGACAACTTTCCTTTCTAACAAGTTCCCAAGTGGTATTTGTCCTGCTGATCCGGGACCAGAAGAGGCAGGCCAGCATACGAAGAGGTCGAGCACCGTGTATCAGTGTGGGAGACACCAGCTTCATGTGACAAGTGGGATGGGTAGGGGTCAGCCAAAGCACCCTCCTCAGCTCCGCTCTCCACGACTCAGCAGCCTCTGTGGAAGGATTTGGTTCCTCCCCTCTATGGACCTCAGCAGGTCCAGTAATGTGTTGTGTTACTCAGCAGAGAGCTTCCCCCAACAAAGTTACATGTATCTCTAATTTGTACTTCTAAATTCCAAGGTTAAGTGCACAGGATGGGGGTAGGGAGTAGTAGAGGACTAATTAAATAAATTTTGGTGGGGCACCTGGGTGGCTCAGTGGGTTAAAGCCTCTGTCTTTGGCTCAGGACGTGATCTCAGGGTCCTGGGATTAAGCCCCACATCAGGCTCTCTGCTCAGTGGGGAGCCTGCTTCCTCCTCTCTCTCTCTCTGCCTGCCTCTCTGCCTACTTGTGATCTCTGTCAAATAAATAAATAAAATCTTTAAATAAATAAAAAGATAGATAAATAAATTTTGGTTCATCCATCCAACAGAATACTGTAAAGCCCTGCAAAAATAATGAAGCAACTGTACATAAAGGGACAGGAAATGATTTCCCAATAAGTTTTTGAGAAAATAACCAAATACAGAGTAGTATGTATAGTATGATCACATTTGGGAAAAAGGAGAAAAATGCATACACATATGTGCTTATATCTGCACCAAATATCTCTGGAAAGATAAATGAGAAAGCATAGCAGTGTGATCTCTGGGTGGAAACTGGATAGCCCGGCAGGAGGGATACCTACTTCTCACTGTACACACACCCTTTTGCTCACTTGCTCACTTGCTTGCTTGCTTTTTTTCCTTTTTTTCCAAGAGCATAGATTACTGTTTCAGAAGTAAAGGAAGAAATATTACATTAAAAAACAAAATTCCCATGGTGAACTCTTTGGTGACACAAATAAAACCCTTTCCTGGGTGCACTGGTTGGGTCACTTTTGTCATATCAGAGCCCAGCTCCAGAGGGCAGGCCCTGGTCAGCAGGTCAGCTGCGCGCACTCCCTGATCTCTCCTGGGAGCTCTTCTCCCCAACTCCCCCAGGAGCTCCCACAGTCAGAGGAACACTGCTATTTTTTTTTCCACTTCTTCTTTGCATCCCCTGAATTATCTGGTTGAGCTCTCTCTGCATACCAGACTCACCACCGAATGGACTGAATGAAAACAGAAGGTGCCCAGGACTGTGGAGAGGGAGCCCAGGCAGATTCCGAATCCCGCCTCCGCCCACCTGCCGGCTCTGTGACTCCAGGCAGTCACTGGTCCTCTCTGGGCTTCCCCATCAGTGAGCCATCAGATCGCACATTAAGGCTTGTGTGTAACCTCCTGGCACACACAAGGTGCTTAAAGTACTCATCTCATATTCCTACTTCCCTTCCCCGGGCTTCCGGTAGCCAGACACAGTGAGGGAGAGACAAATTAGACAAGGAGGACAAATCTAATGCAGGACGAATCCTGCATTAGACACCGGGGAAAGAGAGTCAGGCCTCACCTTCCTCAGAAGAGTCTTCTTCTGTGACCACAGCCTTCAGGCCCTCACAGGTCCCTGAGGAGAGCCCAACAGTTAGTGGCCCCGATGCCCCGGATACCATCCCTGACTTGGAGGAAAGCGCAGAACACCACATGACTACCAGCCAGAAAGAGCAAGCCTTCCAGTCATTTCTTCACCAGGAGAGGCAGGATGGATGGAGTTGCAGTCAGGAGCACAGACAGCACGAGCCAGAAAGACCAGAGTTCCCAGCCCAGCTTGCCCATTGCTGGTCCTTCACAACCCCGGGGCGGGGGGTTGGGGGGTCGGCTGTCCCAGAACCTCAGCAAGCCCCAGTCTCCTCATCTAAAAAATGAGGCTGATAATGCTGGGCCCACATTAAGAAGTGGGGACAATGTAATGAGGCAATGAATCTAAAGTGCTTGGCGACGCGCGTGGCACACATCCCAGCCCCAGCCCTCAGGACGTTCAAGGCCACAGGGAGGGTGCTTCTCTGACCTGCTGGCCAAGCTGGGGAAGGAACGTCTGACCTAGAGGCAGGGATTAGGGACAGGCATGTGGGTTTGCAAGAAAAGGCAGAAAGGTGGCTAAAGAGACAGGACAGAAGAAGTGGGAATCCAACGGGCCAGGTTTCATAAGGGCCTGGCCAAGGTCCTCCATGCAGGGGCAGTCTCCTGTGTGTTACTGGCTCCCTTTAGACGCCAGCACGTGCATCCATGAGACATTCACACACACAAGAAGCACACAGCAGCACACCAGGATACCCAGAGGAAGACTACACATACTCTAGACAGGCCACATTCATATTCAACTTGCTACACCCTGAGAGGAAGGTCAGTGTTGATGGCTCGAACCCTAGGCATGAGGAATTAGAATCTTTTCGTGAAAAGCTCCATCAATCACTGCCCGCAGGATCTTCACCATTCCCCGGGTCTCCACCACCCCACAGAGAAGAACAGGCCAGGCCAGAATCCATCTGTCTGTCCCAGAAGCAGATCTCTTCTTGCCCTGCCCTCCCTCACCCAGCCAGCGAGCCTGACACCCCATGACCCAGGAGCTGCTCTCACTGCCACACCCTCATTCTATAAACTGACTGGTGGGGGACAGGAGAGAGAAGAGGCCAAGACTATTAGAAAACACCCCATGAGAACTTACCCTCCTCCTTCCTGAGAGACATGGTCTGGATCTGCAAAGATACAGAACAGAACAGGCAGCCGGGAACCCTGCTCTGTACAGTAGGCCTGCCCAGCACCATAAAGAAGGGACAGTCAGTTTCCATATCCCCCACTGGGAACTAGAAGGAGCTCGGAGAACACTGCCCCAACCCCCCAGTACACCTCCTGCCATCCATATGTAAGGGGGGGTGATGGCACCGAGGTTGAACAGCAGCATCCATTATGGGGAGGCAAGAATGCCTCTCTTCAGAGAGGGACTGTTATTTGAAGGGCAGGAGCCCCACATGAGTGGAGTGGGACAGGCATACAGCAATACTGCTGGTACACTTGGTGGACAACCAGGGTGAGGCGGGCTCCCCCCACCATGGGGACATGAGCTGAGGGCCCCCTGGGCAGAAGGAGGCATGAGCTGAACAGTCATTAAACTGCTGAACCCTCCCTTTTCCAGAAGGTGCCTCTTCATCCTCCTTCCGCACAGTTGCACATGGGACAGCCACCTATGACAACGTGACCCCACACCACAACCATAGCCAAGTGTCTAGGTTGGGGCAGAGAACTCTGAATTGGAAACATGTGAAGTCAAGAGCCAGTGGCAGCCAACTGGTTTTGGGTTTGCTTGTTTATTGCTTGTTTGTTTGTATTGCCATATGGGGTTGGTATGACGTGAAAGCTGATCTTCAGAATAAAAGGAACAAGTTTAAGCAGATCTAGAGAAAAGGACAGAGACACACAGCAAAGGAAAACTCCTGACCACATTCATGTCTCTCATTCTAGTTAATCCCAGACTCAGCTGCTCTCCTGCCTTGAACTCTCTGAGACATCCTGTCTACCCTTAAGACAAATTTCCTCTTCTGCTTAAGCTTCAGTTGTTTTTTATTATCTACCGATGAATGACACATCCAATGCCAATTTCCAACTACTTCTTCCTTTGCCTACCTCTATTCTAGAGACTCTAAAACTAATTATTTGCCTTCTAACCTTCCTTGCAGCTATGGTTGCCCGTGTAATAGAGCTCTGACCAATAAAATATAAGCAAAAGTCTGAGGAAGGGGCCTTTTCATCAACTTCTTCTACTGAATATGGTTGTGATGGTTGGGGCTATGGCAGCCATCTTGCAATTATAAGGGTCAAACATGAAAACAAAAGTCAACCCACTGAAGATGGTAAAAAAGAAAAACTGAGTTTGGATTTTCAATGACATAATTTTGCTGCTAAACCAAGGCCATCAACTGTCACCTCTTTTGATGTTACAATACAAATAAACCCCTACTAACCTATTCTAAATCCAGGTTTAGCCAATGGGCTCCCTAGTGAAATATCTGCAAACAGGAGTCCCGGGTAACAGAAGGAAGAAATCTCCAGACTGGACCTGAGGTGGTCAGAGCAGTGAAGAGCTAAGTGGAGGGAGGCCCAGTAAAAAGAAAAGCAGACGAGAGGGTCAGATCCATTACCCGAGTGACTGGGTAGAACTGAAAACAGCTGGGAGAACTGAAAACACAAAAACCAGGGAGCGGGAACAAGAAGACTGAACTAGATAATGACAGGAGGCGCTCTGCTCAGAGAATCTGTGTGGAGGGGGTTTCAGAAGCAAGGCCCTGAGGCCACAGAGGGACCCCTCTGATGGCAGAGACACCTGTCCCCTGACCTGCAGCTCAGACGTGGGAGCTGAGCCCAGACTAGGCAGAGAGTTAGCAGCAGTAGGTCAAGGGGTCAGCTCTAGGAGAGAGGTGCTACGTGAGCAGATGACTTCTCACCATACTAATTTGTCTGACAACATCTTCAGCGGCCATTAATTTAGGACAAGTGTTTTGACCAGGAAATGATGTCTGAGAATGCAATGAAAAGAGCCCAAGTTTTGCAGTGCACTGCCTGGCAGGGCTGAATTCCCCCACTGGCTCTTATAGGGTGTGCTCTGTGGACTCGAGGGAGGTACCTGCTTCTCCAGCCTGTTCCATCATCTGTCAAAGGAAGATGGGGGGAAGCCAATGTCTGCCTTGAAGGGCAGCAATGAGGTTTAAATGAAGTAATACACCAAGTATCAAGCAGGTGCCGGCCCTTAGACAGTGTCTGGTGTTAGCGTGAACTTAGCTCAGCCCCTCCGGACAACAGGGCTATCTTCAGCCTGGAAAGAGATAGCCACAGCTTCATCATTCTTCTCTCTCCTGAGAGAGCCTCACTAATGAGACCACTGCCAATGAGTCCGGAGAATCAAAGGAGATCCTCACAGAGAAGAGGCCTAGGGGCCCCAGGGCCTGGCAAGGAGGAGGGACAGACCTACCATCTCCTCCTGGGAGGCAATGAGCCTGGCTTGTTCCTGGAGCTGGGCGCGGAGAGCACTGATCTGACGCTGGGACCGGGCGGCTTCTTTCCTCTGATCCTGAGACAGGGAGGCACGGAGCATCTCGTTCTGCTCCTGCAGCTGGTGGGCACAGGGGACTCGGTCAGTCAGGTGTTGCAGCGACCTCGGAGTGCCCGGGAGCTGCAGGGCCTGCTCTTGTAGGCACACGCTGGCCGCAGTTTCACCTGAAGTGGGGTGGGGGCTTCCAGACCTGGGCAGGTGGCTTCTAACAGGATGGACTACTTTCCAGTTTGGGCATATTTCCAAGCTGTGCTTGAGGGGAAGTGAGAATTGGATGCAGGCCCCTACAATCAGGGCAAACAGGCTTTCTGTCCAGCATGACCACCAACGGAAGGACAGTCAGATAACCTGAGGCCATTCATGAGTCATCCAATGGTGTTTTTAGGGAAAAACCGAAGGTGAAGAAAATACCATCCTGTGCTGTTTTAAGAGTAGAGAGAAGATGAGACTGTTTCTATTTGCATAAAGAAACTCTAGAAAAATACCCAAGAAAGCAGTATAAGTGGACAGACAGCCATGGGGTGGGTGCTGGGGGCAGGCAGACAGAGTTGGGGTGGAAGTGAACCTCCATGTATTTCAGTACACTGTACTGAGTGTGTGCCTTCATATGTTTCTTCCACTTTTGGAATAAATTAAACTGTATTTCCCATCTGAAGATGTTTCAAATAAAATAAAACCATCAAATGGTCGGGGCTCCTGGGTGGCTCAGTGGGTTAAAGCCTCTGTCGTCAGCTCAGGTCATGATCCCAGGGTCCTGGGATCAAGTCCCACATCAGGCTCTCTGTTCGGCCAGGAGTTTGCTTTCCCCTCTCTCTCTCTCTGCCTGCCTCTCTGTCTGCTTGTGATCTGTTAAATAGATAAATAAAATCTTTTTTAAAAACCCCATCAGATGGGAATTACTGGAAATGGGAGTGCCAGCCTCTGATCTGAGCACCTGCCTCTTCTGGGCTTTCTGTAGGCAGTACCTGGAGCTTCTGATAACCAGCTTCCTCCTCAACTTGCTTCCTCCTCAGGGGCATTTTCATAGAAGTTGTTTTCTCATCCTGAGGCCTGCTGCTCCCTATTACCCGATCTCAGTATTTGAGCCTTTCCATGTGGGCTCCCCTTGAATGATGGCTGAGGTTCTCTCCTGGGTGGGGTTTCAAGGAAGAGCCCAAACATGAAATGACCAGATAATGCATCTAAGGTTTCCAGGCCTGCTCTCTGTGGATGGCCTGAAGGGGTCCCTGCATAGGGGACCACAGAGTAAAGCAGGTGTTGGGTTCAGAAGACAAGTCCCAGAGGCCCTGACTCCTGGCCAGGAAGGCTGCTGTTTGGGCGGCTGACCCCTTCTGGGGATTGATTGGGGTCAGCCACCAGGAACACCATCAGCAACCAAATACTGGTCAGTTTGAGGAGGTTAGTGATAGAGGATGGGGGTGCCGTAGGGTAAGAGGAGGTCTCAGGAAACCCAGCTACCCCAGACCACCCAGAGTTACCTCTTGCTTCTGAGCCGCATGCTTTCCCTGAAGTTCCTTCATTTTTCTCTTCCATTCTGCATTCTGAAAAAGATAAACAGGACTCTGGATATCAGAATGTACTACAAAGCTACAGGAATTAAAAAGTGCTGGCTCATGATTAGGCAGAGTAGTAAAAAGAACAGAAAGCCCAGACAAAGACTAGGGGGTGGTGGGGGATAGAATCTTAGTCTGGGGGAAATAGATTATTGATAAATGGAGTTCAAACAGGTGGTTAACTGCCTGGAAAAAAATATATCAACTTGAATCTTTATTTCATATCTTAAACCAAAATAAATTTTAGGTGGGTCAAAGATTTAAACTTAAAAATTGGAAGTGATATCAATAAAACAGTACCATAAGAAATTCCAGCTCTCAAACCACCCACAGGTGCGGATTCCTCTGTGGGAGCCCAGGAACCCAGCTGAGAGTTTCTGGCACTTCGAAGGAGGAAAAACAACAACAACAACAACAACAACAACAAAAAACCTGGGAATAGATGCATTCCAGAGAAGTTTCACTTTACCTACCTCAGCTCTCCCCAAGGAGACACAGCTCGATGCCTAGAGAGACACCCCCTCAGCCTGCAATTTTTCCCATGAAGGAAAATGAGAGCAAGTGAGCACCCACAGCCCCAGCCTCATAGGGTGCTGCCCAGGAGGCCCACTTCTCTCCCCCGCCCTCAGAACCGGGGGACAGGGCAGAGCCAAATCAGCCTGTGGTGCCCGGCATGGGGATCTCAACAACCATCCACAGATCCGACTGGCTGATTTGTAGACACCAGGAGGTGTAAGACAAGAAGTATTTACATGCAATCAATATTAAGTTATTATCAGCTTAAAATAGACTGCTATACTATAAGATGGTTTATGTAAATCTCACACTAACCACAAAAAACCTATAGCAGATATGCAAAAGGTGAAGGAATCAACACATACCATTACAAAATAAAACCATCACATCAAAATGGAAGGCAGCAAGAGAGGAGGAAAGGAACAAAGTAACTACAAAACAGTCTGAAAACAATTAACAAAATGGCAATAGTAATTCCTTACTCACCATTAACTACTTTAAATTTAAATGGACCAAGTTCTCCAATCAAAAGACACAGAGTGACTGAATGGATTAGAAAAACGAGATCCAGCTATAGGCTGCCTACAAGAGATTCATCTCAAGGTCACACACAGGCTGAAACTGAAGGGATGGGAAAAGATATTTCATGCAAACCACAACCAAGAGAATGGGGTAGCTATAATTCTGTCAAAGGCTTTAAGGAAAAAACTGTTACAAGAGACAAGTCACTATATAATGATAAAGTGGCTAATTCATCAATATAACAATTGTAAATATAGAAGCATCCAAAATCAGAGCACCTAAATATATAAAGCAAATATTAATACAACTGAGGGGAGAAAGAGCAATACAGTAAGAGTATGGGGCTTCAATGGCCCACTTTTCAACAACGGAGAGATCATCCATGCAGAAAACCAAAAGGGAACACTAGACTTGAACGTCACTATACACCAAATGGGCAAGACAGACATATACAGAACATTCTACCCAAAAGGAGAACCACCTATGGAATGTGAAAAAATATTTTGCAAACCACATATCTGATAGGGGGCTCACATCCAAAATATAAGGAACTTCTACACCTCAGTACAAAAAGAAAAAAAAATTAATAGACAAAGAGTCTAAATAGACATTTCCCCAAAGAAGGCCTACAACATTAGTCATTAGTGAGCACAAAAATGTAAATCAAACCACAATGAGATATACCACACCTTACACCTGTCAAGATGGCTATTATTAAAATAGATATAGGTAGATAGATAGATAGATAGATAGATAGATAGATAAAACAAGTGTTGGTGAGGATGTGAAGAAAAGAGGATCCTCAAATACTGCTGGAGGGAATGTAAATTGGTGTAGTTATTATGAAAAACAGAGTGGAAGTACCTCAAAAATTAAAAACAGACTTATTCATTTCCCCTGGATATCTCCCAGGTAGACATGAGATGTATTTGTTAATAAACTTGTTTGTTTTTATGTTATTAAAAAAAAAAAATTTAAGGGTGCCTCAGAGGCTCAGTCAGTTAAGCATCTGACTTTTGATTTCAGCTCAGGGTCATGAGATGAGCCCCACAATGGGCTCTGTGCTCTGAGTAGAGTCTGTTTGTACCTCTTCCCCTGCACCTCCCCTCTCTTGCAAATGCCCCCTCTCTCTTTCTCAAATAAAATAAATAAATAAATAATTTTTAAAAATTAAAAACAGAACTAACGTGTAATCCAACAACCCCACTTCTTGATATTGATCCAAAAAAACTGAAATCAGGATCTCAAAGAGATACTCTCCCATGTCCATTGCAGCATTATTCACAATAGCCCAAACAGGGAAACCTAATAATCCACTGATAGATGAAAAGATAAAGCAAACATGGTACATACATACACTGGAATACTATTCAGTCTTAAAAAAGAAGGAAATCCTGCATCAACATGAATGAACCTAGAGGACGTTACGCTATGTGAAATAAACCAGACAAGAAAGACAAACACTGTATGATCTCACTTACTTATGGAATCTAAAACTCATAGAAACAGTGAGAGAATGGTGGTTGCCAGGGGTTAAGATGGGGAGAAAGTGGGAAGGTTATGGCCAAAGAGTACAAGGTTTGTTCTACAAGATATGTTGTATATTTAAAATTAGCTAAGAAGGTAGATCTTATGTTGTGTTATCACCACACACACAAAGAAAATAATAATAATAATAAAGAGGGTGGGAAGAAACTTTGGGAGGTGATAGATATGACTGTGCCCTGATGTGGTGATGGTTTCAAAGGTAAATAATTATTCCCAAACTCACTGAGTCATGTACACCAAATATGCACAACTTCTTACATGCCAATCATACCTTAATAAAGAGGGATGTATGAATGAAGGAATAAATAAATAAATAAGGCCTTAAAGGAACTAAAAGGAAACACAGAAACATTTTCTTTTTAAACCTCAGAGTGGCCATATACAAAAGATTGATAATTTGATCATTTTGACCACATAAACATTATTAATTTCATATGGTCAACAAAACTGGAGGCACAATATTGTGGGGGAAACAACCACAAGAACAAGGACGCCTGGGTGACTCAGTCACTTAAGCATCTGCCTTTGGCTCAGGTCATGATCCCAAGGTCCAGGGATTGAGTCCAGCATTGGGCTCCCAGCTCAGCAGGGAGCCTGCTTCTCCCTCTGCCTGCTGCTCTCCCTGCTTGTGCACTGTCTCTCTCTCTCTGACAAAAATGTAAATAAAATCTTTTTGAAAAATTAAATAACCACAAGAACAAGAAAAGTTTGGGTTAAGGTCCGTATCATAGAAACTCTCAAATTGGTAAGGAAATCCATAGAAAAAGAGGCAAATGATGAGAACAGAGGTCATTTCTTAAAGTGAAACCTGTAAAACATCAAGCAGTAAAAACACTTTACCAATCTCAGTTAGACTTTAAGCTCTTTCTCCACAATCTTAGCAAGCAGAAAGAGAAGCACGATCTGATAGAGTGATCAGGTCCTCCCTTGTCCTGGAGTGATCAGTGATGCAGACCAAATGTAGCTGGACTGTTGTAAGATTCCTCCAGTGGTGGCCGGAACCACCTCCTGCAGCCTCAGGAAAGCAGACTGGGTGCCAGCCTCTCCAACTCCACACCCAGGGGCCTCTCGGCGGCAGCATGAAATCGGCCTGGGTGGGAAAATTTACACCATGGACAATGGCAACTGCTAAAAATTAAAGCTTTTTTCGGTCCAGAGAGTGGTTGTTGGATATTTACCATCACTCACAAGACCCACCGGAAATGCCTTCAAAACAGGAGACTGTCACACTTCCTTAGAGTTGTTTTCAACTGGGTTGGAACCAAAATGAGGGTGAAGGTACCCAGTAAGGGACATAACTGTATGTATTTTGAAAAGATGCCAAGCAAACCTGATATTGCTCCCATGTATATACCAGCCTCACCTGAGAACCCTAAGAATCTGATTCCATGCTTTCATGCATCGGCAGAAGGTCTGCAAAGGTAAAACCTGATGTCTTCCACATGAAAAAATGCTCAACATCATTAGCCATCAGGGAAATATGAATCAAAACCACAATGAGATACCACCTTACACCAGTCAGAATGGCAAAAATTAACAAGACAGGAAACAACTGTTGGCAAGGATGTGGAGAAAGGGGAACCCTCCTACACTGTTGGTAGGAATGCAAGCTGGTGCAGCCACTCTGGAAAACAGCATGGAGGTTCCTCAAAAAGTTGAAAATTGAGCTACCCTATGACCAAGCAATTGCACTACGGGATATTTACCCCAAATATATAGATGTAGTGAAAAAAGGGGGTATATGCACCCCAGTGTTTATAGGAGCAATGTCCACAATAGCCAAACTGTGGAAGGAGCTGGGATGCCCTTCAACAGACAAATGGATAAAGAAGATGTAATCCATATACACAATGGAATACTACTCAGCCATCAGAAAGGATGAATACCCATCAACATGGATCAACATGGATGGAACTGGAGGGGATTATGTTAAGTGAAGTAAGTCAAGCAGAGAAAGACAATTATCACATGGCTTCACTCATATATGGAACATAAGCAATAGCACAGAGGACCATAGGGGAAAGGAAGGAAATCCAAAGGGGGAGAAATCAGAGAGGAAGATGAACCATGAGAGACTATGGACCCCAGGAAACAACCCAAGGGTTTCAGAGGGGAGGAGGGAGTGGGGTAACTGGGTGATGGGTATTAAGGAGGGCATGTGCTGTGACGAGCACTGGGTGTTATAGCCACTAATGAATCACTGAACAATGCATCAAAAACTAATGATGTACTATATAGTACACACTATATATGTACTATATAGTGGCTAACTGAACATAATATAATAATAGTAATAATAAAATAGAAAATATCAAACTGCATAATGCATAGAGAAGATAAATATTGTTTTGTTTAAAATATATTACCATTTTATTTGTTCATACATGAACACATCAACATAGGTCTATCTGCATATGTGCACATATATGTAATAGTAAAATGTAAAATTTTCTTACCGTGCATGAATTCAAAAAATTTTAAAGGTTAAAAAAAAAAACAGAAACAAAACAAAACAAAAACCTAATGTCTTCCAAATTCCATAAAGCCAAGAGCAAAACTGAGAGACTTTGTTGATAACCATATGGCTGGCTGTAGGGAAAAAGGAAAGAGCCCTCAGCTCACCTGAACATCCATCTTCTCCCTCAGGACCTGGAGCTCCTGAGTCTGCCTGAGTCGCTCCTCAGACTCCTCATCCCGCAGTGACCCGAGATTGGACTCCACCACACTGTGGGACTGCAGCACCTGCAGTTTCTGAAAAGCCAGGGCCCAGTTTTATTCAGATGAAGATCTAATCTCGATGTTGTCTTTTATACGGTCAGAAGGGCCCACCTCACCCCACCACAAACTCCAGCTTGTCTTCACCGGACATCTATGTGCCTGCATATACTCACACAAGTCTGCATTCCCCTCCACAACGGTTCCCCTGAGAGCTCAGTGCTTACACAGGAGAAGCAGGCACCCATGGACAAACAGAATTCAAGAGCAGAATTTCAACTGCACTGAAATTCAACTGTACCCAAAGCCCAGAGCTCACCAGACATTTCTGCCCCCATGTCCCCCTCAGTCTTGAATAGGCTGAAGAGAATCAGACTCTTAGAGGCTTTGGGAGGGTCTCATGCACTCTGGACCATTCCCTGAGCACTCCTGTCCCTCTTCCCATCAAAAAATGCTGGCTGTCACCAAGAAGGCCTGGCTTGGCCTGGCTTGGAGTGGTGTCACCAATACCTAGTGACTCCTGAGCATGCAGTGTGTAATCTGAAGGAAAAGGCACAGAAAGGGGGATCCAAGAGAACAGGCCTTGCCACCTGTGGTTACACTTTTAAACATACCACTTCTGCAGTCACAAAAGCAAATTATCTCCATCTCTATTACCACACCAAACTCACAAGCCCCCCATTAAGCTTTAAAGAACTGCACGTCCCTGAGTTTAACTTGTTACCATTCTTCAACTCTTCTCGACTGCTAAAGCACTATCAGGTAAAATCTTAACCATTTCTAATTGAGTATTATCATAGAGTAAAATGCTTTTTCAAGTGTATATGCAACCCTCAGCTTCTGATGTGTCATTACTGCCTTCACACCGATGTTTAGACAACCAGAGAGCAGGCTTTCTCGGCATCACAAACCTTCATGGCAATTTCCATTCAACTAGGGACTCCTTTGGCAGCTGGATTTACCCCACATCTTCTCTCAAGTTCTCTCTGCAGTCAGGCAACTTAGCCAAAGTAAGCTCACAGGCCTTGGTATCAAAGAGAAAATTTTGAGGAGAAACATCTTCAAGAAGTATTTCCCTTTCATTGGCCCTCCTAACACCAAGGGGAATCTTTTCTTGTGTAATGAGACAGACGGTCTTACTGTGTTATTCATTCCCATGGTAAATGAAATCTTATCTTTTTCTCCCCCAAATAAGAAGAAAAACTAACAAAATAATTATCCAAATACACTGAGAAGTGTGTATCCAGTTTGGTTCCTATAATAATAAAATGTCACTTGAGAGGAGATGGGGGAGACATACGGACACAAAAACACAGCATAAGCAATCCTATAGAGGAAAAACCAAAAAAATGATATTCTGGTTTAGGAAAATGTGATCCAAGTTAAAAAGAAACCATGGATGGTAAGAATTATGTCCTCATTTGCCAAAATTTCGAATTTCTGAACTGAAGGAACCCTCTGAGGTGGTTTCTGAACAATAACTCCAAATTCAAACCAATACCTATCAAATGTCTAGTCAGCTAACACCATGTTGGGGGAGGAATGGGAGTCAGCAGGGGTGTGGGCGAGCTCAGGAATGATGAGCACAGAGCTGGTAAGAGCATGAGCTCCATGGGGTAGAGTGGCATCTTGTCACCCACATATCATCCCTTACCGCATGCGGGAACATTTAAGATGGGAGGACTTGGGTCACTAGAGATAAACACACACACACACACACACACACACACACACATCATCTCAACCCCAAGCCTTCCCCATCCTTGACTTCCCATCTCAGATTGAGATAATGGACCACCCAAGATCCCACGCATATCCTATAACGATCTCCTCCTGGAAAAGTTGTCCAGGTGTTTCTTTAGCAAAACATAGGATGATTGTGAGAAATGAGATCAGACAGTTCATTTTCAAAAACAAAAACAAAATTCTCCTTGATGTTAGAAGGACCAATACTTAGAGCTAAATATATTCTGAACATATTTCTCCTCAAAACATTTTCAGCCATACAGTCATACAAGCTTATATGGGAAGATATAGTCCAGGGATAATAACCTATAATAAGGTTTTCCTGAATAAACCTGACAGTAGACCCAGAAGAAGAGCAGAGGCTTTGAAGTTTCAAAAGTTAAGTTCAAATCCCAGGTCTACCTCTTAGTAGCTGTGTGACCCCATAACATGGGGCCTCAATGTCTTCTCCTGCAAAGGAGGAATGATAATAGCTTTCTTTTAAGGAACTTTAAAAAAGAAATAAGTAAACGGATAATGTACCTACTTTGAGAATGTTATGGTTGTTTTGTTGTTGTGAGGATTAAAAGTTAATGTATATATATAAAATGACCCACACAGGGACTGGAAACCAGTAACTACAGTCAGTAAATCTTACTATTATGTGTGATCTCCGCAGACCCCAACAGAGTGCCTGGCAGGTAGGCAGCACTCAACTCACAACTTGCTGGGAGAAAAGTGCATTCATTTAAATTCCGCCTCACCTCTTGTCCAGTGATGAAAGAAAGCCCTTTGCAAAAATAAAGATAATGTCTGGGAATTTCTTACTACATACCAGACAATGTTAAGTGCTGTCTATGTGCTAATGTAGCCCTTTCAGCAGCCTATCTTACAGAAAAGAAACTGAGGCACAGGAAGGTTAAGTAACTCACCTAAGGTCACACAGCCAATATGTGACAGAACAGGGATTCGATTGCTGGCACCGGCCTCTGTTATCCGGCCTCACATTATATTAGCCCAAATGGCAGATGAAATAAAACTAGTACAAACTAAGAAATAAATTTTGAGAATAAACAGCTTTTTAACAAAAGAACTTTGAATGCTTTTGTGTTGGGTACCTCTTCTAGCGCAGAGTTATGGTTGGCAACACTTTTAAATTCATCCCAAAATAATTTTTTTAGCTTGTCTATTTCCTCATATAGCTTGGCCCGCTCTTTTTCTTTCCATTCATCAAATTCTTTCTTAGCTTCTATTTCCTTCTGACGGGTAATCTCTGCTTCCTGGAAAGAAAAGCAAGAACAATAGACTCATTAATTCCACATTATGGCAAATATTGATTGAGAAAATGCTAGGGCTCCTTGTCTGGGCAAGTCACTATGGAGACCCAAAGAATATTCATTACCACAGTCCCCATCATTTGGTCATGGAGCGGGATAAGTCTTATCTGAACTGTAAAGTCCCTTGAGGATAGGGACCCTGTCTTTTCTCTCTCTTTGTTCGAGGCATAGTTGACGCTAGATAAATGAGGAATGATAAAATGAGGAAATGAATGAAGAATGACTACATGAAGGAAGGGGTGAGGCAAGTTTACATATTTTCATTCTACAGTTATCTACTAAGTGCATCCCTGAGACTGGACTTTGGAGTTTATCCAGTCTTTGTTCTCAAAAAAGTGAACCAGCCAGGTAAAGTAAGAAGCTAACATTCTGGTCCAAATGCCCTCACAGGGTGCCGGAAAAGGCAGGAAAGTGAACTTCTCCGCTTTACTTTTGGTCATACAGATCTGGAAAAATAATTGAGTTTTCCTTCCCAGACAACCCAAGATCATTTGCCACACTCAGGAAGATGCCACCCTGGCGCTGACTCCCAGCAGCAGAAAACCAGCCAGACTTCTGGTCCTGTGGGAGACAGGTGCCCCATGGGTCTCCTGGGTAGTCCACAAGCGGCTCTCCCCAGTGCCTCCTCTCCGCGCCCACCTGCAGCTGCCGCTGCCTCTCCGCCTCCCTCTGGGCTTCCAGCTCCCCTTGGGTCCATTTTAGCTTGGCCCGCAGCTCTTCCAATACCTCCTCCACTGGCTGTTCCTGCTTCTTCTGCTTCTCTGTGGGGTCCATGAAAAGAAAGGGCGGCCAGTTTAAGTGAAAAAGTGAGTGGAGCACCGTTCCTCACCTACGCAATCAGCCACACCTCAGGCTGAGACCAGCTCTGCCACTTCTAGTGGACATTGACCAGGGGCAAGTGACTTAACCTCCCCAACCCTGTTTCCCCAAGTTGGAAAATGGGGATAACAGCACCCAGCTCAGATGGGTTGTTGTGAGGATGAAACGTGATAGTGCAAAGTGCTTAGCATACTGCCTGGCCTGACAGCTCCATAAACGTGAACTATGATTGTCATTGAAGATAACTATTTCGGCAGTCCTGACTCATGCAGATGTAAACGCGAGATCAGTAGAGTAACAGAAGCAGAATACGAAATAGCACATGCACAGTCATTATTGATACAAAGAACATATCAATGGGTCCCGACAGCCATCAGAGAGGAGTTGAACATAGTGAAGATAATTGTGGTTTGAAGTTCACTTTGTTCAGAAACACAGCAAAGTATTAAGTTTCAAATGAAAAAACAAAAAAAGCATGTATTATGAAGGAAAATTTCAGCCAAGGTTGCTTTAAGTGCATGGATGCTTTAATTTTTCTAAGATTAATAAAAAAGAATGAATCGTAAGAGAACATTCTAACTAAACCACATACTTATAAACCAAGGGTTACAGGTTAATGAAAAAGACACCAATTGTACTTGAACATTTGTTACTTTTCAAAGTACCTTTAGTTCCTATTAGATAGGTGGCATCATTATTAAAACTCTAAGCCTGTCTCTGAAATGAGATACGGTTTTCCTCAGACTGGACTTTTTGGAAACAAGCAATTTTTAGATGTAGTGGAAATTAATTTGGGTTAACAAAGTGATTTGAGATAGCATGAAAAAGGAGAACAGCGGTATCTGAAAAGCCAGCTGCCTGAAAATAAAAAGATCATGAACATTAATTTAGCAAAAGTTGCCTTAAGAACATATTTTCCCTCTCCTTCAGCACTTAACCTTAAGAAAATAACAAGGAATATGCACAAAGATTTACATACAGGAATGTTGATCATCATATGATTTCCAAGAGGGAAATTTATGAGTAACCCATATAAAGTACAAAGTAATTTAATTGTGAAATAAATTATGATAGTCAGAGGATGGGATACTATTCAGCCATTAAAAAGCATATTTTCCAAGATGACTAAATGACATTGAAAATGTAATATATTCTTAATAGAAGATAAGCAACAGTTAAAACTGCATAGTATAGGATTATATACGTACACAGAAAAATAATGACATAGAACAAACCAAAATATTAACTAACTGATACTGTCCATGGTTTTTATTTTCTCTTTTCTACCCTTCTGTATTTAAATTTTCCAGGTCAAGGGACACCTGGGTAGCTCAGCCAATTAAGCGTCTGCCTTCAGCTCAGGTCATGATCCCAGAGTCCTGGGATTGTGATCTACATCAGGCTCCTTGCTCAGTGGAGAGCCTTCCTCTCCCTCTTCCTCTGCTCCCCCCGCTTGTGTGCTCTCTCTCTCTCTAGCATATAAATAAATAAATAAATCTTTTTAAAAATCAACAAACATTTTAAAAAGATAAATTAAATTTTAAAAAATTTTCCAGGTCAAAGACATTTTTTCCAGCTTTTTATTGTGGTAAAATATACATACTATAAAATTTAGCATTTAACCATTTTTAAATGTACAGTTCAATGGTGTTAAATGCATTCATAATTCATAATGCTGTGCAACCATCACCACCATCCACTTCCATAAGTCTTTTCATTCTTGTAAAACAAAAACTCTATATGCTTTAAATAACTCCCATGGACCCCCTCCCCCGGCCCCCCACAACCATCACTTTACTTTCTGTTTCTATAAATTTGATGACTCTAGGTACCTCATATCAGTGGAATCACACAGAATCTGTCCTTTTGAGACTGACTGACTTCACTTACCATAATATCCTCAAGGTTCACTCATGTTGTAACATGTTCCATAATTTCCTTTTTAAGGCTGAATCATATTCCCTTGCATGTATACACCACATTTTGTTTATCTATTCATCTGTCTATGGACATTTGGGTGCTCCCACATCTTAGCCACTGTGAATAATGCTGCTATGAACATCGGTATACAGATATCTCTTCAAAGACATGTCTTTTTATCAGAAAAATTCATTTAAGAAGTAGAAAATCTGTTTTTCTTTAGCAGTCTCCAATACAGAGCCAAGAAGAATTAGATATATAATAAATGCATAACAATTAGGTAAATAGTGCTGTTTTAAAACTCTAAGTCTGCTCTTTGAAAAGGAAATTAAAATGACAAAAATAAGAAAAATGTTTTATTAAATGGGATTTTTATATTTATATGATGTATATTTTCATATTTATATTTATTTTATGTGTTAACAGTTATTTCTTATGAACCACAAATATAGATATAAAGTATGTAAATCTCTTTATGGGGGAACATACAGTCTCCCTACTTGTTTTGGAATTTGAAATGGTAAAATCAAAGTGATTAAGTCATAATTAGCTCATGTACATACAAAATGTCAAAAACCTGGTCTAACTGCTCATTAACCCCATTTAAACCCCTTCCTAGTTAGCATCAGAAAATAGCAGATTCATGGGAGACTGGAAGGTGAGGACCCTTCAGAGTCATGCCATTTGACTGCCCCATTCACAGCAAAAGCCACTGAGACTCTGAGGAGGTGCATTGACTGTGGTCACATCATAGAAAGGAATAGAGCTAACACCAGAACTTACCTATCTGACTCCCTTCTTCTCTACACACATGGTCAGAAACCCTCCCAGGCCCACACGGAATGGATGCCCCACCACCCCATGGTAGATGGTGAGATCATCCCCTTCTTTACTGGATGATGAGGTCTGAGGACAGCTGTGATGGTCTACATGCCCCACACCCACTGCAGACCAGCCCAGACTCTTCGACCGTCCCAGGAGGGCCTCCTGGACTCACCGCCTTCTGCTGTGCCCGTGTGCCTGCGTTGGATGTGGCCCCGGAGGAAGGTGGCATTCATGAACGTCTTGTCACACAGGTGGCACTGCACAGAAGGGAAATGGTGGTAAGCCAGGATTACATCACCTGGCTCAACCTGGTGTCCTCCCAATATCAAAATTCCCATTTCCGTGGGCTTCCAGGGCTGCTTCAGAAATGAAGATTTGATCTGAACGCTACGGTGCCCTGGGGACCGGTGAGCACTGACTAGGTATTTGAGGACACCAAGGAATTTTTGTTGGTTTTTTCAAGGCATGATGATGCTCTTGTGTTTATATTTAAAAGTGAGAGTCCTTGCCTTTTAGAGATACATACTGAAATAGGTATAGATAACACCATACACTTAACACACTTCAAAGTGACACAGGGGTGAGGCAAGTGGGTAGGGGACACAGGCAAAAATATCGATAGTTGATAATGATTGGGCTGGGTAATGTACAGATAAAGGTTCATTACACTACTCTCTCTTTTGTACACATTTAAAAATTTTCACACTACAAAGGGAAAAAAAAAAAGAAAGCCAATGCCCAGGTCCCACCCCTGGGGTTGAGAACAACCAGAGCAGAGGATAGAAAATAATAGTATCTCTAATTCCACTTCACTCTCCTCAAGCATTTCAGACACTGCCAATCTATCATATCATCTTTTCACTATAAAACTTCAAACTTTCTCCAACACAACAAAATTGCAGGTTGCCAATCCTACTCAAGCAGACTAAGAGGACAGATCATTTGCGATCTTTACACAAATGTGACAGAAATTGCCAGTTGTCCCCCAAGACCCATTTTCCCTCTTTCCTCAGTAATAGAAACCCTTATTTTTAGCTGGTCATAAGGTTAATGAGAATAAACACTTTATGTTCCAACCTCCCTTGCCATGTGACTAAATTCTGGCCAATGACATGTAAGCAGAAGTGATAAATGCAACTTCTAGAAAGTATCATTAAGGGAGTTAGGACCGTACAGTAGCAGCTCCTTCTTCCTCTGACAACAGAACTCCCAGTTTTCTTCAGGGGAATTACCCTGCTCCTCACTCTCCATCCACAGGCTTCTGTCCATCCCCAGCTCCAAGGGGAGACATGCGACCTAGACCAAAGCCAGTCGCAATCCTGAATTCCCAGGGACCTGTGAGTGGCTCCCAGATGGGTAGGAGATCAAAAACAGCCAAATACAGGACACAGTGAAAAATGGCCCAGGTCTCTGGGACCAAAGTGGGCCTTCTATCATGCCAGCCTTGAACCTGGGAAAATGAGATACTGGCACTGGTGGCCCAACTTCCTACCACAGACAAACTCTTTCTGAGAATGGAACCCACACTAAAGAAGAGTTGCCAACAGCTACAGAAAAACAAACTAATTTCTAGTGCCATCATCTGATTCCAAGGATAAGCCACATGTGAGTCCCACCAGAGCTCTGGATTTTTCAGTTAAAGTAACCAATAAATTCTTTATTGGCCTAAGCCAAGTTAAACTGCTGCTCTGGCATTTACTACTGAAAGGATTCTGACGTTTTTATCATAATTAACATTGTATCATATTATTCCTTCTGTCCCACCCACCCCCAGACTATGAATTTCTTGAACACCTGAGCCAGCATGACTTGTGCCTGCCTCCTCAGAGCGTGGTCCAGGGCCAGGCCCCCACGGCAATTCATGAAAGTGCAATGTCCCCAGGCCACACTTCATGCAGATGCAAATGTTCATATGCCACTCCAAGTAATGAAATGTCACTAGGTTGAATGATGGAGTCACTTTCGGGAATGGGCCTGGCGGAACCACAGTACCAGTCTCTTACTACAGACTGATTCTACACACACACACACACACACACACACACACGCACACACGCCTTTTTATATCACACTGCTACATACACACACAAACCTTTCAAACACACACACTCACACCCTCCATAAATACACACACCCTTACACACATATATATCCTTCATTCATTCATTCATACACACACACACACACACACGAACCATAAATATATCTTTAGGTGCATACTTCACACACAAACATACATTAGACACCACACACTCTACATACATATGTACACATATCCAAACATTCACATGGTAGACACACATATTCACACTGTCCTTAAACATGCACAACCTCTACATTCACACCTGCACGCCCTAGACAGGCACCCTCTCCACAAACACACACATATATTATACACACACATCCTTCAGATACACACTTGCCTCCCAACACACACACACACACATGCTGGAGAACTTGATGAGACATCTCTAACATCTGCTCCTCACCCCAGAAAGCAGGGCCCACAGTAATCCTGGGACCCAGGGTGCTGGTGCCCAGATGGCCAGGTGGTGACTAAGCCCACAGCCCTCCCCCTCCCCGACCCTGCAGAGAGTCCTCACCGCGTGGTAGCTGTGGGCCCCCGTCTGCAGGAGCAGCTGCTGCAAGGTGCCAATCATCTTGCGACGCCGTCGGCTCTCCTCTCTCACACCCCTGAGCTCGTCGGCCTGGCGCCCCAACTCCTGCTGGCCACGCTGCTGCTGGCCCAGGCTGGCCTGCAGCCGGGCCTCCAGCTGGGCGACGCTAGTGCTCAAGCAATCCTGGCAGTGCAGCAGGTACTCGATGATGAGCTGGGCCAAGCGCAGCACCTTGAGCAGCACCGGGTCCACAGGATGCCCACAGCGGCTGCATGCCTCCCGGTCCAAATTGCAGAAGGTCACCCCGGTGATGTTCTCCTGCAGGGCGGCCACGTCCAGCTCCCGCGCCACACGGTCCACATCCAGGGCACTAATGCGCCTCCAGTCCACGCTCTCAGAGCGAGGCTGGAACTTGAAGGTAGGCAGGGGGTAGGCCCCAAAGAGGGAGCCACTGAGGCCTTCAGCAGGGGTAGCCGGGGACTGCATGGGCTGAGGAAGCCCTGGGCTGCCCACCAAGGGAGGTTGCCACCAAGGCCACGGCAGCAGGCACAGGAGCTGAGAGAGGGCCTGGAAAATAAGGAGGGGTTCCGGATTTGGTGAGATGCATCTGGCTGCAGGTACTGTACACCTGGCCAGCGGGAGCCTAAGTGGGGCAAAGGGAGAGAGCTGGACAGCAGCCATAGTACCCATGGGATGCACTGACTGGGTGAGAGCTGAGGGAGCCAATGGTGTGGGCTCTGCAATCACAGGGATGGGGATTCAGATCGAAGCCTTGGGCAAAGTTCCTTCACATCCTTAAACCTTCTGTGTATATTGGGGATCCTGGCGTCTACTCTTCAGGCTTGTGGTTAGGAATAAGGCAAGTGAAGCACCCAGCCTAATACCTGAAACATAGGAGGTCCTCCTAGGACCTCATTTCTAGGAATGAGGCAAGTGATTTCCCCCCACTGCTATGTGTGTGTCCCTGCCAGAGGTCTTTGTCAGAGGGAGGGGTCAAATGTCTAAGTGGATCTTTCTGCAACCTTATACTGACCTCAGGATAAGTTCCAATAATTTGCCATGGGAGGCAAAGCCTCCTAACAACCACCACACTCCATCCTGTCCTCCCGTCATTACAAGACTACAGCCGACCAGGAACGGGCTACATTCTATAAAGTGTGCCCCAACTGTAAAGTGTGATCACAGGACTATGGTCCCCCTGGGGGGATGTGAGTAAGATGATGGCCACCGCGGTTGGGGGAGGCTTAACAGAGCAGCCATGTCTCCGCACAGACTCTACTCCATCCATGACGGTCTTCCTTTCAAACCTACTGATTTAGAAAAGAGGCCCAGTTTGTTCTCAGACTCCTCTCCACTCTCTTGGGAGACACAGAAATTGTTCTCTCTCTTTAAAAAGTAATTTGACAGTAGCAATAAGATTTTAAAATGAACATTTCACAACAAAGAATTCTAATTTATCCTACAGATAAACATATAAAAGTGTGCAAAGTCGCTTGTGCAAAAAGGTCATGTAGTATTGTTTGTAACAGCAAAGTACAAGAAAAAATACAAGATAGTGAAGTATGAAGTACAACAGGGGATACAAATGGTAACTCTATACAACGAAATACTATGCAGCTATTGATAAGAATAAGGCAACTATTCACACACTGAAACAGTAATGACTGTGTGTCTGTGTATACATATACATAAATACAAGTATACACACACGTAAATATACACATATATATATATATATGTATTTCCACACCTGTTTAAATGATAACATAATCACATCAAATAATAATTTGCAAAAATAAAGATATATATATATCTCACATATGTATCTATCTATATCTTTCAGTATATGTCACATAGCTATAGATCTATAGATATAACTCACATTATTGCCTATGAGGAAGGAGGGAAATGAGGGGTGAAACGGGGATAAATAAATGAATACATGGATGGTGCATGGGTAGGAGGTGGGTAAATAGACAAGCCTTACACAGAGCGATGATGATAATGATACATGTATATAACATATATACATATATACACATGTATGAATGATTCATATTTGTTGCTCATATGTAATAATAGCGAAATAGAATACACTGATTTACGGTTCCTATATGTGCTTCATTGTCTATCATTTCGTTACCACAGACTATGGTATTTCTAGAAAAACGAACAAGCTGTTAGTAATGGTTGCCTCTGGGAGGGGAAAGGAAGTCGGAAGATTTCGGTTTTCCACTTTCCCCCTCCCTATACTATCCAGTATATCTTTACATCATCATCTATTACTTTAATAATTTTCATAGAAATAATACAATTTCTGCCCTTGAACTTCAAATCTGACCGGGGAACAATAAGGACAGATGAACTTATTTAATCAAGTTCTTTCCAGATCATGTGATTCAAACTTTTAAATACAAGAGAAAGTCAGAGGAGAGAGAGGTCACTGATCTCATGAAGGGGAAAGGCCTTGTGGGTTTGTAAAGAGGGGAGGGGCCTCCAGGGAAGGTCCCTGACACCCCTGAGCCTTCACCTGAGAAGGACAGTGAGGGGCCTGCCCCACATGCCTGCACCCTGCGGGCCTCGGTGCAGCAAGTGCCAGCTCCTGCCGGACACAAATTCTACGTGCAAACCTCCAAGCAGCTGTCACAATTCCCATTCTACAAACAAGGAAACGGATTTCTAGAGGGGCTAAGAGTCTTGCCCCAGATTGGGAGGCCAGAGTTGAAGCACAGTTGGAGGTGCATCTGGCCCTAAAGCTTATGGACTCTGAACACTGATTCTTGGGACTCTCTGTCCTTAAATTTGGCTTTGATCAGATCATGACGGCTTATCCCTCAAACTCATTCATTCATTCACCCACTGCCCACCTCATTTACAGCATGCCTACTCCGGCCAGACCCCGTGCCAGGCATTGGGGCTGCCGAGGTACAGGAACCACATACCGTCCTGCATCCAGGAGCTCAGCGTGGCCCCTTGTTGCCACCGCACCATGTCCAAACCGCTTAGCCCAGCCTTGAAGACTGCCCACAGGCTGCCAATGGCCCACCTTTTCCATTGCCGCTCCCACACTTCCTTTCTTATCTACTCTTCCCCCAGCCAGACTCCAAAACCAAAACCATCCAGCCACCTGCACCCCCATCACGGCCATGACAAGATCAGTCCATTTCTACTTAATGTGTTCTGTTATTTAAACAAATAAACCAAAAAAAAAAAAAAAAAGAGAGAGAGAGAGAGAGAGAGAGACTAGAGTCCTGCTACTTACCATGCTGAGCTCCAAACCGCAACTGTGTCCCTGGAGCCTCAGAGACAATTGTCACAACAAGCTATGCCTTGGAGCAACAGCAGGTTACCAGGCATGCTGTGGGCAAGGGTAACAGGACACCTGCTTCCTGTCCTCCCCCAGGCAGGGAGCTCACCTACAACTCACTGTTTAACTATTTAAGCTTTGGCCTCAACTTGTGCCCACAGTCCTCTCTCTAAGAGTAAGGCTAAGAATGCTCCATTGGCAAAGGCAACTCCCACCTTTTTTAATGTTCCTTCCAGCCTCTTCCATGAACAATTACTATCCTTTTACCCTTCTTTTAACAAGGTGGGGGAAAGGGGAGAAGGCAGAGGGGATGGGGCACGGGCGGTGCTCCCGTGATATTCTGCTGTTCACTCATGACTCATATCTCCCTGCGCACTCTCCCTGACGATGAGTTCACACATACCCACAGCTTCAGCAACCAAAGGCCTGCTTTAGGCTGATCCTCAGCCACTCCCAGATCTCTTTTTTCTGGACCATTTCTCTCTTGGGACCTTTAGATCCAGCCTTCCAGTACTGATTATATCAGAAATTGCATAAATAAAATCTTTAAAAAAAAAAATGGGGCGCCTGGTTGGCTCAGTGGGTTAAAGCCTCTGCCTTCGTCTCAGGTCATGATCCCAGGGTCCCGGGATCAAGCCCCGCATCAGGGTCTCTCTTCAGCAGGGAGCCTGCTTCCCCCTCTCTCTCTGTCTGCCTCTCTGCCTGCTTATAATCTCTGTCAGATAAATAAATAAAATCTTAAAAAAAAAAAAAAAGAGAGATTGCAAATCCAAATTCCCCCAGGTCCAGGAAGTAGCATTAAATGCAGGAATGTGCCAGGTATAAAAAAAAACCACAGTACAAGCTTGAGGATAAAAGGCAACTGATTCTCTACCTTAGTGTCCAGGATCCAATTAGGCAGCAGTTCTCAAAGTGTGGTCCTTGACCAGCAGCATCAGAGCATCAGCATCTGCTGGGAACTTGTGAGAAATGCGAATCTCAGGATTTATTGATGCAGAGCCATGGTGGGAGGGAATGTTGGGGATTGTGGCAAATTGGGGAGTGCATGCCCCGTTTAGAAGGGGCAGCCACCTTGGGGCACCTGGGAGGCACAGCTGGTTGAGCAATTGACTCTTGGTTTGGGCTCAGGTCATGATCTCATGGGTCCTGGAATGGAGCCCTGGGTTAGCTCTGTGCTCAGCAGGGAGCCTGCTTGAGATTCTCTCCCTCTGCCCCTCCCCCAATTTGCGTGCAGTCACTTGCTCCACCCCCCACCCCCCAGCCCCCCACCCTGTCTCTAAAATAAATAAATAAGTCTCAAAAAACAAAAACAAACAAAACAAAGGAAAGGGCAGCCACCCCTGGGCTTCAGCCACAGGAGAATGGATTTTCTGCATTCTTCATTGGCTAATCCCAAATTCACTAAAAAGATATTCAAACACCTTTATGAACTGTTTCCAAACTACCTTTCTAGCTGCATCTCCCACTTACAATATTACTTGCTGTCCACACATTCATATCTCCGGGCTATCTATTTATGGGCACTGTTTTTAAGAGCTTCGTGAAGAATAACTCATGTAATCCTCAGAACAATCCCTCAAGGAGGTCCTCATATTATCCAAACCGCAAAGAAGTAAAAAAGTTTTTCCCAGATGCAGGAGGCAAGATCCAAACCCATGCAGCCTGCTTTCAGAGTCTGAGCTCTTAGCCACTATGCCGCCACAGTACAGATGGACCTCTACTACCCTCCCTGCTTCTGCTGCAGGTGAATGAGTGCCTGCTTCAAGGCCTTGCTCACACCTGACAGCCACCATAAATCCCTCCCCAGGCCCAAAGTCAAAATGTCCTGCCCCTCCCTGTCACTCCTGTCTTCCACTAGAACCCCCAGGTTCTCAAAGTCTTAGGGCTCTGCCTTCCAAAGGTGAGCAAGAACTGGGGGAATTTGAAGATTATGATAGCAGCCATCACTGATTAAGTTTCTGTGTATCAGGCACCATGCCAGCCTTTAAAAGTACTATTTCTAGCCATCATACAACCTTGGATGTAGCTATGATTTGCCTCATCTGACCAACATAGAAACTGAAGCTCAGGAGAGCTGAGGGACTGGACCCACGTCACTCAGCAATGAAATAAGGAAGCCAAGATTCAAATCAGGTTCTGTCTGATTCCAGAGCTTTTGAATTATGCCCAGCTACCTCCCAACAATGACGATGATGACACAGAAATTACTTCCCACCATGGAAATGACAGTACCTCAGAGTTCTTGACCAAACTGCAGGAACTGAAACTTGATGGCAAATCACAACAGGATCAGTGCTGGGGACATGAAATCCTTTCTGTATCTCCACGGAGCTTAGCTGAACGGGACTCACTGCGCAGCCGGCATCCAGGTTAGGATGGCGGGAGACAAAGCCCAAAGGGAGTGCGGCAGGTTACCTGGAAACCACACACCCCAAAGGGCAGTCACACTGTGCTTTCTCCAGGCATCAGCAGACTGTCTTCCCCACGCCTGGGAGTAGAAACACAAGGCAGAAATGACTTGCTATCATTAGGAAATCCAAAGCTGTGTTAACCATCTCTGCATGTTTTGGTGGGGTCCCAGGAAGCTTCCCAATCCTATACCAATGTCATGAATTCGTAGGACCCAAAGGAACGATTATTTATGCTAGCATTCTAAATTTGCTTCATTGTTGAACAGATGGTGGCTACCTGGGGCAATCCCACAGCCAAGAGAAAAAGCCCATCTACCACCCTTGCTTTGCATCCCCCAATGATGTGGTGATCACCACCTCACAAGGCAGCCATCCCACGGTGAAACAGCTCATGGAGGATTTATGGTTCTTCTGAAACCTGTCCAGCTATAATCCACCAAAGAGAACTTGCTCAAAATTCAACCAGACAACTGATCTTTTTAAATTCTGATTTTTTTTTTTTAATATCAATGGACAGCTAGACTCTACCACTGCAGCTGCCACCTTGCTGTCTCTTCTGCTTCCTCAAGAATGCAGCCAAGAGGAGATATTAGGAGAGCCAAGCTACCAAGGCAGTTGCCAGGCAATCACTGACAAGCCTGCCCTCACTCCCTGAGCTACCCTCAGCAGCACCTACCCTGGGGAGCCCAGGCTTGTCATTAGCGCTGCTAATTGTCGTGGCTGCCAAGGAAACCTTCACACAGTTTGCAAACAGGCCATGCACACACCATAGGCAAGGGATCCCAAAGGAGAGGAGAGTGACTCAGGTGCTCTCCTGAAAGACTATCATTACAGATCTTCGACTTATTCTCTGCCTCTGCTGTTTTCTAAAGAAAGATATACACTTTTCACTCTTTGTTGCCCTTCCCAGGGGCTGCACCCACTGCCCGAACCACCGAGTGGCACACAGCTCTCCCCTACAGCTGGCTTGCATTCCCGGTAACTTTAAGGAGGTAGTTTTATTTATTTTTTTGAGTACAGTTGACACACAATGTTGTGCTACTTTCAGATGTACAACTTAGTGATTTGACAAGTTAATACTTCATGCTTTGTTCACCACAAGTGTAACCACCATCTGTCCCCTTACATCACTTCTACAATATCACTAACTGTATTCCTTATGCTCTGCTTTTTCGTCCTGTGACTTACTCACTCCAGAACTGAAGCTCTGGATCTCCTTCTAAGAAGGTATTTTTAAAAGGCACGACCAGCAGGTTTGTAAAAAACATCTCTTAAGTTTTTGTCACAAAACAATTTTCCTTAAAATAAAAATCAGGGCTAGGATTTTGACTGGCATTGCTTAGGAATATTTTGGAGGGGAAGATTACAAACTGACATGACCTGTCTTCCCAGGTGCAGAATTGTCAAAAATCAGCACTGCTTTTCACATCTAAAAGAATATGAGTTTAGAATATAACAGTGTTTTCTTTCCCAAGAGAAGTCATTGCGTCTTGGCAGATGTTATTTTCAGTCATCAGACCCCCACAAATTCCTCCCTAGGGGTGCATGGCCTAGCAGCAGCTGGCATTGCAGGTACTTAACCCCCCTGGCAACCAGGACCAGCCCTCTCTGAAAAGGGCCCACAAGAAGGTTCACCACCATGTTGTCCCCTTTCCTGCTCCCAGCAGTGTCCATTGAGCCACAACCCTTTTAACCCAATTCCAGCTTTGTGGCAGAACCCAGTTAAAATCCACGAAGGAATTCAGGTTTCTGTTCCCAACCTAAAGCATATAACTTCATGGGACCATTTTATCAAGCTGGATGGTATCCAAAACTATTTCCACATGAGGAAGATGTCTCTAGACTCTTGGTGCTGACAGAGAAAGAGAGAAAAAAAAAAAGACTTCTTATCAACCACTTGACTGGAGGACGGGCCTTCTCTAAAAGGAGTAGTTCTCACTGGCTAGTCCTCAGCTCTGCGGGCCAGGAGAAGGTGATGAGAGACCTCCCTGACAGAGGCAGTAGACCACCGGCCCTGTCTGCTGAGTTAAGTGTGAGAGGCCACAGTCAAAGCACCTCACACTCACCAGGCCTCTCTTCAAAGTCCTTTTAGAACTTAAATTCCCCTAGAAAACCAAGGGGCAGGAAAGCCCTGGGCCCTAAGGAGTGCTGGATGAAGAGTAGCCCTGCCCAAGTCCTCCGGACCCCCTTCTAGACCCTCGTTCCAAACAAAGGAAGTCTCCCCTGGACTTTTATCTGTAACCACCTCAAAAGGAAATACCATTGCTGCCTCCTGCTAAACTCCAGCCCCAGAGTGTAAGAGGGACAAACCAGAGACGCCTATGTGTTTGTTTTTAAATCATCTCATTATGGAAAGATCGCCTTTTACGTGCAGAACCCAAAGCATCAAGTCCTCCAAACCATATTTACTTTTTTCAAAAAGTAAGCATCCAAGTCTGTCCACCCAGAGAAGCCCAGTCCTGGGGGATGCAGTCACTCCTGGTTCTCTCGGGGCGGGGTTAGGGGGAAGGTACCTCGGTCCAGAGCAGGCCAACGGAGCTGGAGGTGAGGGGCAGAGCCCGGCGGTCTAGAGGCAGCTCGGCTGTGCCGCTCCCGCAGCTCCGGGGCTGGACCCCGACAGGGCGTCCGAGCCGCTATTGTTTAACCTCCCGCGGCTCGGCGCACACACCGCTGGGACTGAAGGGCGCTCCGCACCCGCCGCCCTCCCCGGGCCGAATTCCTGCCATAGTTTTCCCACGCGGCCCTGCTCACCTGGGTGCAGACGGAGCCGGCAGCGGTCCAGAGGCGCGGGCTACCCAGCGTGGCCCCAGCCCCGCCTCCCGGCTCCCTCCACCGCCCCCACCGCCGGGAGGCAGTTCCCGGAACCGCCTGCGCCACGCGGGCCGGGGATGCACCCCCGGAGCCGAGAGCCTGGACTACCTCCCCGGCGGGGAGAGCGCGGACCAGCCCACCCCAGTGCTGCAGACTTGCGGACCCGCGGGCCCCCGAGCCTTCCGCGCCGGCAGCTGGAGGCCGGGGGTGTGTTATGCCGCCGGCTCCAGGGATCGCAGTCCCACCTCCCCCGCACGAGGGTGGAGACTCTCGCCAGCGTCCCCGGGACAAGCTATTTTTAAGTCTGTTACGGAGGCTGGAGGGAGGGGAATGCCACGTTTAATCCGTCGGGAAAATCCGGGATCCTACAGAGTGGCTCCCAGGTCTTGCTGAGAGAGCGGCCGCGTGGAACCCAAGGAGCTGGACGCGCTCCCACCTACACACACACACACGCACACGCATACGCGCACACGCTAACAACAAAGCCTGGCCTGCTGGAAAGCACGAGCAGTTGCAGAACTAGTACTTAAAGCAAGCAACCCCACAACCCCCAACCTTCTAGCTTGCCATGTGGATCCAGCTCTGAAACCCAGGACCAAAGAACTCTTTCTCTCCTGCTATTGGTCCCTGATCCCTAGCCAATCACTGCTTTACCGAGACCCAGATTTCTGGGACTTTTTTTTAAAAGCCCCCCCCCGCCCCCCCGCTCCCGTCTCAATCTGCCACTCTGGGTCTCGGGGCAGCCAAACCAACAGTGTATGGGAACAAGTGTTAGAAGGATGTAGAGAAATCGGACCCCCTGTGCATTGCTGGTGGGAATATAAAATGGTACAGCTGCTGTGAAAAAGAGAACAAGAGAACGGTGATTCCTTAAATAAGTGAAAATAAAATTACCATATGATTCAGCAATTCCATTTCTGGTTATATACTCAAAAGAATGAAAACAGGGACCAAAACAAATTTGTGCTCACAACAGCATTATTCACCATAGCCAAAAGGTGTAAACAACGCAAGTGTCCATGAACATATAAATTGATAAACACAATGTGCTACATACATACAATGAACTATTATCCAGTCTTAAAACAGTGAAATACTGGGGGCACCTGGATGGCTCATTCAGTTAAGTGGCTGCCTTTGGCTCAGGTCTTGATCTCAGGGTCCTGGGTTGGAGCCCCACCTGGGGCTTCCTGCTCAGTGGGGAGTCTGCTTCTCCCTCTCCTTCAGCTTCTCCATCCTCATGCTCTCTATCTCTCTCTCTCTTTCAAATAAATAAATAACTTTAAAAAAAAATAATGAAAAACTGATGCATCCCACAATATGAATGAACCTTGGAAATATTATGCTAGGTGAAATAAGCCAGATACAGAGAAATGTTGTGATTCCACTTATACGAGGTAATTGGAATAGTTACATTCATAGAGATATTCCTGAAAATGGAATGGTGGTTACCAGGGGCTGGGGCAGGGTGAGAGGAGTGTAGCGAATAAGAAGTTATTGTTTATTGGGTACAGAGTTTCAATGGCAAAGTTCTAGAGATGAAGAGTGGTGTTGGCTGTGCAACAATGTGAAGGTACTTAATGCCACTGAATTGTGCATTTGAAAAGGATTGAAATGGTAAGTTTTATGGTATATATATATACATGTTTTTTTATCCCAATTTTTTAAGTGGGGAAAAAAAAAAAAAAAAAAACCTGGGTGGCCAGGACCAAGATCAAGTAGGGATGTCTGTAGGCATCTACTCTGATAAGAAACCTTGTTCCTCCTCTCCCTCTTGGCGAGGACACTTGACCCCAGGAGTTCCTGCCACCTAGTAGAGGAGAGAAAAGAATCAAGGCTTTAGTCAATTAGCACTGGGGAGCGGTCACACTCTGCTGTACCACCTCTGCCACAGCACACGCAAGAGTTGGCAGCACCAGTGGGGACAGGGATATAGTCTATGACAAGGAACAGGCCAAAAGAGACTGGCCCTAAATGGCTAAGCCAGGGAACATCACTGTCACCAGGAGCAGCTGAGCCATAACTATTGGATGGGAGGAGAAAAGGGTGGGTTCTCAGTACCTATGGTTTGCATCTGGCCCCTTCGCCTCTCACCCCTTCCTCAGCCAGTGACAGACACCCACTCTCTGACTCAGCACAGCCATCACAGCTGGTCTCCTTCCTACACTTAGGGATGTGTCAGGAGACAGTGTGACAGACTGCCCTTTGAAGGTGGACTTTGGAACCTAGGAAGCCCACAATAAGAGTGCTCTCTGCTGTCAACTGTTGGCATCACAGCTCAGAAACCAGCTCCAGAGGCAGCTCCAGCTTCCAGAAGGACATGTGAGGTGTATGAGGCAGATCTCCCAGTGCTGAGATGCTGGCCATGCATGGTAACTGAGGTAATTTTAGGTCAAAATTATATTGTTGGGTTTTCACAGTGCTGATGTATAGACAGGTATAGAGTCAAAGGGAGATTTTACATAAAAAACTGGTTTGTTGATTTCTCTTGAAAAATCTGAGGATCTGGCAACAAGAGGCCTGCACTCTCACATATCAAGTTGGCTGATGCTGACAGGGGGCCTCTTCCCTAGGCACAGCCTACACTCTAGCCTATTCCCTGAAAAAAGTCACTTTGAAGGATATTGATGCCCTTAAGAAGAGATCTCCTTCCTCAGGAAAAATATTTTCTCTTCCGCAAAATGAAAAAGGCACTGTCAGCCTAACCAGGACTGGCTCTCTGAGTCTAGAAACAAACCCAAGGCATGGCAAACTGGGACGAACTAAAAAAACTGCAACTAAAATATTAAAAATGTTTGTTTCCTTAGTATACAAAAAGTATACATACCAATAAGAAATAGAAAACAACCCAATAGAAAAGCAGACAAAATATATTAGGCAATTCACAGAATAAGTGAATATATATTATTAACAATGTGTAACACTGGGGCGCCTGGGTGGCTCAGTGGGTTAAAGCCTCTGCCTTCCACTCAGGTCATGATCCCGGGGTCCTGGGATCGAGCCCCACATCGGGCTCTTTGCTCGTCAGGGAGCCTGCTTCCTCCTCTCTCTCTCTGCCTGCCTCTCTGCCTACTTGTGATCTCTGTCTGTCAAATAAATAAATAAAAATCTTAAAAAAAAAAAAAAAAGAATGTGTAACACTAAGTCTCACCAAAATTAATGTGACAATTAAGTACATTTTAAAAACTATTGTATTGGTTAAAATTAATAGATGTTTGGCATTGATGAAGGATGGGAAAATAGGCAATTTCAAAGAGCTTTTTTGAAAATAATTAGGCACCACATATCAAAATGTAAAGTCCTCAAAAATGCAGGAATCGGAGCTTTTGCTACAGCATTACATGCACTATTAAAATTGAAATCAACTTAAATGTCCACCAGTTGGGTACTCACTAAATACATTACGATATATATCCTGCAATGAAACATTCTGCAACCATTGGGAAGAATAATGATGCTAATGAGAAAGGGTATCAAGAATACGTACTGTTAAAGTGAAAAATAACTGACATAATAATCATATGAGAAATTCAGGGGTGATATTCAAATATTTAACTATCAGACTTGCACAGCCACTAGCCACTAGCCCACAGGAAACTGGACAGCCTCCTAGGGCCAGTCTTAACCCTTTACTTGCTACACTGTGGGGGTGCTGGAAGGAAGAGCTAGGGTGGACAAGGTGCTAGTTGGAAATACTTGGAAGGCCTGTGGCCAAAGTTTTTTACTGATAGCACGCTATACATGCAGAGAAAAGGGGAGAGATACATACCAACTTGACAATAGTGCAAGAGGCACTTCCTTTATTTTATTTTATTTTATTTATTATGTTATGTTAGTCACCATACAGTACTTCATTAGTTTTGGGGCCAAAGCTTCTTACCAATGCAGAGAAAAGGGGAGAGAGACATACCAAACTTGACAGTGGTACAAGAGGTACTTTCACTCTTTGCTCTATACAATCTTATTGTTTGAAATTCTAAGAATGAGTGTGGGATTTGGAAAATAAATCAGTATAGAGAAACCACCAGCATGGCCTATTTTCAAAGTTTATCGTGACATAAACATGTGCCGCAGACTAACAGAAGAGGTCACAAGGAATCCAAGGCCAACTGGAACCCCAGAAATCCCACACTTCTTACTGTACTCACTGCTTTTAGCCCCTTGCCCCACCGTCCACCACCACTACCACCTCTTGACATATCCTTTCTTACAAAACAAACTGTACTTCTTAAGCAATACATTATTAATTTATTTCTGACATTTTATTAACTAAAGACATTTTATTCTCAAATAAATCTCCCTATAAACATCAAATTATCAACATTAACACAATGAATTTGTATAATTACAGCCCCACATAAGGAAATGTGACATTCAGATTGACCTATTTGGTCCCATCATGAAACACCTCAGATATTTTTAAAATATTAAAACTATTCCTGGGGTGCCTGGGTAGCTCAGTTAAGCACCGGACCCTTGATTTTAGCTCAGGTCATGATCTCAGGGTCGTGAGTTTGAGCCCCATCTCGGGTTTGCGCTGGGCATGGAGCCTGCTTGAGATTCTCTCTCCCTCTCCCTCGCCCTCTGCCCCTCCCCCATCCTGCTCCCATGGGTGCGCACGTAATCTCTCTAAAAAAAAAAAAAGAAAGATAGAAAATGAAAGGAAAAAAGAAATATTAAAGTTATTCCTAATTAAACCCTTCAGAACCTTTGGGAATGTTAGTTGGAGAACCATTTCTCATGTATTCTTCAGATGCAGAAATGAAATCCAATGTCTGAGACTATCCTCTCAGAAAGGGTAGGCCCTGAAAATCCTCACCTGGGAGGACAATCACGAGAGCTCAAAACCAGCAGGAGTTTAGCTGTGAGGGGGAGCAGCAGGCCCCAAAATCTGATCATGGTGTCAGATATCTAAGAATCCAGAGCAAGCAGCCAGAAATAAATAAAGCTGGGCCAGAGACATGACTTGTGAGTATTTTTTAATAAGACTATCAGAGCATTGATTCCCAAAGGGGGAAATAGCACAGTGAAAGGGGATGGGGTGGGGGACCATGTAGTTTGAAAACTCATCATATTTTTATATTTGGAAAAAACAGAAACCATTTTTCCAATAAAGCCAACTACCAAAAGGAAAGTGCTAGAAAATCTTGGTTGATGAATATTTATAGAAGAAATATTGATTCTCATACATCCTGGAGCGGGGAGGTAAATTTTTATGTGACTGTTAAAGGGGAAATGGTTTGTAAAAATTAGAATTTGTAATTTGTTTTTATAAGCCAATTAAGGTAGGGTAGGGAACAGCAGACACCCTGGGAAAAGCAAGAGGGTATCAGAGGGGGGATGTGGCCAGTCATTAGAATAAGTATGAGGGACCTACAATGGACTGAAAGTTCCTGTCCCACCAAAATGCATATGTTGAAATCCTACCCTTCAATGTGATGATGATAGGAGTGGGGTCTTTGGGAGGAAATTAGGTCATGAGGGTGAAACCCTCATGAGTGGGATCAGTTCCTCTATAAAAGGGACCCCAGAGATTCCCCTTGACCTTTTCCACTATATGAAGATTCAACAAGAAAAGTGCCCTCTGCCACCAGAAGAGGATCCTCACCCTAATTTTAGACTACCAGCCTCCAGAACTGTGAGAACTCAATTTCTGTTGTTTATATGCCACCCAGGCTGTGACACTTGGCTAGTGCTGCCCAGACTGACTGAGACAGAACCTTGTCTGCTTGATCCAGCTCTATCTTCTACAACTCAATCAGTGCTTGGCACACCGAAGGGACTCAGTTAATGCTCATTGACTGAAAGCATTAATGAATATCAAAATCAGGACCAGAGATCAAATCTCTTTTTCCTCAGTCAATTCTCTAACAGGTCCTAAAATTAATCTTACAGATGTAAATGTAACATGTAACAAAACTGTTAGCTGTCTCTCCTAACACCCATTTTCTCTTCCTCCTTAAATTTTTCAGCCTCTCTTGCAGCTACACTCTGACCAGTGAGATGTAAGGGGAAGTGTTATAAGGGACTTGTAGGAGGTCTTCATAAAATATAGGAAGCGCACCTCCCTCCCTCCTACCTCGCACTGCCCAAAGTGCAGACATAATGGGCTGGAGATCAAGCAACCATATAGACCATGGGCTATGGGACACTAAGGATAGCAAATGATAAACAAAAAGATGCAAGAAACCTAGGTCCCCAATGATCGTAGTGACCATACCCACCCCCACTCCCCGAATCACCAGCCTTCAGACATCTTTTACATGAGATAGAAAGAAGCTTCTATATTTTACACACTGATGTCTTTGGGAATTTTCTATTACAGAGAGAGATGATCCTAACTAATACATGGGTCAGCCCCACCCCCCTGGGGAACGTGGGTATGAACCAAAAACTTGCACTCCAGGAAATGTTCGGTCCTATGACACAGCAGCAACAGCCCAATGCTGCCTCTATTTGTTACCTGCACTCAGAGTCCCAGTCCCCGAGCCCTCTGGGCCTTGAATCAGGTCCCTGTAAGTCCTGGGACAGTGCTTACGGCAGAGGTTCTCCACCAGCGTGTTGCTTCCTCTGACCACAGTCCTCCCTTCCTTGTTCATGTAGTTCCACAGATGCAGGGCGTATGAGTCATTGAAGCTCAGGTCTTTGTCCCAGACTTCATAGTAGCGCCTCCACTCCGGATAGGATATGGGGTAAAATCTTTGGGGGTGTAGAAAGGACAAGTTCAAACACCTGAGGTCACTCACCTCCTGGAAGTCTCCAAGTCTGCACCACAGCCTCAACATCCTCGTCATCAAACTGGGACCCTGGTTGCCCCAGATTTCTGAATTGTAGTGTTCAACAAAGTTTTCCATGCACTCCCACAGGAAGGGGTGGTGGGGGAGGAAGCCAAACACCCCGTTACTAGAGTACCGAGAAGACTGTGCAGCCAGAAAGTTCTCCTCGGGGATGGGTCTGATGGAGATGACATCGGTGTCCATGTAGATGCCGCCATACTTCCAGATGATGGCCAGGCGGGACGCATCAGAACTGACGTGGAGCCAGTTGCTCTCCACACTGGCATTGATCTGCAAGAACAGGAGCAAATCAGCCCCAGCAGCAGGGGGACAGGGCAGGCTGTCCCAACGGGAGGCCAGCCCAGGGTGGCTGTGGAGAAGGAAGCAAGCCAGCTTCTCAAAAATCTACCGGACAAAAGCCCAATTTTGCAAATTTACCAAACTTAGTTCCACCCAAAAATTTGCCTTCAAGTGACAAGTTTGCAGCAGTCAGTAACAATGGGAAGATTTTAGCAGCTTTTAAAGATTTCGTGAATTTGTTTAAAAAAAAAAAATGAAACAATGGAATGGTAAAGAAGAAACCCAGCAGGGATTTCACGATAAACCCATTGAGTCATTTTCAGCAGGGTGTAATTTTTTTTTAAACATTTTCTTTATTTGACAGACAGAGAAACAGTGAGAGAGGAAACACAAGTGGGGGTGGGGGGGTGGGGGCGCGGGTAGGAGAAGGAGAAGCAGACTCCCTGCTGAACAGGGAGCCCTCCTAGGATCCTGGGATCATGACCTGAGCTGAAAGCAGACACTTAAGGACTGAGCTGCCCAGGCGCCCACAGCAGGGTGTACATTGACCACAAATATGAAACTGTGAAGGAAGAATTTCTTGAGTCCTAAAAATGCTAAAAAATGATAAAGAAAAAAAATAAACTAGGAAACTGTAAATAGATCAATATGTATGTTTTTTGAGAAATTGGTAGAAGACTCTTAAAATGCGTGCATGTCTTCTTTCAGTAGTTAATTCCTTGAATAACATCCATGGAGGGCCTACTTTCTATGTGCCAAGCTTTGTTATAGTTGCTAAGGAGATAGCAGTAAACAGACAGACAAAAATCTCTGCTAGGTGAAGATAGATGATAAACAAATTAATATATGATACGTTGAGTGTTCATAAGGACTGTGCAGGAAGAAATGCTGGATAAGGGGACTATGAAGGGAGCAGGATGGAGCCCTATCTTATCTTGGCTCCCAGTAGAAACCTGAATGAATTTGATGAGGGAAGCATGCCGATATCTCAGAGAAGAGGGTTCTAGGTAGAGGTACAACAAGTGCAAAGGCCCTGAGGTAGGACCTCACTCGCTATGTGTAGGAAAAGAAAGGAGGTAGAGTAGCCAAAGCAGAGTAGTGGAGGAGAGGGATAGGATGTGGGGGCAGAGAGGGATGGGAGGAGAGGGAGAGCAGATCACATAGGCTGGGGTAAAGACTGAAATTATTTGGAAGGTTTGGAAGAAAGGAGTCAAGTGATCTTAGTCTTAAAAGGGTCATGCTGACTACTATGTGGAAAACAGACAGGGGTGGGGCTTGGGAGGTGGCAAGGGCGGAAGCACAGAGGCAAGTTAGGAAGGCTGTTGATGTGGTCAGATGTGTCCCAGAGCCACCCTGTTCTGAAAACTTAACATTGTAAAACTGACATACCGCTTGGGGAACCCAAACTACACCCTATGGAACTTTAGCCCCAAGAAAACATTGATGTTCTACCAAAAGAGGCATCCATGCTCAAATCAGTTTGGAAAATGCTGTGTTGAATCAAGTTAACGTTTCTTTAGTTCAGAAATGCAGAGGCTTTCATCTCCTCATGTACATGATTAGTCTGTGAGGGGCAAAAAGCAGGGGGTGGGGGTGTGGTATGTGGCATCGTCCAAGACAATTGGAGCAGAGATTTATTTGTCCAAGGAGCAAAGCACCATTTAGCTAATGTTCGCCTACCCCAGGTGTGGGGAAAGTAGGCCAACACACTGCCTGTTCTTGTTTAGTCCTCCTGGAACACCCTCTAGCAGGCTAGCCCTGCAAGCGACAGGGACCTCACCAGCCTGTTCCTCCCAGGGGCCCCCTCTACTGCCAGGTGCTGTCTCCCTGGTCCATGGCCTGCCCTGCTTTCTCCCAGGGGCTCATGCTGGCAGCTGCCTAATTGTTGGGGTGTGCTGGTGGCTGCAGGTGTAATCTTAGTGTGGTGAGCTGTTCCATCCCCTCCTGGTGGGTGTCAATTTGAGAGCTCCAGACTCTTCAGGAGAAGAGATGGGCACACTGAGATCTAGAAGTCCCACGGGGCCAAGAGTAAAACTAGGCACCGCCCCCACAGGCCTGTCCCGTAGTCCAGAAAATGCCTCCAGATGGCAGTATGTAGCAGCTGGGGTGTCCTCTCCCCAGGACAGTAGACTGAATAATGACCACCCAAAGACCTCAGGCACTAGAGTCTAGAACCTGTAAACGTCACCGTGTACGGAAAAGGGGTCTTTGCAGATGGGATTACAGTAAGGATCTTAAGATGGAGAGATTATTCTGGCTTGTCCTGATGAGCCCTAAATGCTATCACAAGTATCATTTAAAGACAGATGTAGAGGGAATGTTCACACTCACTCACACACACACACACACACACACACACACACACACACAGGAAAAGGACACGTGCAGATCTCCACAGGAAGGATTTTTCTCTAGAGCCTCCCTGGGAACTGGGCCCCTGCCAGCACCATGACATCCACCCAGTGAAACAGATTTGGGACTTGTAGCCTCCATAACTGTAAGAGAAGAAATGTCTGCCGTTTCAGGCCACCCAGTGTATGTTCATCTATTGCAGCAGCCATAGGAAACTAACACAAGAAGGTGCACAGTGGCTTCACTATTGCCTCTTGGCCTGCAAAACCTAAAGGATTTACAGTCTGGCGCTTTACAGAGAAAATGTTTGCTGCCATTTGGTCTAGCCTCTGCTTTAAACTTAGAAAGGATTTTATATGGCAAGAAAATGGTGTTATTTGGATGTCAATTTTTAAATTACCTTTGAGTGTTTAGAATAATTTTATTTTTAAAATGAACATATTTTCATGACTAAATGCACTCCTAATCGAATCACATAAAAACACCTACTATTACCATGCATTGTATTATTTTCTTCAGGTTGTTTTCTTCCACATAGATCGGAGGGGTGGGGTATATAACTAAAACAATTACAATTACATTATAACGTAAGTGTATTTATTCTTCTATTATATTGCATTGTAGTCTTTATACGATGTCACAGCTAAAAACTGCATAGTGAAGTTATTAAGTGGTTCTACTGTAATTTCCTTAAGCATTATCCAATCATGGGTCCTCTGTGAGAGAAATGTTTAATTGAAATATTATTTCCTTATTATGCTATGTTATCAAGATGAAGATTACAAGATTCTCAAGAGCTCCAGGAGTTTTCTTGAGTCATAAGATATGACCCAAGAAAAAAGATATTTCTTGGGTCATATCCTAATATAACCCCATCTCATACAACAGCACTCTGCCTGATCCTTCACGAATTTTCTGTTCACATCATTTTCAAATTAAATATTGCCTAGTTTCCCACTTAGATGCAAAAAAAAATAAAGTTTAACATAGATAAGTTTAAATAAATTAAAAATAAGTGGTTATAACCCCCAGAAAAGATCTAGAGACTCATTTGGTTCAGAATAGTCACAAAGGAGGGCGCCTGGGTGGCTTAGTTGGTTAAGCAACTGCCTTTGGCTCGGGTCATGATCCTGGAGTCCTGGCATCAAGTCCCACATCGGGATCCCTGCTTGACGAGGAGTCTGCTGCTCCCACTGACCTCTCCTCTCATGCTCTCTCTCTCTCTCTCTCATTCTCTTTCTCTCAAATAATAAATAAATGAAATCTTAAAAAAAAAAAAAAAAAAGAACAGTCTCAAAGGAGAACTTGTTCCTAAGAAATAAGGCTGGAGACATGAGACAAGAGGCTCAAGATGAACCTAACTTAAGTCTCTCCTGCTTATTTGAATCAGGATTCAACGCTGTAGAAAAAAGGCCAGGATCTGGGTCCTAGTCCCATCTCTGACACTGAGTCCTTGTGCTCTGTTTACCTATCCATAAAATGAGCAAATGGGACCCCTTTTCTGCGGTCCCTCCCAACGCTGACCTTCTAAGAGCCTCTCAACACTTACGCGAATGTACCATGAAAGCAATGGTGTGTCTTCAAACAGCCTTTTCATATCCAAAGGGAAGAAGAAAACATTGTCTATTGCTGAGAGGAGGGAAAAGCCTGGGTAAGTGGAGTTTGAGGGTAGCCATGTGGTGTCGTAGAGACCCTTCATGAAGAACACCACAGGGTGCCCAGGGTAAATCTTGGCAGCAGACTCCACAGCACAAGAGACCAGTGGAGTTGGCTCCATTCTCTCCGAGGTCTCTATGAACACAATGCCACGCCCATGGCCCAGGAGGGCTCCCAGGTCCTGCTGGGACTTCTGGGGAGGAAGGCAGGAGAAGAGGCAGCTGGACTTGACGTCGAGCTGGTAGAAGAAGACACAGACAAGCAGCAGGATGCCCAACAGGAAGAGCTGGAGCTCCTTCAGCATGTCTACGTCTCTCTCCTGGCCTGCTCCTTGAAAGAAACACAATTCATTACAAAAATACACACACAACACCTGATGAAGACAGCATGCAAGAAAATGGGACATGAATATCACTTCTAAGATTAGATTTTTAAATCCTAAAAAAATAGGGTCAAATCAAGTACAATAATAGTAAAAGAAAAATGCATTCACTAGGGTTTATCTGAAGGATTTGAGGAAAATAATCATTCACCCTTTTGAGGGGCCCATAGAGCACCAGGCATGAAGAGCATCAAGACATGAGCTATGGTAGAAATTTTTCTGAAGTTTGCCCCAGGTTGTCTAACTTCAGTTTCCAGGGCTTCAGGGAAAGGGGCATCTTTGGTTCTCAGGGTTTCCAAGTCAAGAGAATGGGAGAAAATTGGAAACCTTCATTTGGAGAGTCATAGCCAGGTATTTGAGGAAATCAGAAGAATTCAGGATCCAGCCCAGTTTTATAGGCACACAACAAACATTCAAAGACAATTAATTAGAACTAGAATCTAACACCTATAAGGATGTGTTGTTGCAACTTAATTTTTCTCCCTAAAATTATCCTCATTTCTGTTGAAGATAGCCAAATTAAAACTAATTCATTTGGGAATAAAAAGTCCATTTTAACAAATATGACATATTTATTTTTTAAAAATATTTTATTCATTTGACAGAGATCACAAGCAGGCAGAGAGGAAGGCAGAGAGAGGAGGAAGCAGGCTCCCCGCTGAGCAGAAAGCCAGATGGGGGGCTGGATCCCAGGACCCTGGGATCATGACCTGAGCCGAAAGCAGAGGCTTTAACCCACTGAGCCACCCAGGCGCCCCTGGCCTAATTATTTATAGCAAGAATTGTGATCGATCATATGGGTTTCAGAAAATCTGCTCTGCTGGAACTTTTTATAAGGAATTTCACACTGAACTTTTAATAGCCTCTCAAGGCCAGAAGCCAAGCCAAATACTTGCCATCAGACTCACCTACAATACCTATAGATTTGGGGGAATTCCTCTCTTCCTGAAGTCCCCAAAATATCCTGAGGTTCCTGTACCTGTCAGGAAGTGACATTCTTTACTTACCTGGTAAGGCTCTGGGAACTCTATAAGCAAGGTATCAAGCCAATATTTCCAAGGGGCTTTATTGACTCCATAAAGCCAACCTTCATTCCTTAAAGTTCTCCAGTCATATCTGAGTCTATGCATGTGTCTCTCAAATATGACATTCCAGTTAAAGCTTTGGTAATACAGCCAATGTTCTTAAGGGTGTCCTGTTACAAGGAGAACAGATTCTCATTGGATTTATGCAAATGACTATAATTGCCTTGAGAGAAAGAATACTGAGTTCTGAATTCTGGAGGGTTTGGATAGGGAGAAAAGATAATTATCTTTATTTGCTTACAATGGAATATTTTATCAAATTTCTATTAACTCACAGATACCTTAAGAGAAAAGGTTTCCTTGAATCTGGAAGGGCAAACATTAGAGAAAGAGCAATGTTTTAAACAAGAATCATAAAAATTATAATCATCTTTTTCAATTCAGTTCGTCTCATGTAATTCATTCTTGTTCTGTTTGAATGCATTTTTTCCATTAGTTCTAGAGATTCTTACCCAGTTTTATTTTATGATCTTAAAGATATCAGAAACCTGTGTTCATCAAAAGCCCTTTTCATGAATCTCCTTGAAGCTGAAAGACATTTGCAAGAGCATTAGGACAATAACTGTAAGTGACAAACGACTCAAAAATAGCCATGGTTAAAAGTCTGATTGTTATAATGCAGTTGACAAGGAAATTTGATTATTTTTGTGACACACAACATTTCAATAACTAGAATTTCAAGTGATGACATTATTACAGGACATATTAAAACTAGGAATTTTATGTAATTTCTGCAATGGTTATAGCATTTGCCCACACAACATAACTTAAAAAAGTTTACCATCATTTGTTTGACAATGCTTCGCATGTACCATACCAAATAAACATACCAAAATTATGTTAATTCGTACTAACCAATTGGTTAATTGGTTAGTACCAATTAACATACCAAATAAACAACTCTAATTAGTCAAAAAGACTTCATTTAGAATTTGAGTTTGGGAGAAGTTTGTTAAAAAGCTGAGCAGTTTTGGGGCGCCTGGGTGGCTCGGTGGGTTAAAGCCTCTTCCTTCAGCTTGGGTCATGATCCCAGAGTCCTGGGACCGAGCCCCGCATCGGGCTCTCTGCTTAGCGGGAAGCCTGCTTCCTCCTCCCTCTCTACCTGCTTGTGATCTCTGTCTATCAAATAAATAAATAAAATCTTTAAAAAAAAAAAAGCTGAGCAGTTTCAAAAGCAAATGCCTAAATAGGATTACAGATCATCACAAAACTTAAAACTTAATTAATCTGAAAAAAGGAAACCTTAATCTGTTTAACAAAGGTGGCCTTAAGAGATACCAAAAGCAAACATAGCATACATATTTGTTAACAAAATTTAGCTTTTTTAATATTGAGAAGTTTTAATTTTCTTACATAATCAAAAAAACTGGTGAAGACAAAACATAGATCTATAGATCTTTGTTTTTTCTGTGCAGAAAAAGAAAAAAATTTTTTTTCATAATTTCTTATCAAGAGCAGACAAACAATCCAATCCCTGTCTTTTTAACAGGGAGGAAAACCAAATTCCAATCTTATATTAGTGCACTTTCAAAATTCATTCATTCCTATCTTAGTCTTGACCATATATAAAATTTTCTAAAGATTCTCCTTCACTAACATTTTATGACTTTCTTTTTCCATTAAGACTTTGTCCTCTTTCCTCTCTAAACAATCAATCTCATTTCAGGACAAAATCATTTTTATTCCTCAACAAAAATGTATCCTCATTCTTTATACAAGATACATATCTCACTTTCCTATGTACAGAGTTGCTTTCCATATTACTTCCAACAGTCTCAATCACATTTATCAGAATTTTAATTCTTAAAAACCTCAGTCTCTAGGTGAAAACTAAGTAGGAAGCAACTATGAGCTGTCTGTTATATCAGAATTCTTTAAATTGGCCAGTTTATAGATATATTTCATAATTTCTAAAAATGTGTTTTTTCATAGTACAACTTTCAATAAAGCATAATGCATGTTTATAAGCAGACCCAAATTTATCTTTAGTTTCTTTGTAATAAGAACCAAAAGCAAATAAACCTATGTTTAGTAATTAATATTTCAGTATTCTACCTTATTAAAAAACTTTTTATCCATTCAACTTATTTGTTTTTAACAATAACCCATGAATACTTCATGAGGCTGACAAAATCAACCATTATTTTTAATGTTGACAACTCTAAAGACATGTCTATTTTTTAACTTTATTTTTAATTTTTTTGGAAGGATAGGAGACTTATTTTAATTAATTAATTAAATTGACTTATAATGTATTTATTATTGGTTTCAGAGGTAGAAGTCAGCGTTTCATCAGTCTTACATAACACCCAGTGTTATATAACACTCATTACATCAGATGCCCTCCTTAATGTCTATCACCCAGTTGCCCCATCCCCCCATGCCCCCTCCAGCTGCCCTATTTTAATTAAACCAAAAAACTTGAATTTTAACTTATTAAAGATTATCCCAGATCACATGAACTTGAAAAACATTTGGATTAGTTCTTATCTTTCTGAGTTTTAGAATGGCAGGTTTTTACAAGTGTTTGCCTTTAAGCTAATTAAAAAGAGCTCTTTTACAAATTAATTTTTAGCAATACCATTCAGAGGTAGAGAGAATATGTCACATTTATAACACATATGGACACATACACACAAACAAGAGGCTACCAAAATCTAGCCTTTGTTTCACTAACATTTGTGGAGAGGACATTACAGATCCAATTTCCAAATATCTCTCTTTTATAAAACAAATCTGATTAATCATAAGGTAGCATATAATCTATGGATCCATTAATGAGTCATTTTCCATTTTCCAATTAGAACAAGGCCAGTTTTGCCCAAAGATACCAAAGCTGCAGCAACAAGCCAAATGAAACCCAGAGTGCCTCTGTGGTCATTGGTCCCTCCGCAAGGTTGGGGGTTTTACTGATCAAACCAAATGGCTTCCTAGCTTCTGGTTGGTTAGTCTTATGATTGGTTTTCTCTAATTGTGTGCACAAGAAAACGAATTCAGACATGTCAAAAGAATCCCACCTGGGCCATCTGAGACTCCAGTCATTCTTAGTGAAAATGTCCCATTTGAGTAACCACTTCCAAGTAAAGGCTCAGTGTATGCTGTGCATCGAGCCTGCAGGAGTTTCCCGAGACAGCTCCTTTAGGCTCTCAGTCACCTGAAAGCACTGTTTGGCCTGAAGGAGCAAGTGTCCCTTCTCCCTGAAGGGGAGTGATTCAGTCTGTCGTGTTTCTAGCCGGAAAATTCAATCAAGCTTTATATTAATAACATCAATTAGCATAATGCCAAATCAAAATGACCAGCCCATCCACCCCAACCCCTCTAGGTTATCTCCACCTAGAGAATATTACTGGTAACCCTCAACAGCTCCAGTAAAAGTCAGGACCATCAACTCCAGTTGAAGAGGTTCAGATATGGGAAGAACTCACCCAATACACCTTCGAGGTGCTAAGAAGTTGAAGGGGCACAAAGAGCCCTGCTGGTGCCGAACCTGTGTTCCAGGGGACCCCCAGGTGATCTCACAAGAGTTGCTCTGCTATCCTGCTGGCTATATCCAAGAAAAGTTGATGCAAATTGAATAAACCTTCTAGAATATTTAAAAGAAAGGGTTTTATTGGAACTCAAGCTAGGGCAGTTGGCCAGGATACACAATCTTCACAAAGAAGAGGGTGATCTGCTGAAGGAACATTTGGTGCACTTTTAAAAAGTTACAAATAATTAGACAAAGGACATTTCAGAAAGATGCAGACCTTATCATAAGCTTCTAGCATATGCAAGGCTGTATAACTTTAAAAATCATGGGAACCAGGGAGGTTTTTCCCTTTTTAATCTTTGTGTTTGGAATGCTCCTTTTTTGTTATTTTTTAAACAAATCAGATGTACAGTGTATGCTCACGGCAGAATTAAAGCCCATACTCCGAGGTTTTGCAAAGTCATTTTGACCTTGGTAAGTGTTTAAGTATAGCTTCCCTGGAAGCCCAGGGGCAGGATCCACAAACATTAGAAGTTGAAAGATTCCTTTATTTTATCACCTTCCAGCCAGGAACTTGCAGTTAACCAATATCTGAGGTCTTAGCAATGCCGACAAGTTTTTTCCTACTATCCTACTATACTTTCCAATAAATCACCGCTTAATCATCCAATTCAAAAACTGGGGGAATTAAATCATTGGCAGAAGCTCAACACCAAACACAAGAAGTTCTCAGGATGCTTCTCCTTTTACTAAGATGCCTCAAACACAGAGACTTGGGGAATATAAGGTGTTTGCACCATCTATCAGGTGACCCATACACTAATCCTGCCTGTTCATGGATCTATCAGGGAGGGTTAAATGTATCATAGCACAACCCTGGAGCCAATAGATTGTGCACCTGGGCAGTTCACTTCAGTCAAAATTATGGGCAGAGATGTGGGAAAGTTTCCTCACTAGACAGTCCTATAAATGGATTCTAACTTTGCAAACACAGGTTTGATTAAAAGAAAAGCAAAGCCATCACCACAAAGCAATGGACAAACCCCAGTAGTCCAAGGACCTGGTGATCTGGAATGGGAGTTGATTTCCCAATTTCAGTGACATGGGTTTGGAAAGGGTGCTTTGGCCCAGAGGTCGCCCTTTGGTGTGTGAACTTCCTGTCAGTTTCAGGAAGTCAGCTTCATTAGCCTCCACTGATGCGGCAGCCCCCACATCTCCCGAGTCGGTGTCACTCTCCTGTGGTCTGCTCCCCAGCACCCCCTGACAGGATCACTCAGTAACAGCATTCAGAGACATCCTCTGCTCAGGAAGTCACCTGTCTTCAGTCCAGAGCCTTCTCCCATCCATGATCAGGTTTCCACCTGGTGTTCCCCTTGGGTGTTCTGGTGTGAAAACGGAGGTTCCCCCCTGAGCAAATTTTGGATCCTGACATAACAGATCCTACATCAAGGAAGGTAAAACTCTCCCACTCGTCTCTGGCTTCATGTTTCTTTGTGGCCAAGGCTCCCCAGGACAGCTCTTTGGGCCTCCACACACACCTTTCTTTGCAACTGAATTTATTCTCTGAACCTAGGAATTCTATGTTCAGCGTGCCTTGGCATCTTTCTGGAGTTCCCTAGCATTGGATGGATTGGTTTTCTTTCTCTGCAGTGGGGAGGGGAGAGCAGAGCTCCTGCTCCCCACTCTGGGGTAACTAAAGGGCTCCAATTTGGGGGAGCAATACATCCCTAATGCCTGTGTCTCAGGTACTCACATATCCTAGTGCCTTCTAGCTGCTTGCAGCATGGTCAAAATCACTGAGCAAGTGGTGAAATCAGAGAACAGTGAAGTAGTTGGTAGTCTTTGTCCCAAGAATGAAAGTAAACATTGGTGATGCCCTGAAATCCTAAAGCACAAAAAGTAGGACCTGTCTACCCAAGATCTACGGAGATGGTATGAAGGAAAGAGCACTGAGCTTAGAGTCATATCACTACCCGCCCCAGGCTGAGGGCACCAGGACAAGACCCCAGGTCTGCTGGGAGCCTCGGCTCCCTCATGCGCTCTGGAAGATAACTGACTGCAGGCTCACAGTGAGCGTGAAAGAGCTCTTGATAAGGCAAAGCGCAATGCTCACTGTCCACCACAGTGAAGAAAGGACAAAAAGAACATGATGACAGTAGATGGCATTTCAACTCCCTGATGACAAACATTAAGTTATTGTTTTCAGATTAAAGAAATCTATTTCCCAGTAAACCTTGAAAAAGGAAATCCTCAGCCCTGTGTGAGAGGGAATTAGGCATGTGCAGAAGCCAAGCAGTGTGTCACTGGTATGGGATGGCGGGTGTGGCGGGGTGCGGCAGGGACCTTTCAGGGCCCCAGCGTGAGGTCCTTTCTAAGTCCCTCTGAGGAGGCCTCCTGTCACCTGAGCCACTCTATCAGAAACCTCCCAGGGCCCCCAGATCCATCCCTTCAGTTTTCCCTCCTCCCTTCAGAACAGAACTATTTTTCCTTCCTTCTGCTCCCCTTTCTGCTTGGCTGGACCACCCTAACCTTCTGTGCTTGTGGTCAGGTGCCCCAGCAGCAGCTCCTCACCAGAGGCTCCAAGGATGGACTTCAGGAGACCCTATACCCTGGGCCCACAGCTTGCAACAGTCCCTTTACCTGGATGCCACCTATCCATAGCTTCTCCTACATGTCACCTCAGGAATGTCCCTGCTCTTTGACCCTCTGTGACATTAACTCTGTTTAAAATTCATCAAACTATTCAACACACAATTGCAGGCCTTCTCCAACCAGCCAAGGAGGTCCTAGGGACCCCAAAGCAGACATCTGAGTAGATGTGTGCAAAGAGCTGTTTACCTTTGATGAGTGGATGGGTCCGAATACACTGGTGACAGTCACATGTGTATCCAGATAGTGTCTACTTTCCTAGGAGTGTCTACCACTTGTGAAAGATCTTTTATTTCCTCCGTTGCAATATAAGCCCAACTTGGTCAATCCCATGGACTATGGAGCCTGCTATTTGCTGCTAAGTAATGAGACCTTAGGAAATGCAGATTGCTATAGATCCAAAAGGATGAACAGGATGGAGGAAAAAACTCTGAATCCAGTGTTCTTTGGATTTTACAATGCTGTTCTTCGGATATTTGGAACTAGTACTAAAAAGAAAATAAATAAAATAATAAAAAAATAAAAAGCAGTACAAGGTAGAAAACCACAGAACCATAGCAGAAATTTCCCCAACCCCCTAGCCCTGTGGAAAACTTCTGAAAACTTCTATAAGTAGTTCCGTGTTTGGGCCTAAACTCCTCTTCCATAAAGGACTCACTGTATTGAGAAGGAAAATGTAAAAGTCATTTTTAACAATAAATGTTTGTTGAGTTGAATAACACATGGAAAGCACACTTCTCAATTCTGTAACTTCTTTGAACTCTGATTGACTGTGAGAAGGAAATATGCAAGCCCACAATACTTGTCCTATTTACTTTGGAACTTTGGGGACCACAGTTCCGGTTTTTAACTTATTTGTTGAGCAAGTGGGACTGATAAATTTGTTAAACCACTCAGCTATCAATAGGACAAAACCAATATGGTGATATCTTATCAACCTTGCTAATTCCTTTCACTACTGTTCTGAAGCTGGAACAAAAACTGGAGTGTTGGGTTTATATGAATAGTGAGAAGATAGCTGGACAGAGGCAGCTCCCTGCGGAGAGAGAAGTAATCCAGAGCCTAACACTCGACACCCATGGGAGAGTAATTGAAACAGGGAGGAGTGACATTATCAACATTAAATCTTGGGGGAAAAAAAATGTTTTCACTAACAATCAGTGAGTTGGTGCCAGAGTAAGATCCCCTGTCTCAGGGCAATATTTTGAACTATTCTGCATGTTTAAGAAAATCGTTCTAGCTTTGTGTTTCTGGAAATAATGCCTTTTGTTCTCCACTCAGCCATACCAGTTAAATATGCTTCTGTTTACAAAATTTTATGTAGCCATCAAGAATGTGTGTCTGGGTTTGTTCAGGAAATTACTGTATCTACACATGTCACTTCCCCCTTTTTTAAAGATGTATTTGCAAGTAAAAGAAAAGGGATAGGAACAAAGGCAAGGAGATGAGAGAAAATAATGGTTCTCAGTGAAACAGTTGTGCCCCACACCCCAGAATTTCAAGCTAAAGAACAGAATCTGCAAGAAGCCCGCAGCAAGCAGTGGACCAGCCGTGGGGGACTGAAGGCACTTTGCTATTATTATACTCTGTAAGTCATATTTCATTTCTTCTTCCTACAAGGACTTGGGGACATCTTTGGAGCCACCTGTGCCAAGGGTCCACATGGCACAGGAACTTTATAATGATTGAGTGGCCATGCGAATCAGCACTTCTCAATATGGTTGAAAGAAATTGCTATAGACTGAATGTTTTTGGCAATCCCCCACACCCCCACCCAGCACCAAAGTTCATATGTTAGAGCCTGATGATGGTTTTTGGAGGAGGGGCCTTTCAAAGGGAATTAGGTTTAAATGAGGTTATGAAGTGGCATCCTTTAAGAAGAGGAAGATGAAATCTCTCTCTCACATCACCAACCCCCACCCCCCCACCATGGGCATGCACCAAGGAAAAGCCATGTGAGGACCTAGCCAGAAAGCAGGATATATATAAACCAGGAAAAGGATCTTCACCAGGAACCCAACCTGCACCCTGATCTTAGACTTCCCAGCCTCCAGAACTGTGAACAGCAAATGTCTGCTGATTAAGTCACCTGTCTATAGTATTTTGTGATAGCAGCCCAAATGGCCAAGAAAGAAACCCCGTAGTAAGCTTTTCTCTGATTTCCTTCCATATATTTTCATAAGAATCTGTTTTTGAGCCAGCAGTGAGGTTGGAACTTGTCTTAAGATTTGAAGAATTGAACACAGGCCTCTAGTGGGGGAAAGGATAATTTCATTTGCAACAGAAACCCCTAATGGATGAAATTGTCCTCCTTACCTGAGACCTCTCTGCCTTCCCTTCCTTTTGTCCTTCCACACACCTCTTGTTTGTCCTCTTGTAATGCCTTCTCTCTTTAAATGGAGACTCCTGGTCTCCCTTATCTCAGTGTCTAACCATGCACCCAGTACCCAAATCAGGAAATCAAGGAGTCATTCTTCACTCTTCCCTTCCTTACCCCTCCTGTACAAGCTATGTTCAGGTCCTCTGAAAAGCAGACACCAGGACAAGATTAATTATACAAGGATTTTTAGTAGCAGAAATGCCTGTGTGAGAGAAAATAGGAAGGTTGATGTATGAGGCTGGAAAGCTGGAATGTGCCAGTGGGAGTCTGAGAAGGTTGGGTGGACGTCTCCTGGGCCACCTTGCTGACAGCTGTCTTTGTCTATACAGCAGGTTCAGCAGTGTCATCAGAGCATCCTCAAACAGGTCAGCCATTGGAGAAGGGCTGTGCCTCCCAGGAATGGGTCTACTCAGGATTCTTGCTACATCAGTCACTAGAAGCCCACAGAAAGAGTCGTCTAAGCACAACTCAGCGATGCATTTCACAGAGCAGTAGCTGGGCTTTTGGTCACTTATGTGTCCTCTGGTTGGGGGTCCTTGAGGCACATCCTCATATCTGCCAGTGCACCCCTTGAGCTGCACAGATCTACTTCTCCACATAGTGTCAGGGAGCAGTGCTTCCATGGGCCTTTCTTCCAGAGGGAAACTAAGAAGAAAGAGGTTAGAGGGATGAACCACAGCCTCTGTCACTGTAGCTGACCTCAGGGCTGCAACTCATCCACTCCCTCCTCCAACATCCTTTCTGAATCCCCTTCACCCGCAAAGGTCTCCTTATCACATGTTGGTAGCTTAGCTCGTTGTGCAGCTCACAACCTTATAGTGCCCGAATCCTTGATAGTCATACCCTTTCTCAGTTCAGGGTTGCAGCATGTGTCTGCTCACAGTTACAATAAGGCAAAAGAGGACCAGGAGGCCCCAAAGTGGATCTCTTAGGTTCCATACATACCATATTCCTTCCTGCTCCTAGTGTGTAAAAGCAGTCAGACCTCCTCCTGCTGAGCAAGGTCAATCATCTCCACCAGAAAAACTGCTCCTTTTCCTCCCTCGTTCCTGGGCACAGGAAGTCCAATACCTTACAGCAGTTCATAATTCAATGACGCCCTTGCAGTATCACCTGGAAAGAATCTGTTCTATTTGAGATCAGAATCTCCAACACTGAAGAGCCCAGAATTGCACTGACAACAAAAAATCCTCTGGCAAGTCATTAGGAGCGGTGGTCAGTGAGGGGATATATATATATATAATCCCTTGATTCCTGGATCCATGGACTCTTGAGAACAGTACACCATATACTGGTGTCTGGGTTGGTATAATTATACTGTGTTTTGGAAGATGGAACTTCAGCTGTCCCTTTAGAAGACTGTTCCAGAAACCTCCCTCAGGATGATGCAATATTTGATATAACCAGTAGATCCCAAGGTAATGGACCCTCTCCTGCACCTCCCACGCTGTTGAGTCTTCTCATCAAATACTGTGCTGGATGAGAGTCCATCCTTGTGGATCAAGCATTCCATAACCCCAGAGCATGTTGTGGCTAATTTTTGTAGGCAAGAAAGGCAAAATCATATCTGGAATAGTCATTCCTGTGGGAATGAATCATTGGCTCTTTCAATGGGAGGGCCTGATAGTCAACCAACCGGGCACCAAAAAGCCAGTTGGTCTCCTCAAAATGATATCAAGGATTCAGTGTTGATCTCTGTTGCTGATAAGTTGGACATTCAGAGGCAGCACTAACTAGATCAGTCTTGGGAAGTGGGGATTGATGCTGTTAGACCAACGCATGGTCTCTATTTTTGCCACCACAGCCATCCCATGCATGTGCTCATCATGCCATTTCCGGGCTGGTGACCAATTACTAGACTGTCAGCAGTTCACCAGTGTTCCTGCAGGATGTCTTGCTTTTGCTTTAACTTGCACTTCTTTGATAACTAATGAGTTGAGCATCTCTTTACATATGCTAGCTATTTGTTTTCCTCTTCTGCAAATTCCTTTCTCATGTGCTTTGCTCATTTTTCTGTTGGGTTCTCTACCTTTTTCTTATAAATCTACACATTCCTTATAAATCTAGATATTAATCTCATGTTGGTTTTAAATTCTACAACTATCTTTTCCCGATATGTCATCTGGATTATTTTGTCTTTGGAGTTCTCTATCTAACAAATATTCTTATTTTAATGCAATAAATATAACACTTATTCTGTTGAATAGTTTGTGTTTGAGAGATCTTTTTGAAGACCTTCCTCATTCCTACATCACAAAGATACTCTTCTACAATTTTTTTTCTTTTTTTCTTTATAATTTCATAGCTCACATTATGTTTATTCATCCATTTGTTTGTTCATGGTGAATTGTGAAGACTGATTTTTCTTTTTCTCTCTACAGTGAACCGTTTCTTCAACATCATCTACAAAACAGTTCATGCTTCCTCCATGGGGTTGTGATGCCAATACTGTCATATAGCAGGTCACCATACGTATGTCCCCATATATCTCTCTCTGAGTTTTCTCTCTTCTTCCACTTTTCGATTGTTCTCTTCTTATACCTGTAGTTCTTAAATTCCTCTGGCTTTTTAAGTAGATCTTAATCTGTGATAAATATCAAAGGACTGCTCCCTTGTCTGATTTCCCCACATGCCTTTGGAGCAACTGCACTTGGCAGGAGAAGGTGACCAGAGAAGAGATGGTGAAATGCTTATCTGTAGAATAAACTGATAGAAATGGAGAGATTAAAAAAAGAAGAAGAAGAACAGGTAAAGGGGCAGCTGAGTGACTCTTCAGTTGAGCATCTGACTCTTGGTTTTGGCTCAGGTCATGATCTCATGGGTGGTGAGATCCAGCCCCTGGGTAGAGCTCTGCACTCAGCAAGGAGTCAGCTTGAGAATTTCTCCCTCTGCCCCTTCCCCCACTCATGCTCTCTTTTCTCTCTTTCTCTCTCTCTCTCTCTCTCAAATAAATAAATCTTTAAAAAAAAAAAACAGACCAAATGTTGTGGCTGGATGAAACATATTCTTGGAAAAAATTTTAAAGGAAAAGGAAGAGAAAGAAGAGAAGACAGAGAAAAAAAAATTTAAAGACACAGCCACAGCTTTCCAAGGGGGAAAAAATAGAAGAAGAATTTAAATTATTTAGGAGGAAAAGCACAAACTATTAGTAAAAAATGATTATCCAAAAGAAATGCATAATGTGGTGAGAACATAAATGTCTCCTGAGAAATTTCAGCAGGACTCTGGAAAAATGTCAACAGCAGCATGATTTTTGAATCTCTCCAAATCCCCATGTAAAAGCAGGAAGAACAACTAAATTGTAAAACAAAATTCCATGGATAACATTGACAACAAAACTAAGTGACAGGATATCCCCCTAAATCTCAAAATACAAGCAGATGCAAACGATCCATCCATAGCCCCAAGAATTCCATGGTATCAGCTTCTGTGCTGGATAAAGCAGAGAGAAGCAATCAGAACTGAGAGCTGGAGAAACTCAAAATAGAGTGTGGCACTGAGACAGGAGGGCATTTCCAGTATAGTAGCAGATAAGAGCAAGGAGCCCATAGTAAAATCTGAAGGGGCTAGAATCCACTGAGCCTCCATGAACTCTGGAAATCGAACAACTAGGCTTCCTCTCCAACAAAAGGCCTTACACTAAGGAGACACCAAGAGGAATGGAAACAAAAATGTACAGGATATGGAATTCCACTTTCAGGAAGGCAGAATACCAGAATCCTTGTTTCTTACCTGAAACAAAAAATACACGAAATATACAAACAAAAAGGAAATAGTCAAAAATACACAAAATGCACAAAAATACATCAACAAAAATAAACAAGGTATATGAAACAATTTTCAAGACACTGTGAAATCTGGCAATGAAGGCCAGTAATTCCTGAAGGATGGGAAACAAACAAGGTGAGCCCTTTGATGGCCCCAGCCTCCTGCCACAGGGGGATTTCAAAGCCTCAGTGTAGGGGATGGAGAGTTCAGGAAGAACCCACAGACTTCTTGCACTGAAAAGACAAACTGAGATTCTAGGAAGATTGAGGTAAGCAGAGTGCTGGAGAGGAGACAGCTTCATGGAGCAAAAACTCTGGAAACCTACAGAGAGTCATCCTTGCGAATTCATCAGGGAAATAATTAAGCAAGTGTGTGAGGAAACAATCTGAGGTTAGAGAAAGAACCATCAGCAAGGATTAGAGGAAATGTACCTGGGGTCACACAGGGCCAGAAATAGTTCCTGTTCCCATCAATCAAGGCTAAATACTTCATAATTCATAGCATACTGGGTAGAGAACTCAGAAGGCCCTTGTCTCAGTATTAGGGGAAAAAAAAATCAGCCATACACTAACACATCTCTGACACCACCTAACCAACCTTAAAAGAAGACCTAAAAGCATCAAGTAACTTAACTGAGTCCTGGAACAAAGCTCAAGCATATTTATAGGAAAACAAAAACATTTAGCACCCAAAAAGGAAAACCCACAATCTTTTACATCTGATAAAAAATTACCAGGCATGCAAAGGAGCAAGAAAAGACAAGCAATAATGAAAAAGAAAAGAAAACTCCATTAATTGAAATCAACCCAGAACTGACATATGTTAGGATTAGCCAACAAAGATATTAAAACAGAATTATAAAAATATTATGTATGTTCAAGAAAGCTAAGAAGAGACATAGAAGGATAAAAAAAAATGAAACTTGTAGAGATGAACCTACAACATCAGAGATGAAAACAGTTTGATGGGAGTAGTGGCAGATTTAGCACCACACAAGAAAAGAATGTCCTTGACATAGCAATAGAAATGTTGAAGACATAACAACAGAAACTATCCGAAATGAAACACACAGAGGAAAAAAAAAATCTTTAAAAATTAACAGAGGATCAGTGAACTATGTAATAACTTCAAGTGCCTGATATATGTATAACTGGAGCCCCCAAAAGAGGGCAGACAATAGAAACAGGGAAATTAGTCCAAAAAATCATAATAGCCAAAATGTTTCCCTATTTGATGGAAATTATAAAGTCACAGATTCTAAAGCTCAGCTATCCTCAAGCACAAAGACATGAGAAAAACTACAGCAAGGCCCATGGTTTGGCTCAGATTGCTCAGATCCAGGATAAGGGAAAAAATATTAAAGGCAAAAAAAGAAAAACTCACATTACATACGGGAACAAAGATAAGAATTATCCCAGATTTCTTGTCAGTAGCAATCTAAAAAAGAAACAGTAAAGTAACAATTTATAGTACTCAACCACAAAACAAAAACAAAAACAAGCACCTTTAAGCCAAGAATTCTATCCTGAGTGAAAATGTCTTTCAAAATTGAAGGCAAAATAAAGTTGTTCTTTTTTGTTGTTGTTGTTTTGTTTTGTTTTGTTTAGCCATATAGAAGCTGAAAGAATTAATCACCAGAAGACCTGCACGATGTTAAATGAGGTCCTTGAGACAGAAGAAAAGTTATACTAGGAAAGATGGATCTCTACGAGGGAATGAAGAACAGCAAAAATGGTAACTTTATGGGATGGGGTTCCTGGCTGGCTCAGTCAGAAGGGCATGGGACTCTTAATCTCAGGGTCATGAGTTCAAGCCCCATGTTCAGTGTGGAGATTGCTAAAAACATAAATAAACTTTAATAAATAAATAAATTTTTTAATTTAAAACATGGTAATGTCCCAAGCTGGGTTCCTGCTCAGTGGGGAACCTGCTTCTGCCTCTCCCTCTGCTGCTCCCCCTGTTTGTGCTCTCTATCGGGCACATACTCTGTCAAATAAATAAAATCTTTTTTAAAAATGGTAGCAACATGGAGAAATATGCAAGTATTTTTCTTATTATTTCAATCACTTTAAAATATGTCACTTTAAATAAAAATCAAAATAATATAGTATGGAGTTTGTAGCATATGTAAAAACAAACTGTATGGTGAAATAGCATCGAGGTGTAAGGGGAAGCAATGGGAGAATATTTTGGTAAGGTTCTTATACTGTATGTGACATGATATACTAACACTTGAATGTAAGCTGTTAACATTAAAGATTGTTGGCTTGCAACCCTCTGGGGAACATTCTAGGTGTAATCTGAAATTGGACCCCAAGCGCAGAAGGCAGGGAGAGACCAAAGGAAGAGGCAAGCCACTCCGGGTTAGTAGGTCATAGTTTTTTTGTTTGTTTGTTTGTTTGTTTGTTGTTTTAAGATTTTATTTATTTATTTAGTAGGTAGTAGTTTTGATAAGCGAAGGGAACTTAAGTATAAGGCTCGTCTTGGGCTGCAGCAAGACAAGTGGATCCGGGAATCTGCCTGCCATGTCTTAAAATGTATATGGAGACACATGGGTACTGTCTATACCCTTAACTGAGAACAATCACGTATACTGTGCAGGTGGTCTCAACAACACATCGTTATCTCAAGGCGAGGTCCTTGGAGCAGCCACTGGGAATGGGAAAGGTAAGAAGAACCCACTTTCTAAGGACAGGGGAGGAGGTGAGGACCTTCCCATCTCTAGGGTCCGGCTCAAAGATCAACTGGTGGTCAGTTCATAGTGAAGTTTATGGCTAATAATCCAACAGAGGAGATAAAATCATAAAAAATATTCATTTAAAGAAGCCAGAAAAGGAAGAAAAGGGGGACAAAATACAGATGGGAGAAAGAGAGAAAAACGATAAGATGAGAGACTTAAAATTAACCAGATCAGGGGCGCCTGGGTGGCTCAGTGGGTTAAAGCCTCTGCCTTCAGCTCAGGTTGTGATCCCAGGGTCCTAGGATCGGAGCCCCGCATTGGGCTCTCTGCTCAGCGAGGAGCCTGATTCCTCCTCTCTCTCTGCCTGCTTCTCTGCCTACTTGTGATCTCTGTCTGTCAAATAAATAAAATCTTTTTTAAAAAATTAACCACATCAATAGTCAGAAACCAAAATGGGGAGAAAATTGTACATATGCAAAAAAATGACTATTCCCAGTAATTGTATTACTCTGAGATTTATGTATGTTTAATAGAGGTTAAAGTAAATTAGCGATTGTAGGAGATTCTAATTCTATTTAGTACGCCAGGTCCTTGAAGTCAAGATTTCCGGTGTAAAAGATAGGAGGTATTGATATAATATAAAAGAGGTTAAGTAAAACATCCGATAGTCCTGAATTTTCACTGGAAATATCAATATGAACTCATGAAGTATTTTGTTATGTGTGTGTGTGTGTGTGTGTGTGTGTGTGTGTGTGTGTGCTTTTCCTAGCTCTGTCCATTGAAGAAGCCTAGAAACAATGACTAATCCTTGGTAGCAATTAGCAACCCTTGTCCCCAGATTGTGATTTTGAAATATCATGTTTCACTAAGAGAAATAAGGGTTTTTATGGGGAAATGGTCCATTCCACTCCTGGAGCAGAAAAAAAGTACAAGGTAAGTTAAGAATATATTTTCACACCAGATAAAGCAAGCTACTTGGCTGATGTGAAAATGATTCAGAAGCTGACTTGAAGGGATTTCTACTGAACAAAAATAGAACACTCTTAGCTTTAAAAGGCCAAAATGCAACTAATTGAAACTCTTTAAATATGTTTGAATCCATAGGTTCATAATGATTAAAAAAAAAAAAAAGCCAGCCAGTTTTGGATTGTGATAGGGATTCAATTCACAATCTAAAAACTTAGAATCATATTTTTATCCTCTATATCCCACATAGAATTGAACTTTTAGTTACTGACTATAAAAATGGAATTCTTATTAAATAAAAAAAACTCCACTTTACAAACATATATAAAATATTTCAATGAATAAATGAAAAATGAGGTATTGAATTAGAATATCCTTATTTTACAACTCCCAATAAGCTAATCATTCTAGACACTGGGCATCAAAAGCTGCTAATGCCACAAAAAGAAAGAAAACCAGACATGGTGTAGCCTCCTGATGAAGGAACACAGCACCACCTATGGTCTTTTCAAAGGGATTTTATCTAAGTCTGATAAAGCATCTAGCTCCAGCTGCCAGTTTGCAGGAAATACAGAGGATAGAGGAATGTGTTGAACTGCACCAAGAGCAAAATCTAGACTATGGAAAACTACACAAAAGTCCTGAGATTGTCATCTGAAAAGGTGTGAAAAAAGAAAAAAATGGAGAGGAGTCCTCAAGATTAAAAGACCCTTTAAAGCCATTGCAATTTTTTGAATGGTCAGGACTATAGAGTCTAGGATTGCCTACAAGTGAAGAGATTTAAAGAAACTCAAGAAAGCAATTACTATAAAAGACAGGATAATGGATATTTTTGGAGGAAGGGAGGGTGTTGAGATCAGAATGGGGCATATGGATGGATTTCTGGGGTAAATGACAACTTTCTAGCCATGTGTGTGACCTGGATGGTAGTTACAGGGGTGCTCATTCACCTTATGATAATTCAGGAACAATACATTTGTCTTGGGAGTGTTCTGATGCTGTGATCTAAATATTTTACAATCTTATTTTATAAAAATACCTAAAGATGCAGTGGTTACTGACTCCTTAATAGTCAGAAACAATCAAATAGCAAAGTTATAAACTGCCTATTACACAACAACTCCTAAAAACCAGTAAGAAATTAAACTTCATTTCTGTAGAAAATCAGGCAAGAGCTATAACCAGGTAATCCAGAGTAAAAGAAATATAAATAGGTTTAAATACATGAAGACACTCAACATATAAGATGGTTAAAGCTGCCCTGGGATATTTTTACCTCTCAGATGAGCAAATGCCTATAAAGTTTATTAATACAAGGCATTGGGAAGAGTGTGGAAAAACAATCACTCAAACATGTTGCTGGGAGCATAAATCTGTATAACCTCAGCCGGGGACAGTTAAACTATACTTGTTGAAATGATAAACCAATATGCCATATGTCCAGCAATTTTATTACCAGGAATTTATCCTAGAGATCTAGCTGCACATGAACAAAGTAACATGTATTTTCATTTTCACTGTTTTTATTTTCAAAGGATTAGAAACAACCTAATGTCCATTAGAAGGGACTGGTTTAATAAATTAAGATACATCTATACAATGGAATAATATGCATCCATAAAAAAGCAGTAAGACTTTTACTTTTTTTTAAAGATTTTATTTATTTATTTGATAAATACAAATCACAAGTAGGCAGAGAGGCAGGCAGAGAGAGAGGAGGAAGCAGGCTCCGTACTGAGCAGAGAGCCCAATGTGGGGCTTCATCCCAGGACCCTGGAATCATGACCGGAGCTGAAGGCAGAGGCTTTAACCCACTGCACCACCCAGGCGCCCCTAAGCAGGAAGACTTTTAAATGCAGACATAGATTCATCTCCAAGAAACATATTTTAAGTGGGGGGAAAAAACCATAGTAAAGAGGAGAATGTGTAGATTGCCACTACCTTTCTCAAAAGAGAGGAGAGAAAGAAATTCAATTGATAATGTTGGTTGACCCTGGGAAAAACTGAGTGACTGGCAGACATAGACGAGACTGAGATCTTTCACTGGATGTACCTTGTACTATCAGAATTCTGTACCATGTGTATATGCAAGCAATTTCAAAAACAATAGATTTAAGAAAGAATAATTGGGTATCCCAACAGTGACTGAACACAGACCTATGAAGAAAGTTCAGAAGTTTAATACAATTATTAATGAAGGATTCATGAAATCACTAGGAACTTCCTGCTTTGGATTCAATAAGTCAATCCACAGAGAAGTCCAAAAATGGACAAAGGAAATCAACTGTTTGGGAGTTCATTGATATTTGAAATATTAAATATAAAAATTGGAGTCACATCAATATTTCACAATGCTATTTCTTGTCACCAGACTTCTGTATACTTTTAGGAACTGATTTTGAATCTTCATAATATCACTACTATATTTATATTAAAATTTAACTTTCCAGATTTGTTAAATTACCAGGATCAGAGTCCACACTTCCTCCTAGGTAGTTTGTGATCATTGATATTTGTTGATCTGGCAACAATTGACACCTTTATAATGTTAAGCCATCACATTCAGAATCCTGGACTATTTTCTCATTTATTTAAATATTAAATTATTTCCTTGATACGGTTTTTTTTTTTTTGAAGTGTTGAAAATTTTTTTATTAATTAATTTCCAGAAACACTTTATTTTTGTTGTTGTGTTGTTTTTCTATCATTTTCTTCTTACCGGTTATTGTTATTTGAAAAAAATTTTACTGATTTTTGAGATTCTCTTTGTACCTGGCAAACTTTTGTTGACCTTATTTCTATGAATCTTTTTATTTTGCTTTTTATACTTTCTATACGAGTGATCTACATACAGATGGCCTGCAAATAATGATGTTTCCTTTCCAACCTCTATATCTATTATTTTCTTTTATATTTGACCACGATCTCTGGTATTATATTAAACAATACCTGTGAATCAAATGCCCCTCTGATTTGCTCCTATAGTACCACATTCCCCTCATTTGCCACACTGCTGTAGTTGGAATTTCATAATTATTGAGGTGATTATTTTTATTAATTTCCCTTATTGTATTATAAGTTCCATGAAGCCTGGAATTATACCTGATTTTTCTCACCATTGTATCCCTGGCATAATTCCTGGGATGTATTTATCTCAATAAATATTTCTTGAATGAATAAATGAATGGCCTAAGCTGATAAATAAGAATTAAAGAAAATCATAATAGATGAGGACCATAATTTTCTTATCTTGCCTTTCCTCCCCTGTTCCAATTACAAGCTCATTAACACTCAGGAGCATATGTATCAGTCAGGGTATTTTGGCTGCAAGCACCAAAACTCTGGCTGGCTAAATTAAACAAGAGGGGAATCTACTGGAAGGAGATAAGGAGATGGGGATTAGAAGATGAAAGGAAGGCTGAAACCCTACGCATAGAAAAGAGCAATTCTGAGGGGGTAAAATAGGTTTGTCAGGGTGCTGCGTCTGCAACTAAGGAGCTCCAAAAACTCTCATCATTGTATCTCTCTGATCAAGATCCCCGCTCCATCTCACCACCCTGAGACCACCACCTGAGCCAAAACCAAGAGTTGGAAACATAACCAACAGAGTCACCCAGGCACCCCTACTCAGGTTTTCATATGCTATTTATGTTTCATTTTTCTCATGTATAAGTTTGGTCTATTTGGAATATATATATATATATATATATATATATATATATATATATATGTTATATATTTATATATATAACATATATATTTCTATATATAACATATATAACATATATATGTTATATATTATATATACATTATATATAATGTATATATGCATAAACATTATGACATTTATATATATATATACAAGTTTTTTCTCTTACAAGTGGATACCCAGAGATTCAACCCTGTATATTTAAAATATCATCTTTTCCCTCAGTGATTAGAGATGCCACTTAAATCGTACACTAAAATCTTCCATGTTTGTGCCTATTTCTTGTCTTTCTGTTCCATTGGTCTGTCCATTCATGAACCAATACTATGTTGTTTTAATTATAGAGGTTTTATAGTATGTTTTAATAGGTGATATGGGCAGTATAATCTACTGCTCTTTTGGGCAGTAGGGCAACTCGCCTAGCTCCAGGAAAACGAACAAAAACCAAAACCATGTATTGATATTTTCATTGGGGTCCTGTTAAATTTACATATTAACTTTGGAAGAACTGGCATCCTTAAAATGTTTACCTATCCAAGAGTAAGAGATGTTTCCACTAATTCAAGTCTACTTCTGCATTTTGGGGTGTATTTTAAAGTTTTACTCATTACAAGCTTTGCACATTTCTTGTTAAGCATTTCCTTTTGATATTGTTTGTATCACACTAGTTATTGGTACTTGTAGATGTGAAAGCTATTGCTTCGTATTTTAATTTTTATCTTATTACATTACTGTATTACTTATTACTGTCCTGTATTTAGTTTTAATTTTTATTTTCTTGTGTTTTCCACCTAAACATTCAGGTCATCTATATTTACTTGCCTCTTCCTTTGCAATCTTGATTTCCCTCTTTTCTTTTGTCTAATTGCTTTGTTCTTTACACAGATACAATGTTAAAGTGTAATGGAGGTAGCAGATACCCTGTCTTGTTCCTTGACCTTCTGCTTACTTTCCTCTGATGAGAATGCCAACAAGATGCTAGGTTTTTTTCTCCCAAAGATTTATTTATTTTTAAAGGGAGGGGGGAAATCTTCAAGCCGACTCCACGCTGAACATAGTCCCAACAATGAGGGGCTCCATCTCAAGACCCATGAGATCATCATCTGAGCAGAAACCAAGAGTTGGATGTTTAACCAAATGAGCCCACCCAGGTACCCTTGGATTTTACTTTTTAAAAAATCAGAAATGGGTGTTGAATTTTGCCAAAGGCCTTTTCATCATCCACGGAGATAACCATGTTTGTTCTTAGATCTACTACTATGTGAGTTATATGAACACATTTCCTAATTATCGAACCATCTTTGTATCAGTCATGCTAAATCACCTTAAAATGTGCTATAGATTCTGTTTACTAGTATTTTATTTAGGACTTTTGCAGCAATATTCATATGTGAGACTGGTCTGTGGGTTTTTTTGCAATCTTTACTCAGATTTAGATATCAACATTTTACTTGCTTCATAAAAAGAAAACTAAACTTTCCTTCATTTTTCTACGTTTTGTAAGTTTACCTGACATTAGTGATTATTTGGTACTTTCCTCTTGAATCCATTTAGGCCGAGCCCTTTTTTGTGGGAGTTAATTCTTTGATAAATTTCTCTATTCCTTCTGTGGAAATTTTTGCCACTTTCTACCTCCAGTAGGATGAATTTCAGTGAATTCTATTTTCCTTATTTATCACATTTATTTGTACTAAGTTATGAGGGTAATCCTATGTTTGTTTGAATACCCTGTTTTACTGGCTATTTCTCCCTTTTATTTATTTATTTTTTAATTTATTTTTGGCATTTGTGCTTTCTTTCTTGATTGAGCAAGTTAAAGGATGTCTTTTTTTTTTTTAAACAAACTCTGTTATTTATTTTACATCTAATTACTTTCTGCTTTTATTTATCTTTATTAAAGAATTTCGGGGGAGAGACCTCTATGTCACAACTATGGGATTCTATTAAATCTATTAATAGATTCTATTAAACTGGCAATAGGGGAAATCCATAGTTTTTAAATACTTCATGTAAATAATGAAAATTTAAATTAGTGAAGTAAATTCGCTCAAAAAAGAAAGTAAACAAAATAGATGACAATAAGGATAAAGTGCTCAACCTTCTTCAAGCCAGATGCTGACAAAATAGACGTCAACTACTAAATCATTCTCCTAGATTGACCTCTGGATGTGGACTACTATGGGATGATGACATCCTAGAACAATCTGAATTCATGGCTACTGACCCAAGTATAGGGCAACCATCTCTGTGGGTCACCCAGGCATTTTAACCAGAACCAGGATAGAAGTATAGTTTTTCCATGTAGATCTTTAAAAATATTCTACTACTAGCAATCCATAACAGCAAAGGGGCAGCATTTATGCAACTCAGTCCCCACTAGTAATTAAGACTAAGCTGAACTGTACCCAAATGACCTGAAACACTATAGCTACCTTAAAATTAAAGCTAAAGCTAAAATATGCCGAAGTCTACAAGGCTGTATGAATCTCAGCATTTAGTGTAAAATTTTGTTTACCAATGTTTAGTATTTAAAGAATTTATTTCCTGAAACCTTATCTACCATCTTCAATTTCAATTATATTTGACAGACATTAAGAGCAGACCAGGAAAATATTTATAACAAATAAAAAGAAAGCATACAAAATTACACACGTAGTAATGATTTCACAAAACAAAATATTAAATATGCCTTATTTTATACACCAAAATATTCATAGTGGTAGTAACTCCTTGAAGGTAAAAATCCCTGTCTTACTCATCTTTATAGAGCCATCCTACAGAAGAGTGCCTGGTAGAAAGTAGGTATTCATTAAGTGCTTCCTGAAAAAAATGAAAGTGAATAATAGCCATCTTCCAAAAAAAGGTACTCGATCAAGTAAATATATGAAATTTTAATATTTTCATCTGAAATATACAAAGGAGTAAAGACAAAGTCAATACCTAACTAAAATTCTCTTAAGTAACTTCATTATTACAAAGTTAAATCTTCAGTCAAAAATCCAACTCTAAAAATATAGTCTCAAAAATCACATATCTACATATAATACGGAGACAACTCAATTGTCTTATGCTGCATCATCATCATCCACTGCAGCATAGATGGCTTGATTCCTCCTCTTAATTTTCTTTCTTTGTTCAGGTTCATGTTCATCACTCAGCCTCTTCAATGGCAACTCGGTTAAGTCGTTTCCATCCCCTGACTCTGGAGCCTCACCAAGTTTCCCCTCTCTGCCATCTGGGGAACCCAATGTATCATCAGAAGATACAACCATGGAACCCGGCAAGATCCTGACATCAGAAAAGCTTGCAGAGAAGTCAGAAGCTTGATCAGAAGAAGGTTCTACAGATGGTGTATTCATGTCACTATGCGTACTTACAATACTATCTTCATCTTCCTCTTCTTCATCTAACATTATTTCATCTGGATTAATAGAGGACAGGGCAGATGTATCTGTGTTATATTCACTATGATCTTCTCCAGAGTCATTACTCTCCACATCATCTTGCTGTTCATATTCACCACATAAGTGATGTTCCTCCTTGGCCTTCTGAAGCCTGACATTCATGTCAGTGATGCCAAGTTGGGCACAAAATTCAGTAGTTTGAGGACTGATCCTATGAACCAACTGCATTTGTGTCTGTGGCCTGCTAGGGTCATAACAAGCAGCTGTTATGCTGAAGTTACATGGAACTTTGAGGTCATGATTCAGTATTTCCAATACTTTGTTCATAGCTTCTTCTGTTGCACTATAATCCCACCTACAAAAGTCCAAAACAATAGCTTTTTACATTTTATTAGCCTCAGACAACAAAAGATGAAATCTAAATATGGACTTCATATAAACCATATATAAAAATTCCATCTAATAAAATTATAGTTAATATTCCAAAGGACCATTTTGAAATAAAAACAATTCTTAGAAAAAACTATTCTTAATTCACCCTCTAAAACAAGTATAAATCACTTTAATGTGTGAACCAAATCTCTGCCATTTTACAGTTCTATGCATGCTCATTCATTTATACACTTATTTGGGTTGGTATTCCATCATCCATTTTTATATCCCTTAGAAGGAAAATTTATAGTTTTCCATACCAGTTAGTAAACCCTGAATTACTCTGACATTCATTTAACAATAACTCCCTTGATTTAAAAAAATAAGAAAAGTAAGAGGTGGATGGGACAAAAGTTGGGCACGCAACAGGGACAGCAAACCCTAAATAAGGTCAGACTTACCTTGCATGCAGGCCATTATTTTCAGGCATATTCCATAGACGCTCAGTCACATTAATAAGATCATCAGTAGCCCTGAGAACAGTGAGCCATTCAATATCATACTCTAAGTACTCAGGAGCACTGGGGTCATGTTCTATTTCTATCACCTATAAAAAGAAATCAGTAATTTTAAGAAATACATTTCTATTTTTAATATTCAAAGAATTTCAATATAACAAAATGTAAGTGGAATTTAATAGCTTATAAACACTAACATAAGTATTCCCAAAAAATTCTTAGAATATATAAATTATAGAGCATAAATAAATTCTAAAGGGAAAATTATTATGTTTCTAGTCATTGGAAGAACAAAACTATATTGCCAAGTTATTTCATTTTCTTTTTACCTGAAGAAAGTCTCTATGTGGTAAGCATTTGTCCAAGGCTAAAAATTTGGTTGCTTTGGCTGCCTGTCCTTTATCCTTGGCCTAGAAATGTGAACCATGATTTAAGAAAAAATGTTAAAACATCATAGGTAATTCATACACAGAATAGGATGGAAGCAATCTTTATAAACATACCCCTAAGTCATGTGTCAAAGCAACAACTGTCACCATTCCAAAATAAGTCAGTTCTATAACAACTTGTATAATGACGGGCAAGGTACTTAAACTCTCTGGGCTTCAACTTCCTTACAAAAGTCAAAGGTAGACACAAATGCTGAAGATAATGATACTGGATTTTTTAAATTATAATAATAATTTAAAAATAAATTTAAAAAGAATCAGATAATGATACAGTTAAATCAAAGCACATAATACAAAGGTTAATGATAACAGAAGAGCTTAAAAGTAATCTGGCAGATTGAAAGAAATTGTATAATTTCTTCTAAACAAATTTTAGAAGAAATTATAGGGAAAAATCTTTTTACCTTGGGTCGGGCAAAGATCTCTTAGATATAACACCGAAAGTGGATATGATACATTCACAGAATGAAATATTGTTCAACAATAAAAATGAAAGAAATACTAAACCTGCTACTTGAAAGAACCTCAAAAACAAGCAAAGGAAAGAAACCACAAGCCAAAGACTATAGATTTTGGTCCCACTTATATAAATGTTCAAAAAAGACAAATCCAGAGAGACAAAAAGCAGATTAGTGAGTGCCCAAGGCTGCGGGTGGGAACAAGACTCACAGGAAATAGACACAAAAGATCTTTTGGGGTGCTGGAAATGTTCTAAAACTGGGCTATGTGATGTTTGCTCTGGAAACATCTAGAACTCTGGAAATATACTATAACTCACTCACTGAATGGTACATTTAAATAGATGAATTTTATATTATGTAAATTATACGCCAATGAAACTATTTTATTTTTTAAAAATTAACTGGCAGAAAGAAACAGGGGCAGAAGGTGGTGGGTCACAAACATGAAGATTATATTGGATGCAGTAAAAAAGTGACTCAGGGAGAACAGTAAGGCACATGGAGAAAAACAGACAAGGAAGCAGGGTCTGTGCCATCCTGCTGTAGGCCAGGTTTCAGTTCACTGGTGGTGATGGACTAAGAGAAGTGCAAGGCACACAGATTACAGACAGACGGTAGCAGCAAGGCAGTTCTGAGGAAAGGTGATTTCTGGTGTTGGACAAAGGGCTAAAATAGAACATTGGCAAAGTCAGAAAAGGTTGAGGAGTTAAGAAAAAGGGATCACACATATTCATTCAGAAACTGAAGTCCCTAAGGTTGACAACAGAAGAGGGATGGGGAGGAAAGTACCAAATCTGATGCTTCAGTAAAAATCCAGGAGTGTCATGAGCCCTAGGAGATAGAAGACAATAACGCAGACGTAGAAAAGGTGATGGGTATAAATGGATGACTTGGACGTTAAAAGAGGATAATTGCTTCGCAGTGGCCCAAAGGAAAAGAAAAGGAGTAACCTTGACTCTTCATCTCAGTGAAACTGGGGAGTGAGGATAAGCCCATAACAGCAAGGGCCCACAGGAATGTTTTCAAACATAACTTTCCAAACTGCATTTGAGTAACATCATTAAAGTGCACCCCCACTACAGAAAAGTGTTGGGTCAAGTTCAGGAAGCACTGCACACCACATTCCAGTGCCCATTAACACATTCGAGATTCTCAGAAATTATAGAAGCCCTTGAGAAGAAATCTCTAACCTTGAATTTCTAAACATTTTCCCTATGGAATACTTTATGGGGAAAGTCAGATTTTGGTGAGAACGGGAGGGGAAAGAGAGAACCACACATTCCATAAAAGCCCAATTGTAAGTATAAATTTATTCTCTACCTTCCATCAAACACTATCATTCAAGCAGTTTCCCAAAGAAAATTCTGGGAGTTCCTCTCTGTCACCAAATCCTGATGACTGTGCTTCCAAAATCTCTCTGGAACCTGTGTTCTTTGTGTTCCCTCTTTGCCACAGTTTAGAATCTCATCTTTTGCTTAAATACGCCTCCCATTTTCCTTCCTACAATCCATACACAAAACTGCTATGAAACTAACCTTTCTGAAATGAAAATCTGGTTTCATCACTCCCCAACTTTCTCCATTACCTTCTGGTTAAAACTCAAACTCCAGAGCATGACCCAGAAGGCAGCTATGATCTCATTCCAGCCTCATCTCTCCCTCTGCCTCAATCAAAGGGACTGCTGCAGTCCCCCAGCATACGCCAGTGCCAGGCATTCAGGCCACTAGTCTCTGCACACACTGATCACTCTATCTGGATGGCGTCACCTAGATTCAACTGCTTTCTGGGACAGTCAATTCCTTTGGAAAACCTTCGTCTCTTCATCTCCTGTCCGCATCCCCATGTGAGCACAGTATGGCAGAGTTACTCCCACAGTCTCCTGGCACTTTTCATCACTGATTTATTACACTATCTTATAATCACCTGCATGTCTCTTCCTCCCAAGGATATGGAGTTACTTGCAAAAGCAAAGTTATATTTGATATCTTTCTCTCAATTTACAACTATTTTTGATAAGTGTTTGATAAGTGTTTGTTATTTGATACATATTTGGTAAATGTTTGTTCAATGAAAGAATAATATTTTTGGTTTCTACCTGATGCTGCATTAAGGCTGCAAACTTCACATGAAGGTGTGCAGAAAACCAGTACGTAGGCTTGAAGTGCTCTAAGAGCTCTGAGGCAGCAGGACTTCCCAATGTGTTATTTTCCACTTCTTGTCGGAAAAAAGATTTAGTCTTCAGAAGCTGCTGCTTATTTCCATAATGATAGATCTTTCTTGGCCAATCATGAGATAAGAATATGTCCATAGGCTGCTTCAGCTTTAACAGAAAAAGAAAGAAAACTTTTTAAAACACAGATCAAAAGCAATCCCTGACTCTTTCTCCACTACCGCACAACCGTTTGCCCACTTCGAGCTTTAGACTTCTGTGTAATTCATTCCAAGGAAACTTTATTTAAGAAGGTCACAGAAACACTAAGATATACTAAACTCACTCATCTAAGCCAGGAGAAACCGCTTTCTCTCTCCTCACAAATCACCTTTGTCTTCCACGGCAAGGCAGGGCCATGCAGACACACTTTGATCAGACTGTCAGCCAGCTATGGTCTTTCATATGGAGCCTCTAAAATATGTAATAACCGTCATTCTTTTCCTTTCTAGTGAAGAAACTGTTTTAAGATACACAGACACCAGATTTCATGAGATATCTAATGTAAATAGTATGGTAAAACCCAAAGGTATATTCCCTTTTTTTTCCACCTAATGGACTCATATAGCATATACCTAAAAAACTCTGTTTACTACATAAATTACAGTAGAGGTATTTAAGGTGGCTGGTGTCTTCACAGGGAGGCCACAAAATACACTCCATACTTTACTGATCCCCAGCACCTTCAAGTAATCTGCAAAAAATACCTGGAAAACTAAATTAAAATAACTTAAGTGTTCAAGATGATACAAGATGACAGATATGACTAATCACTGAATAATTCAGGCAGTAAGTGCAATGAAATTTCAGAATAGACTGATGGTTTTAAACTAGAACACTGTTGGGACACCTGGGTGGCTCAGTTGGTTAAGCATCTGTCCCTTAATCTCAGCTGAGATCTTGATCTCAAGGTTGTGAGTTCAAGCCTCTCAACCCCTCTTGGGCCCCACTCTAGGCATGGAGCCTACGAAAAAAAAACAAACAAAACAAAAAACCAGAACACTGGTATCTAAGGCGGTTCTTCAAAGACTGGTAGGGCTGAAATGAGTAAAAGGGAAAAAGCATTCAAGGCAGAGAACTGTTCTGAGTAGGGTATTAAAGAAATGCCTGCAAAGCATCCTCATGCTCCTGCTGAGACTGTCGGGTACGGTGGGAGGGCCTGAGAGCATGAGCCAGGCCCCATCCCTTAACTCCTTAGGAAATCCAGGGCAGGCTACTTACCTATCTGAGCCTTGGCCTCGCATCCTTAATATGACAAAGTCAGAGTAACACCAGTCCACAGAATTGTGTGGCAATTATATGAAATACCCTGTGTGGAAACTGCTTAGCCCAGTGTCAGGCATTTAATGCATTCTCAAACAAAAACCTGGTTTCGCCTACTCTCCAGTTAAGCCAGTGTTCCAATACCCCCTTCACAATTTTACCATATTCTCTATCATTTTTTACCACTATTTATTTCCTATTTAATACCGTTATCTGAAATACTTTAATATTTTCTTTAAAGTTTCACTTTATGCCAATATATATTCTTTAGCCTTATTCTAAGTAGTAATATCTGAAGTCATGGATTAAATGTTCTATTTTATTATTACTCCCTAAAATAAATTCATAACATTAGAATTTTAAATGTTCATCTGTGAACCTCCTAAAAGCAACTCAAGATCCAAATTTTAGAAATACTGAATTAAGTTCTTCTTGGAAGTCGTATACCAAAATGATCAAAATACACTTTGGTACAGAATTACTTTAACATTTTTTACAAGTCTGCTGTAATGTACTTTTTACATACCTGTTTTAATTTATAGACTTCAATATTTCTCACATGATATATACTCCTTATTGTAGCTGGATTATAAGGGGGGCACTCAAAATGACCTTAAATTAAAGAAGAGAAATAAGCTATATTCAACTCCCTTAAATACTGAAAATACAAATATATACATACACTTCTCCAAAACTGAGGTCTGTCATTAATGTTTTTGGTTCTTAAAAATTTTATGAAGACACTGCTCTTAAAATGTTGGTATTTTCTACTAAGTGATCACTAACTATAAATCTAAATAATTGAGGGGCTTAAGAATTTTTAAATTAAATTATATTTAATATGGAATATGTTGTTTATTCACATAGTTTAAAATTTTAAAGATACCATCAGAATGGAATAAGAAGAATTCCTCCAGAGAGTAGACCACTGATGCATAGGGATAGGGTAGGAGCAGGGATTAACCACAAAACTTTTGGAAATGATAGAAATGTTTTAATTTAGATGGTTGCATAACCTATAAATTTACTAAAAAATCACTGAATTGTATACTTCCAAAGATATGTAAATTTTACCTCTACAAAGCTGCTAAAACAATGGGAGGCAGGGATCCTCCTATTCCTGTCCCCCAGCAACCAGTAACACTACCTAGAGGCAACCAGTGTTAGTCAGGTTTTAGTATTTTATTCCAGGAATATCTACTATGCACATCATAATATACAGACTTCTTTACCCTTCCTTTTTTTTTAATGCAAATGGCAGTAGATTTTATACATGTTCTGTGCCTTGTTTTTTTTTCACGTATCTTAGAGCTCTTTGTATACCTCACACACAGAGCTGCTTCTCTACTTTTTTAAAAAAATAGCTTCATAGCACTACATTGTATTGTTTTATCACGATATAGTTAATGAGTTCCTACCTTCTGCCATTACAAACAAGGCTGAAATTTTAAAAATGTGTACACATCACTTTGCACTTGTGGAATATTATCTGTAAATTACATTTCTGGAAATAGAACACCTGGGTCAGAGTACTTCTGTAATTTCCACAGACTACCAGCTATCCTCCAAAGAGTGGAAGACAGTTTGTACCCACACTTGCCATGAAGGAGATAGCCTATTTTTGTACTCTTATGCCAATAGTTTAGAATCATGGGGAATAGCACAGCAGGGAACAGACTCGTGATTTAATAGTTACATTGAGGATATAAGTTTTAGCTGCCAACTCATAAAATTCTGAAGTCAATGTGAACCAAAGTTATTCCTTTAACTTTAAAACCAAGGTATAATCTTTTCAGATACAGTGGAATGAATAAGTACAGTGTAGTATACATCTACAATGGAATACTACTCACAAATTAAAATGAATAGAGTGAGATGTATCAACATGGATTTCAAAAACATTGAACAATGAAGCAAGCTGCAGGAAGACACATGCAAAATGATACATTCACATGAAGTTTGAAACATGCTATATCATACACTGTTTAAAGCTGTTACACATCTCCTAATGACATAATCAAGTGAATGACAAATACCAAATTCAGAAGAATTGACTGCCTGATGAGGAAAGGGAAAGATAAAAGGAGGAGAATGGGACTGAGGACAGATAAACAGTGAGCTTTGACTATATCTGTACCATTTTATTTCTTTAAAATCCTAACTAAAAGTCACAAAATACAAAGACTGATAAAACTAGATAGTGGATACATAAATAGTATGTTCTAGTGTTCTCAACATTTTCATATGTATAAACTATTTCATTAAAAAAAAGTAATAATAGTTCAGAGAAAAAAAATCCAATGAGAAAGTCAAACTCTATATTATGCTTAAGTTACTCTGAGGCATGCCAAGTTCTAAAGTTTAAAAACAATTCTCAGAATAATACCTTTTCGATAGTCATGAGATTTAAAGATACCAGAGATGCCACCAATCCTTATGCCTCGGTATTTTACTACACCAGCCAAACCTGAAAAAGTACACAGTTAAATAAAATTACTATAAGCAGAAGCAATCTCTTTACTAACTAAATGAATAGTATAAAGGCCTAGAACTCCATGCAGTCCTAAAATTATTTGAAAATTAAATGTCATGATGAAGTTACTCTTTTACATAGTGATAAGCCAACAATATATAAGGCAGACTAAGGAGGAGAGGCCTAGAAGCAGACAGGCAAGAGACTAAGCAGAAAGGAAGGAACGCATGAGATTAGGTGTGTTAAGGGAGAAATAGACATAATTTAGTACCTAATCGAATATTACAGTGGGTTGGGTAGGAAAAAAGAAAAAATGTCCTATGATGGATTTGTATGTTATAAATCTGAAAGTCAACAAATATAAAGTATAAAGAACCTACAGTTTCTATATTTCATTTCTGACTGACCATCTTCAAACCTTCTCACAATATTGAGCTGTCAAAAGATCAACCAGTAATGAACTAGAGAAATTACATTTCTGAAGTTATGATGTCATCATTACAGCTATAAGTATTTATATATTTTTTAAATTTTATTTATTTATTTGAGAGAAAGAAAGCACAAGCTAGGGGAGGAGCAGAGCGGGAAGGAGAGGAAGAGAGAGAATCTATCAAGCAGACTCCACACTGAGCGAGGAGCCCAACATGGGGCTCTATCTCACAATGCTCAACCATGACCTGAGCTGAAACCAAGAGTCATACACTCAACTGAGTAAGCTACCCCAGCACCCCACTATAAACATTTAAATAAAGAGAATAAAGGACTGTATAGTCTAACAGGACTATACAAATTGAACCTGAATATAAATTGAATATATAAATTGAACCTGAATCTAATCAGGTTGTGAATCTAAACACAGATTGCAATTACTGCAAAGGATAAAATGAATGTGTTAAACAACATAGGAAATTCCAATCAGCTAAATTCAGAAAGCAGGAAATTCTGTAAGACAAATTTCTCATCTTCCTCAACAAATCAACAACATGGGGTGGGGGAAAAAAGGAACTGTTATAGCCTAAGAGGATTTAGAATCATGACAATAAAATGAAATGTGTGGACCTGCTTTGGATTCTATTTGAACAAGTCAATTGTAAAATCAAACTCTTGCTGATAATCACAGAAATCTGAACATGAAGTAGGCAAAAGATATTGGGAATCACTGCTACTTTAGATAAGTATAATAATGGTACTGTAGCAGTGGTATTTTTAAAAACACTTATCTCCTAAAAATATGTACTGAAGTATTCACAGGAGAAATAATATGATGGCTGGGATTTGTTTTGCAATACTCCAGTCACTTCTTCCCACAAAAAAGTTTGGAGGGGAGTGAGGTTGAAATAAGGATGGCAGAATGGTAACAGTTGTTGAAGCTGGTTAATAGGTACAAAGATTCATTATATTATTCTCTATTTTTGTGTATGTTTAACAATTTCCATTATAATAAGTTTAAGTTTTTTTAAGTTTAATACAGAAAGAGAAAAATAAAGGGACTGCACATAGTGTAAAAGGCCTTTGCAGTTATTATTACATTATATTATATTATCAATATTGCTTAAACACCAGATGAAGCATGGACATATTTTCATGATTACCTAAATTAACTGTTTTAATTAAATTTTCATAATTAACTATTTAAATTAAGAGGCATTCCCAAAACACTATACATCTCAAGACGCTGCCCAAATATTATACAAATCCTGACAGGCTCTTCCATTCCAAACAAACCAAAAATTACCCATGAACACATACCTAAATAATAAATGTTTGGCGCCACCCAGCCACCATAGGGTAACTCTTGCAAATGATTTGAGGCTTCATGGTTTCCCCCAATGAAGATTGTGAGAACTGGGGCCTTTTTCTCTCCAGAGTAATACCTAGAACATAAGGGTAAAGTTGTCAGTTGGCATAGCAGAAATTAGGCATAGAGAAAAGCAGTAACTGATGCCCATAAAACTGGGCATAGCAGAAAAGCAAAATTAGGTCCAAAGGAAAAATCTGAACCCACTATAAAAAATGAAAAAGCTCTTTCTAAACTAATTGCCTATAGTCCTTAGGAATTCAGGAGCTGCCACCTTGGGTTCCAAGCCAGCGCGCATTCAATAAGGTCAAGCAAGAACTTTGTCAGCTCCGAACCTTAGCTTCTAGAACACGGATGAGCACAAAGCAGGCGTCCAATAAAAATTCCTGGATCAGTAAAGAAAGCAGTCCCAGAGTCCTATCAAGTACAAGGTAATTAACCTGTCAGCTCCTTCCTGCAGGTTTCTCCCTCAGGCTTCGATCCCTTCCGAAACAGACAAGACAGGTGAAAGGATGTGAGAAAAGTGACATTTACTAAGCGCCCGTTCCTAGACACTGCGTGAACAAAGAAGGTAACTAAGCAAGACAGCTAGTCAAGGCCGGGGGCGAGGGGCAGGGGGATTGGAACCCAGTCCGGTTCTCTCCCACTCCCTCTGGATAGTGACACCTCGCACCGCCAGGTCCGGGGCCCGGGTCCCGTCGCTCACCTGTAGAAGGTCTGCATGTGGCGGTACTTGGGCGGGACGGCCATGCAACGCAAGTCGGCCTCGTTGCGCACCGCCTGGAAGTCGCCGCAGCACAGCAGAAGATCTATCGGCCCAGGGCCGCGCCTCTCCGCCAGCGCCAGCGTCTCATAGATCTTGTCCAGCTCGCCGTGGCAGCAGCCGGCCACAGCCACCCGCATTCTGCCGGCTGGAGGCGGGGAGGGTTGCCTGGAAGCCCCTACACCAGCGCCAGCCCAGGCCAGACAGCAAGAAGCGGCCAGATCGTTCAGCTCCCGCCAACACTGACTGAATCCAACCCTCGAAAACTAGCCCGAAATAGAATTCACTTCCGGTTTCCAAATCTCGCGAGAGATGGATGGGCAAGGGCAAGAATTACAGGGTTTGAGAGAGCTTTCTAATGGGATGAGGCTTTGCCTGTCTTCTGGGTCCTCGAATTCCGGCAGTTATGACGGATGATAAAAATCAAAACCAGGAAAGGTCTGGGTGACTGAGTCGGTTAAGCGTCTGCTCTCTGCTGAGGTCATAATCCCAGCGTCCTGGGATTGACTGCCCCGTGGAACTCCTAGTTGAGCAGGCAGAAGCCTGACCCTCGCTCTCTCGCTCTCTCACAAATAAATAAATAAATAAAATCTGTTTTAGAAGATCAAAAACAGAAAAGTTGGGTTTTTTTTTTTTAAGTCCAGAAACAGTAGTTTAGTTTGATAAAATTAAGCCGAACTAAACAAGTGAGACCGTGGGATTGGCTAATTTCCTAAGCAGAAACTCTGACGGCAAAGGTAACTGCCTGAAAGCGAATTAGAAATTGAAAGACTTTTTAAAAAGAGAGGTCAAACTAAAAATAATTATTAACTAAAACTTAAAAACTCACTGAAGGTTTCTAAATTATCCACCAATGAGTTTCTAAAATTATGGGGGGATTTTTTTGTTTTGTTTTGTTTTGTTTTGTTTTAAAGGGGCTGTGGACTCTTCTTCCTACCGAATAGCTGTTTCCATAACTAGACTGTAAGCTCAATGAAAGCAGAAGAATGTCTGGAAAACATCCAGGAGGGAAACGAACCGAACAATTGAAAAATGAGTGGTCAAAATAGAAACAAGGAAAACAGTGAAACACCTTTGGCCAATTTAATCAAGAAAAGTAATCTAATCAATATAATACAGGGAGTAACAAATCCATCCATTTTCTTTTTGAAGATTTTATTTATTTATTTGATAGACAGAGATTACAAGTAGGCAGAGAGAGACAGAGAGGAGGAAGCAGGCTCCCCACGGGGCTCCACCCCAAGACCCCAGGATCATGACCTGAGCCGAAGGCAGAGGCTCTAACCCACTGAGCCACCCAGGCTCCCCACCATCCCTCATTTTTTAAAAACGCGTAAAATAACATCGTAGGGACAATGACACCACAATTAATTCCGAAGTAAGCAGAAGATATTAACAGAACCATGACAATAAGAAAATCCTGGAAAAGTCGAAGAAATCCATTGAAAGACATTGTACCCACAGGAGCTTACAGGCAATTTCTTTCAAATTTACAAGAGAGATCTTTCATGATGTTTAAACTGATCAAGAGAAAAGAAAGGAATGGAAATCTAGTACTTCCAGTCTTTTTTTAATATGTTCTCCTTTGGGTTTGGATTTTTACATATATAATAGATGCTTTTTACAGCAATGCTAAATTTAACTTTTTCCATTTGATTTTTAAAATTTTATTTAAATTCAAGTAATTAACATATAGTGTATTATTAGTTTCAGAGATATAGTTCAGTGATTCATCAGTTGCATATAACACCCAGTGCTCATTACATCAAGTGCACTCCTTAATGCCCATCACCTAGTTAACCCATTTCCCCACCCACCACCACTCCAGCAACCCTCAGTTTGTTTCCTATAATTAAGAGTCTCTTACGGTTTGTCTACCTTTCTGATTTCATCTTATTTTATTTTTCCTTCCGTTCCCCATGATCTTCTGTTTTGTTTCTTAAATTCTGCATTAAGAGTGAAACCATATAACTGTCTTTCTCTGATTTATTTTGCTTAGCATAATACCCTCTAGTTCCATCCACATCACTTTAATAGTAAGATTTCATTTTTTTTGATGGTTGATATATATATATATATATATATATATATATATATATATATATTCACATCTTCTTTATCCATGTCCATCCATGCCGATGGACATCTGGGCTCTTTCCATAGTGTAACTATTGTGCACATTGCTGCTATAAACTTTGGGGTGCATCTCCCAAAGGATCACTATGTTTGTATCCTTTGAATAAATACCTAGTACTGCAATTGCTGGGTCATAAGGTAGCTCTATTTTCAACTTTTTGAGGAACCTCCATACCATTCTCTAGAGTGGCTATACCCGCTTGCATCCCCACCAGCAGTGTAAAAGCATTTCCCTTTTCTCACACCCTTGCCAACATTTGTTTTTTCCTGACTCATTCATTTTGGCCATTCTGACTGGTGTGAGGCGGTATCTCATTGTGGTTTTGATTTGTATTTTCCTGATGTTGAATGATGTTGAGCATTTTTTTTCATGTGTCTGTTGGCCATTTGGATGTCTTCTTTGGAGAAATGTCTGTTCATGTCTTCTGCCCATTTCTTGACCAAATTACTTGTTTTTTGGGTTTTGAGTTTCCTAAGTTCTTTATAGATCTTGGATCTATAAATAGATCTATAAAAAGATCTTTATAGATCTTTATCTGATAAGACACTTGAAAATGTCTTCTCCCATTCTGTAGGCTGTCTTTCGGTTTTGTTGGCAGTTTACTGTGCAGAAGCTGTTTATCTCGATGAAGTCGCAATAGTTCATTTTTGCTTTTGTTTCCCTTGCCTTTGGAGACGTGTCTAGTAAGAATTTGCTGCATTCAAGGTCAGAGAGGTTGCTGTCTGTGTTCTCCTCTAAGGATTTTGATGGATTCCTGTCTCCTATTTGGGTTTTTCATCCATTTTGAGTTAATTTTTGTGTATGGTGTTAAGAAGGTGATCCAGTTTCATTCTTCTACATGTGGCTGTCCAATTTTCCCAACGCCATTTGTTGAAGAGACTGTCTTTTTTCCATTGGATATTCTTTCCTGCTTTGTCAAAGTTTACATGACTATAGATTCATTTGATTTTTAATCTACGGGAATTGTCATTTTCTGGATCCTATTTTCTTCCATGTAAAATATTTTAATTGTTGTCTGACTTAAAGTAACAAATTAAACTTAAAGTAACAAATTAAAACTTAAGAGCCCATTTTGACATATGTAATCACTCATATAAACCCCATCCATATCAAGATATAAAGTATTTCCAGAATTCAGAAAGACTTCCTTATACTTCCTCACAAGGCCCTACACCCAAAAGAAAAGCACTATTCTAACCTCTATCAACATAGATGGGCTTTGCTTGTTTTTTTTTTCTAATTCCAGTATAGTTAACATACAGTGTTATATTAGTTTCTGGTGTACAATATAGTGATTCAACAATTCCAACCATTACTCAATGCTCATCATAAGTGGACTCTTAATCCCCTTCCCCTATGTTGCTTGCTTACAAATTTCATATAAATGTCGGTATATATTATGCACTTAATTTAATGTTTGTGATATTCATCTGTAAATCTATAATATAAATAGATAAAACCATAAGATGCTGTTTCTTATTACTGTGTAGTATTCCATTATGTGAACATACCACAGTTTGTCTGTTGTTCTGCTGAAGGACAATTGGGTTGTTTCTACTTTGGGGCTATTGTGAATAAAACCACCATGCACATTCTTGTAGAAATCTTTTAGTGGACATTACACTTATTTCCCTTAGATTATGTCCAGTAATATAATCTCTGGGTATAGAGTAGATATATGTTTAGCTTTGATAGATAGGTCCATTTCCAAAGTGTGCCAATTACACTTTCCTAAGGAATATAAAACCATTCCAATTATTCCATGTGCTCAACAACCTTGGTATTATCTGTCTATTACATTTTAGCCATTTCCTTGCATTTTGTGCAATGGTATCTCATTATGATTTCCAAATGCACGGTTTATAAGAAAATTTTAATATATCAGTCAACTTGAATTTCCTTCTTTTGTGACCAATAGGAAACAATATCTTAATACCATAAAATTCAAAAACTAGTGGTCAAAGCAGGAAATAAAAGATGAAAATAAGAATGAAGAAGTGCATTGTGGCCAGCTCCTGATTCCAACCTACACCCCATTTCTAGAGGCCATACCAGTGAGTAAACAAACTTGAGAAGTCTCACTGACTTTCTTAAATCCAGAAAGAATCAGACTTGATAGAAACCCTCACACTCTTTCCATTCTGAATGAGGATGGAAAAAAAAATCCATGTATAAGTGGACCCACACAGTTCAAACCCATTTTGTTCAAGGGTCAACTCTATTCTATACTAATAAAAATAAATAATACGGGGAAAGAGGGATCTTATTTACACAAGAATGCTGATTGGTAAATATGGAAGGAAAGTTGGATTAGAGATTACCATTTTATCATCATAATCATCATCATCATCGTTTCCAGCAAGTATCTTCAATTAATGCTAAAACCACTGAGTACAACTTTAGAGAGTAATAGGATACTTACATAGTTTCAATGTATCTGTTATTTGAAACTACTTATATAGTCTCAAAGTATCTTTTCAAAAGATACTTATTATAACACAAAAATTAGAATTTTACACTAGAGAAACCTAGCAGATACCACTTTAACAGAATGATCAAAGTTAACCTTATTAGGAGTGAACTAATCTTCATCACATGTTCCTGATATGTTATATGTTATTTCTGTGGTAGTCCTACCAAAAATTCGTAACTCAAACATAATCCTGAAAAATAGATGAGACAGCGGCACCTGGGTGGCTCAGTGGGTTAAAGCCTCTGCCTTCGTCTCAGGTCATGATCCCAGGGTCCTGGGATTGAGCCCCGCATCAGGCTCTCTGCTCCGCAGGTAGCCTGTTTCACCCCCACCCCCACCCAACCTCTGCCTGCCTCTTTGCCTACTTGTGATCTCTGTCTGTCAAATATAAATAAATAAATAAATAAAAATTTAAAAAAATAGATGAGACAAACAGATTGAGAATGACAATTGAAAAATAACTGGTTTATCTTTCTTTCTTTTTTTTTTTAAAGATTTTATTTATTTATTTGACAGAGATCACAAGTAGATGGAGAGGCAGGCAGAGAGAGAGAGAGGGAAGCAGGATCTCCGCCGAGCAGAGAACCCGATGCGGGACTTGATCCCAGGACCCTGAGATCATGACCTGAGCTGAAGGCAGTGGCTTAACCCACTGAGCCACCCAAGCACCCCGGTTTATCTTTCTTAAAAATATGCTCATAAAAGAAGGGACAAACTGAGAAAGATTAAAAATTGAAGAAGACAGAAGTTTCATGAATATGGAATTAGGGCAGTTGGCCAAATGTGAATAAGGTCTGTAAATTCAATAACATTGTGTCAGGGTTAATGTCCTGGTTTTGTTAATTTTACTGTGGTTACATAAGGTAATTCCTTGTTTTTAGGAAACTTATTGCATATGCAATATGGAAGTTTCCTAAAACAAGAAACATATATATATATATATGTATTATATATACATATATATATGTATATATAATACATTTAGGGATAAAGGAGCATCATTCTGCCACTTACTCTCATATACATAATACTTATTATATGTGACAGATACATAATTTATATATATAATGTATCATAGATATATAAAATACTCCCTCTGTATGTGTGTGTGTGTGTGTGTGTGTGTATTTAGTTTCTGCCCATGTAGTGCAGGGGCTAGAACTAAGAAACTACATTTCTTAGACTCACTTGCCAGCTAAGGTCCAGATTTGGTTTTGCAAATAAGAAACACTTGAGTGAAATTAGAAAGGAAAAGACAGGTGAAAGCTCTTTCTGTCCTTCTGGTGAACTTCCTACTGTTCCTGATCTCAAGTAAGATATGTTCCCCCACGACTGCCTCATTTGTATCTTTAGCTCTTTCAAAAATGTTGTGATCTTTTTTGCTTGAAATACCTAGAATAGGGGGGTGCCTATGTGGCTCAGTCCTTAACCATCTGCCTTCAGCTCAGGTCATGATCAGGTCCTGGGATCAAGCGACGCGTCAAGCCCTGCGCCGAGTCCTACATTGGGCTCCCTGCTTGAGGGAAGCCTGCTTCTCTCTCTCCCACTCCCCCTGCTTCTGTTCCCTCTCTCCTGCTTCTGTTCCCTCTCTCTCTGTGTCTCTCTCTCTCTCTCTCAAATAAATAAAACCCTTTTTTAAAAAATACCTAGAATGGGTTCTGTTTTCCAATATGTTATACCAGGCAAGGTGTCATTCAAGTAGAAGGCAACAAGCAGATGTTTTCAGCCATAAAAGAACTCCAAGGAAACAATACCCAAAGGCACTTTTTGATGAAAAAAAAAATATGACTTGACATTGAAATACAGCCAAATAAAAGTTGAGTAAAAATAAAGAACACAGGAAGAAAGAACCTATTTAAAAGACGGATGATTAAAAATAGAGCAGTATGATGGGTAGGAAATAAATGCTGAAATAGGGAGTAGGTATTTCATGAGTACAGCGTGGTTCTAGAAGACCATTTTGATAAGGTGACATTGAGCAGAAACCTTCACGAAGTAAGGGAGTGAGCTATGGAGATATTTGAGCAATAAATTTTCAAGTCTGTTTTTAAATAAAATGTGACACACCTCAAGAAAAAAACATCCATCCTAGCTATCTGCATCTTATCATTGAACTAGTGATTTTGGCACCTGCCACCACCTGATGGCAGCACACTCTAGAGGAAAACTAATAGAGCAAGTCTGGTGGTAAAACTAAATTAAAGAGAGGCAAACATCACAAAAGAATAAAAGTGCTATGTTGTTTCTGGCCTCTGAATCTTAAACTTAGACATTTCATTGCACTTTCTGATTTCACTAAAAAGATAAAAAATACAAACAAACCTCAGTACCTCTTGGTTACAAGTTTGGTAACTTCCAGATTCCATTCCTGCATTGTAAATAGTGAACAGATTGGCTTTACTTTATCTAACTTGTTACCTTCATGTCTTCGTTTTCAAATCCACCTGCCTAATGTGGTCCCCATTGTTCGGTGCAGAGGTGTCTTTTTATTACCCAGGCAATCCAGAAAATGGTATAGTGACCTGAAGACCTGCTGCTTTTACAGTACCTCTCTTCCTATAAATAATTGGAACTCTTGTTCTAGCATTGATTTTAAAGGATCTGTTAGTGTTTCCACACCTAAATACAGTGAAGTGGTACACTAATTGTTCAGTTAGATGAATGTTTATGGACAAGCCAAGCTCTGTGTGAAATATAACCCAGGGCTTTGCCTGTTATGTTCCTCTTGACACTTCAGGTCAGAGCTTGGGGACCACTTCCACGGAAAGGACTTCAGTCCTGGTGACATTTCCCTCCTAGAGGCTGCCTTAGGACCGTACCCTTTCACTATTTGACTACATTCTAATGACTCCTTTTTGGGTTTTAGCTTTTTTTTTTTTTCAGATAATGTTTTATTAAATAACTGATCTGTATTATTGCTGAGGCCACTATGTGCAGACAAAAGAGAGGGAGTTTTATTTCCTGGTCTCTTCCTCCTTGGACAAAGTCTTGATGATTCCTCCTTTCTGGTCTGGAGCCACTCTTCATGGTGCTTGGGAGCCTCCTTGGTCTTAGATCTGTCGGTCTCAACCTTGTCAACCAGAAGCATCAACCTGCGAGCCTTGTCTGCCTTCAGCTTGTGAATGTGTTCCATGAGAATCTGCATGTTTTTGAACATGTTACCCTTCACTCTCAGGGACAGGCTGAGTGATACATGTGGCAGTCAATCTTCTTAGATTCATGGTATCTTCTGAGCAGCCGGTGCAGAATACTCACCCTCCTCATGCAGGTTACCTTCTCAGGCATTTGAGCATTGGCAGGACCTTTTTTCTTACCAATGCCCATTGGTCTCATTGGTGTCCAACCAGATGTTCTTTTTGCCACAGAGGAGGGCACCAGAGGCAAGCCTCTTCTGAGGCCTGAGCATACTCATGGTTGTGGCTGCAGCACCAAAAGGAAAAGTCTTGTGACTTATTTTCTTGTCTCTCCTTACCTTGTGCCTGAGTCTGAAAGTTCTGTGAGAACCATAAATGTATCTATCTTGTTCATAGTTGTATTACCCACTCCTGGGCATGGTACCTGGCACATAGTAGGTACCTAGTACATACATTTTGTTGAAAGAATACATTTTCAGCATCCTTGGTCCTCTTTTTAAAAATTATTCTCTAAATGAGTTCCTTTTTCATTATTAAAGAAAAAAATTTCTTAATTCACAGCTACTCATTTTTTTTATACTTAAATTCTTCACTGTGTATTTCCTGAGCAAAAGGGCATTCTTTTCATAAAAAGAGTAGTTACCAAACTCAGGACAGTAGCAAAGATTAGCAATCACCTACAGATTTTGATAAAATTTTCCAACTTTCCCATTGATGACCTTTGTAAGCAAGAGGAGAAAATGCTTTTTCCCTTTTTCAGGATTCAATCCCAGATCACAAGTTGCATTTGATTGTCATGTCACTTTAGTGTCTTTTAATCTAGAACAATTCTTCAGCTTTTCTTTGTCTTTCATGACAATTTTAAGGGATGTAGGTGTGTTGTTTTGTAGAATCTCCTTCAGTTAGGGTTTGTCTGATGTTTCCTCTGATTACACTTGTGCATTTTCAGCAGGAATCCCATGAAAGTGATGTTGTATCCTTATCAGTGCATTGTATCATGGTGTCTAATTATCCCATTAGTAGTGATATTTTTTTTTAAAGATTTTATTTATTTATTTGACAGACAGATCACAAGTAGGCAGAGAGGCAGGCAGAGAGAGATGGGAGGAAGCAGGCTCCCCGCTGAACAGAGAGCCCGATGCGGGGCTCGATCCCAGGACCCTGGGATCATGACCTGAGCCGAAGGCAGAGGCCTTAACCCACTGAGCCACCCAGGCACCCCCCCATTAGTAGTGATATTAACTGCAATCATCTGAATAAACTGGTGTCTATCAAGTTTCTCTATCATTAGTCACTTGGAGGAAGATACTTTGAGAATGGATAAATATCTTGTTTTTCATTAAATTTTCACCAATTAGCTTAAGCATCTATTGATGATTCTTCAAAAAATTACAGCTTACATGGTTGTCACATGGTGGCTTTCAAATTCCATCATTCCTTCCATATTTGTAAGTTAGAATTCCATCGTCATTTGGTTATAAAAAGAACATTTTGGGGGCGCCTGGGTGGCTCAGTGGGTTAAGCCTCTGCCTTTGGCTCAGGTTATGTATGGTCTCAGGGTCCTGGGATTGAGCCACGCATTGGGAATCTCTGCTCAGTGGGGAGTCTGCTTCCCATTCCCCCTCTACCTGCCTTTCTGCCTACTTGTAGTCTCTCTCTGTTAAATAAATATATAAAATCTTTTTTTAAAAAAACATTTTCTATATTTTTACTGTAATTTTTAATAAAAGACTTTTTCAACATCTTACTGCTTTATGCACATGCATATTTTACACCCTTCAAACACCTGATGAATTACTGATGCACTGTTTCCCAACGCAAAGCCCTTGTAAATTTTACTTAATTAGCTGTTTGCTTAGGTGAGTGCTTAGTTGTCCTGTGTAGGATAGGCCTATCAGGTCCCAGGAGACTGTGAGTGTTCTGATAAGGATTTTGAAATATAGAAGCCTATGCCCAAATTGATTCAGCCTCTTATTCATACCATGAGAAATCTTAAATACATTGTTGAACCTCTGAGTCTCACTTTTATTCCTGTCTGCTTGAAATTGGAAACCATTTCTTTATACTACTTTGAATCCCTAGTATAATATGGGCACAAGTAAACCCACAGTTAGTGACTGTTAAACTGAACTATAATCTCTTCTGCACCACCATTAGTGCATTTTCTCTTTTTGTTCTAGTTAAAGACTCTCTGTTGTCAAATCTTGTTAAAGTTTCTCCTAAAGTCCTTTTGAGGCCCTTCAGTTTTTGGTTTACATCTATCTTTCTATACTTTCTATGCTTTCCTCTTTTTGCATAGGTATGTTTCTACTTTCAAAAATTCATCTTTCTCTATCCTGGCAATTGCACTTAGTTATTTACAAATGTTTTTCAGATTTCTGTCCAGCTACTTACTTTTTATTTTGTATTTCTATTTTGCCATATTAAATTCACACTTTGTTGTCATTTTTTCAGAAATTAATATTGCTCGGGGTGACTGGGTGGCTCAGTTGGTTAAGCGTCTGCTTTCGGATCAGGTATCCCAGGATGGAGTGCCTGGATCAGGCTCTCTGCTCATTCCTGTGGAGATGCTGCATTAGTGGCAAAAACATGATGCATAAAAACATGGGGAAGGAGTCACTTAACTTATACGTGGGGAAGAGGTTTCCTGGAAGATGTATTGCTTGAGCTAATAGATGAAGCATGGATAAATACAGCTATCACAACTCTATATCATACAAATATCAGCTGAAAATTCAAGTGATACTTTTGTATCCTCTGTTCAAAGGTTATGCTCTGCTCTCTTATGACAAACAGTATATGACATGATTCTAGGCGATGAATGGACATTTAAATTTTTTTGTAGTTATTACATAAACATGTACTAGAATAAAAATAAGGAGCACAGTGGTGCCTGGGTGGCTTGGGTTGAAGCCTCTACCTTCGGCTCAGGTCATGATCCCAAAGTCCTGGGATCGAGCCGGGAGCCTGTTTCCCTTCCTCTCTCTCCGCCTGCCTCTTTGCCTGCTTGTGATCTCTGTCAAATAAATAAATAAAATCTTTAAAAAAAATAAGGAGCACAAAAAACTTGATTTTACAGACTATTGTGGTTTAGGATAAAGATAAAACTATTTAATGAATTGAAACTAACCTTAAAGAAAAATAGAGTGAATAATAACACCTGGGTGCAGACTGACAAAGATTGCATGGGTGGTATGCAGATTATTGAAGTTTGGGAAATACTGCAGAAGGAAAAATCTAAAAATGAAATTCTTGTTTTCCAGAAACTCAACAGATGTTTGGGAACACAAAGCCATGAGCAAGGATGATTAAGGTTACAATAAATTTGGAAACCAAGTACAGGTTTACCCCATTATTCAAAATTAGAGAGCTCTTTTAAAACTTTCTAAATCAAGGGACGCCTGGGTGGCTCAGTTGGTTAAGCAGCTGCCTTTGGCTCAGGTCATGATCCCAGTGTCCTGGGATCAAGTCCCACATCGGGCTCCTTGCTTGGCAGGGAGCCTGCTTCTCCCTCTGCCTCTGCCTGCCACTCTGTCTGCCTGTGCTCACTCTTGCTCCTCTCTCTCTGACAAATAAATAAATAAAATCTTAAAAAAACAAAAAAAATAAACCAAAACAAAAAACTTTCTAAATCAAAATGGCATGAAGTGAAGAAGCAATTACCATTACTTTATATGGAAACATTTTTGGCATTTTCAGCCCTTAGACATTTCTGATACTTTAGGACATATCTTGCTAAGAGATACACAAAATAAATGGAGATAAGGCACAGATGTTCACAGACAGGCTATGGGTGGCTTAATACTGAGATGCTGAATGTAGTTCTTGGGGAAGGAGCTTAGGGATGTCACTCTCCCCTGCTGCCTGGGGTTGAGAGCTGCTTTTAACAAGACTCACTGCAAAACAAACTCTAACTGCTATTTTATTTACTACCTTTTTTCATAAAAGCAAAAATTCTCTTTGGATTTCTTTGGTTAGCAAAAACAGGTTCTAATGTAGGGCTTTTCTAAAAGCAAAGTGGCTTAAGGGGAACTTTCTAAAAGAGGGGGATACTGAAACAGGAAGATGATAGGTAAGCAGTGAGGAGCAAAGTGAAAAGGCTAGAGTCTACAAGATCAGTTGGAAGGCTATTGCTCTAGTCCACAGGAGAGGTAGTATCAGCTTGAATTAAGGAGTGGCTATAAAATGGAAGAAGAAAAAAAGACAAATAATGTACTCATTGCAACCATTCTATGAAAACTTAGTGGTTATAGGCAGCAGGCAGGTGAAACCTGTCCAGCCAAGTCCAGGACAGTTTTGTACACAAACACACACACATACACACGGAGTGGGAAAGCTGGATTAATCAATCAGAAAAATTAATTAGAAGCATGTTTTTATTTGGCTTCAGTTACCAGAGCACTTTAGTGTTAATTCTTCAGATATTTGACCCCCCCCCTTTTTTCTGTTTGACTCATAGGCTGGGGAAATAACACATATATAACGCCTTCTACATTCCAGGCAGAGAGCTTTAGTTCTCCGTTCTCATAACCCTTATTTTATAGAAATAGAGCTTTAGTTCTCCGTTCTCATAACCCTTATTTTATAGAAGAGAAAGCTGAAGCATAAGCAGGTTAAGTAATTTACTGGAGGTAATGCAGCTAATAAGGGAAGTAGTAAAGATTAAGTGCAGGCGTTCTGGTTCTAGCGTATCTATTCTTAGCACTACACCAGAATAAATGGGTATGGCAGATTATGCTGAAGACCTGATTCTGAGACCACAGTCCCTCCGTCTGTAAAATGGCGATAATAACAACGTTAGGAGTCTGGTGCAAAGGAGTGAGATAATGAATACAAATGTGAACTTCAAATTACGTGTGTGACCCCACATACGAGCTTTTCATAATATGAATACGTGAGCTCCAGCATTGTAACGAATCAACTGGTGAAGTTCGCAGCGCCAGAGCGAGACCCCGCCCCCGTGGCTCCGCCCACCGCGAGCGGCAGGTGGGGCTCGCAGACCTTCTTTGCGCATGCGGAAACTGCTGCCCGCTCCCACCTCTAACCCAGGCCGAGAGTAGCTGCCGTTTTTGAGAGGACGATTCGTGAGGAGGCCCTTGGCGCGGTTTTCCTTTCCTCTCCCTTCTGCGGGGCCTGGCCGTGCTTCACCTGTGCCTAGAGCGTGGTGTGTTCTCGTCTACTTGCCTGACTTTCTGCAGACGGCGCCTTTCGTTGGCCCAATAGTTCCTTGTCGAAAGTGCCGGCCCCCGCGCCGGCACCGGCCGTAGCCCGGTGGGAAGGCTCAAGATGGCGTGCCTGTTGGAGACCCCAATCCGCATGAGCGTCCTCTCGGTGAGTGACCGCCGCAGCTGCCCGCCGGCTCGAGAGCTCGGGCTGCCCGGCAGCATTCACCCCAAACGCGGAGTGCCTCCTGGACACCACCCCTTGGGGTGGCTTCCGGCTCAGCTTTGGGCCGTGGAGAGAGAGGGTGGGCAGGAGGAATAGACGGGACCCCGACCGAGCCAGAAACGTCTCCCAACTCCAGAAGCTCCCACCGGTACCGTTTCTCGGGTGGCCTCTGGCGGACAGGGTGGTTGGGCGTACGGGCAGCTGGTCCTGTGGCTCGGCTTGGGCTTTGCCAGGTGCTTCACTGAACCTTCCTCTCGGCGTTGCTGCTTCTCCGGGCCGAGCGCTCTGCCCTGTGAGTTGCCGGGCTGGCCACTGGCCTGGGAAAGAGCGCCCATTCAGCGCCCCGCGGCTTTGGCTAGGAGAGGTGCAGGCACTTTGGGCCCCCACAGCCTGAGAGGGTCAGGGCAGGTCTGTGGCTTCTGTGGCGTCCCGGCACGGGCTAGAACTGCTTGCTTCTGGGCAACGGAGATTTCATGTCAGCTGCAGCATATCTTAGTGTATGTAGCTGTTTAAGCCCCCTTTCTCCTCTCTGCTTGGGAAGTTGCTGCTCGGAGTCTAAAGGAACCTGTGCCTGGCATAACTTTTTCCTTTAAGGGGAGTCAAGCGCTGGGGGGAAAACTCAATTTTCCTATTATAGAAAGAGGGTATGTATTGACCCGTCAGGAAGTAACACCTAGTTGTTTGGGTTTTTTTTAAGTTAAAATAAAAATCCAAAATACAACTTTTACTTTACACTGTGTAGCTCTTAAGAACCCGGACCCAGAGTGAAAGTTACTGAGGGATAACTTCAAAGGGTTTTACAACAATTTAGAGCTGTCCAACCAGAGAATAGTCACTTTACCAATGGTCCATTTGCTGTTGCTGGAAATAGGCAAAGACTGGCCATTTTTTAGACTTGTGGAAACTGCCCGATACTGAGAGGGTGGTTGGATTACAGTTTACCTGACTTGTCAGGTTCCTAAAATCTGTGATTCCAGCCGGTTTCTCTTCTTTTCCTGGACTTCTGTCACAGAGACACTCACCTATCTGGAAGCACTTAGGACGTTTGCTATGATTCAGGGTTAGAACACTGGAATACTGTAGCCTAGATAATTTAAGGGGGTGGGGGCTGTCATCCAATTTGTCTCCTGATCGATTTTAGCAGTCCTTTTCCTTATTTTATACACCTTGGGGAAACAGTGTTCATCTAAGTATTGAATCAGGTTAGCCTTTTATTCTACATCTGTAATATTTTGTGGGCAAGCAGGTAAATGACTTTTCCCTCACTATGTTTTTTTAAAAAGTATGCCTCTCAGCTGTCCTCAAGTCCCTTTAATTATCTTGTTTATCCTTCATTTCACCTGAAGCTTCTTTTTTTTGTACATTGTCAACTTGTATCAGGCTTACAATGGAAGATTTTCATTTGTTTCACTCCCTTCGTAAATAACGTTTCCTGTTTAATTTTATGCAGAAGCTTCTAGTGGGGATTTGCTTTAGTTCTAATCTCATTGGGGGCTTAAGTATTTTTCACAGTCCCAAAGTCTTGTCTGTCAATTCATCAATTATAGAGCTTTAGGAAATCAGACACTGCTATGGCACTGCCTTTTGAAATACAGAGTGCAGGTAGAACAGGAAATTTTAATCAGAAATTACCTTGAAAATAATTGATTCCTTTAATAGGCTACTTACTGTGCACCAGTTACATACAACACTGTTTAATGTTTACTTTTAGGGAATGTGAGGATGAGATAAGATGTGCCCTCAGGGATCTCACAGTCTGAATGAGTTCACAGCACGATAAGCATCATTCAAGCAAGGGGCAAGTCGTATGGCTTTAAAGGTTTCATTCAAGGCCCTTTATACCTTCTCCCCTATGGGAAATCTCATTCAGTCTTAAACCTTAATTGTGACCAACTCACATATTACATTGCCAACCTTGACTCTTTTCCCGCGTAGTCTCATATCTTTAATTTCGTGGATGTTACCTGAGACTTGTAGCAAAGCACATTCCCTTCTCCTAAAAGGACTTAACTATGATTTTCCATTTCTGTTAATAGTACTGGTTTTCATTGATTACTCACTGTTAAACCTCTTGGACCTTCTTTGGTCCTTCCCCCTTTCATGCCCCTGTATTTAATCAGTCCTTAAGTTCTATTGGTTCTTAGTATTTCACACATGTGGCTGTTCCCATGGCAGCCTCTCATCATTTTGTGCCTTCATTACCACAGTGTCATCGGAATTATTTTTACCACTTATGTCTTACCCTCTCAGTTTGGGTCCATTCTCCTTAGTAATTTTCCTATAGAAAACATTGGACACGCTACTTTCCTGCTTCAGTTCTTTAGTGGGTTCCTGTTGCCAAAAGGTTGATAATCATGTTCAACTTTGGATATAAGATTCTTTATCCTCTGCATGAGCCTTCTATTCCATATAAACTGGCTTTCTCAAAGTGAAGTGATCTCAGGTTCTTCTAAACCCAGTAACTCTTACGGTCTGCCTGCTCATTTGTACATATGAATTATAGCTTTGTATGGATTCATTCATCTAATATATTTTGAACTTCTCGGTCATTTGCCAGGCATGACACTGGATTTGGGAATACCGTGGTGAGCTGCACAGACCTGTCTTTGCCCTTTTAGCCTAATGGGGAAAATAGATATCAAACCATTACACAGTTCTTTAGTTGTGAATAGTGATTAATGTTATGAATGAAAAATATAGGGTGCTGTATGAGCACGTAGGAGGGGAATTAATTTAATGTAGAGGGCAATGAGGGGAGCTAGGGAGGATTTCCATGAAGAAGTGACAATGAACTGAGAGAGATCAAGGATGGTTAAGAACTAAATAGAAAAACAGAATTGTGTTCCATGCAAAGGGAACTGCTTTTGCAGAGGCCCTGAGACCTTTAATAATTGTTCTAGCTTCTTAGTAAATTAATTCAGAGGTAAGTACTAGACTTTTTCTTAACCCCACTGCTATTTATAGCACTATGTCTTGCATATACTAGATATTCAGTAAATGTTTGGTTAAACTATTTATTTTGGGGAGTTGAACAAACTCTCCAGCTATCTTTCTAGACTGCACCATGATCATCCCTATCCATCTTTGGTTTGCACTTTGGTTTTATTACCCTTTTCAACAGATGTATAAATTCTCTCATGTTTCCCAAACTCTTGAATGATTTCACAGTGACTGGATTGTTTAAAACTTTTTATTCTGAAATAATTATAGATTCATGGGAGGTTGCAAGATAATACAGAAAGATCCCTGTGTACACATCACCCAGTTTCCCCCTGTTGGTTACATTTTATGTAACTATAGTACAGTACCAAAACCAGGAAGTTGATAATGGTATATGTATAGTTCTGTATCATTTTATCATGAATATAGTGTAGCCATCACCACAGTCAAGATACAGAATTAGTCTGTCACCAAAAAAATCTCCCTTATGCTACCTCTTTATAGTCAAACCTACCAACCCCCTGCCTCTAACCCCTGGTGACCACTAATTCCATCTCTGAAAATTTGTCATGTTTTACAATGTTACAAAAATATAGTATGTGACCTTTTGAGATTGGTTTTGTCATTCAACATAATGCCCTTGGAATCCATCCAAGTTGTGTGTATCAATAGTTTGTTCTTTTTTACTGCTAAGTAGTATTCTGTGGAATGGATGTCACATTTTAGCTATCAACCTAGGAGACATTTTGGTTATTTCCAGTTTTGGGCTGTTCTAACCTGCAGTGAATAATCAGGTGCAGGTTTTTGTGTGAAGGTAACTTTTCATATCTCTGAGATTAATGCCCTGGAGTGTTAATTGCTAGGTTGTGTGGTAAACGTATGTTTAGTTCTTAAAGAAACTGACACTTTTCTGGAGTGGATGTACCATTTTACATTTCCATCAGTAATGTATGAGAGATCCAATTTCTCTGTACCCTCGCTAGCATTTGGTATACTCATTATTTTTTATTTTAGCTGTTTTAAATAGATGTGTAATGATAACTCATCATGGTCTTAATTTGCATTTCTTTAATGATAAGTAGTGTCAAAAATATTTTCATTACTTGCCATCCATATTTTATTGGATATAAAGAAATATTTTAATGAAGTATTTCTTCATATCCTTTTGCCCACTTCCTAACTGGGCTGTTTGTTTTTTGACTGTTGAGTTTTGAAAGCTCTTAGATTCTAGGTATGAGTCCTTTATCAGATAAGTGCTTTGCAAATATTTTCTCCCAAATCCGTAGCTTATGTTTTCATCCTTTCAACCATAGGTTAAAAAATGAACTTTGAGGGCTCCTGGGTAGCTCAGTTGGTTAAGTGACTGCCTTCGGCTCAGGTCATGATCCTGGAGGTGGCGTGATCAAGTTCTACATAGGGCTCCCTGCTCAGCAGGGATTCTGTTTTTCCCTCTCATTCTCCCCCCCACCCCAATGCACACCCTCTCTCTCTTTCAAATAAATAAAATCTTAAAAAAAAAATGAACTTTGATCTCAACTTCACACCTTATGCGAAAATTAATTCAAAATGGATCATAGACTTAATTACAAAGCATAAAATGAAACTTTAAGAATAAACAACAGAAAATCTGCAGAATCTTGGACTTGATGAAGTCTTGGACATAACACCAAAACCATGATGTATTTAAAAACTTTTTTAAATTAAAAATTAATAATTGGATTTAACAAAAATGAAAATTTATCTGTGTGAAAGACTCTTAAGAGGATGATTGCATTTTACTTTGGTCACTTCTAATGATTTGAGAGAGGCAAGATAATAAAATTTTATTGAATAACATTGTAGGCTGGTATAGACAACTAAGGCATCTATTAATTTTAATTGTCTCCTTTACAGTGTTACCTAGTGCCATCATGTCTTTTTGACAAGCAGCTAGTAGAACTGTACAGGGTATTCCAAGTCTGAGTATTCCTTGATTTTGTTCTGTTCTTGATAATTATAAGCGTTTGTTGGCCTTAAGCTGCGTATTGATTTTCTCTCAGTGGACATCTGACAATAGGAAAAATTTTTATGTGATGCTAAGGCCAACTATACTATAAGCATGAATTTGACCTCTCTTGGTTTTTAGTAATAAATGCAAAATAAAATTTGGTCAGCACATTTTAAAGTTTGCCATTAATTCATTCCACAAGCACCAGGAACCTCAGTTATGTTAGGAGGTATTCCTAATAGGGATTTAACAGTATGAACTTCCAAATCTTTACTTGCAATGTATGAGGAATGGGAAATGCTCATTGTCTTTGTCCAGGCATTGTGTTGTCTCTTTAAGGGAAGATTGCTGCCTGAATTCAGACACTGAGTGCTCAAGAAGCTTTTTAAGCGTGGGGCACCTGAATGGCTCAGTTGATCAAGTGTCTGCCTTCAGCTCAGGTCATGATCCCAGGGTCCTGGGATTGGACCCCACATCTGGCACCCTGCTCAGTGGGAAACGTGCTTCTCCCTCTCCCCGCCCCCTGCTCGTGCTCTCTCTCTCTCGCTCTCTCTCTCAAATAAATAAAATCTTTTTTAAAAAGTGGGGTTTTTTTTTTGTTTTTTGTTTGTTTGTTTGTTTGTTTTTTAGCTTTACCAAGAGTTAGAAACAGCATAGGGTCTTTCTATTTCACTTGGACGTCTATCTCCTGTCTCCTCCTTTTCTCTTTAAGACTTTCAAAATAGTGCCAGCAGCCAGGAAATTCAGTGGTTTTGACTTGTATCTTTTTCATTTTTGATTTGGCAATTGCTTTGCAGTGCCATCTGTCATGTTGGCTTCGAATAAAGATATGGAGTGATTGACAAAGAACAATTTCTGTTACCTTCTGGAAACCGAGAACAGCTGCCTTCACTGAACAGTGGTGCTATGATCCTTGGGACTATTTCGATAAGAATGAAAGGTATTCCAAATAAGAGCCATTTTGCAGAAACAGCCCCCCACTTGTCACTTTGATAAGGGAAAACTGTCCTTTTTCTATAAAATCAGAAGAATAATGAGTTAGTTATATTCTCCAGTATGTTCATAGTACAGTTATTGGAGGAGGGGGAATGATAAGAGAGTTTTAAGCTTGCCTCATGAAAATGAAAAGTTGTCCAGAGGGAAGAGTTTCTAGCTTACAGGATCTATTCATATTTGGTGGTCTTTAGGACCTGCAAAATTATTATAGAATGCGAGATTCTTTCTCTTCAGGAGTGTTTTAAGGGCTCCTGGGTGGCTCAGTTGGTTAGGTGGCTGCCTTCAGTTGAGGTCATGATCTTGTGGTCCTGGGATCAAGCCCCACATTGGTCTCCCTGCCCACAGGGAACCTGCTTCTCCCTCTCCTCCCTGCTCATGCTTTCTTTCATTGCCTTTCTCTCAAATAAATTAAAAAAAAATTTTTTTAAAGTGTTTTAAGTGTTTTTTAAAAAGTGTTTTAAGAATTTATTAGGCTTTCAGAAAGTTATAGGTGGTCACTGATCGAATAAGGAAAAGAGTCATGATCATAATCAAATATGACTGACAGGATTTTTACCTTTACAACTAGGTGGTATCATCTGCTGAGGTTTAGGAGAGGAACATGTTAGGGAAGTAAGGAGGAAAAGTAAGTTTCATTTTAGACATGCTGAGTTTGCTGTGTGTTGTGGACATTCCTTTAGAGGTGTCAAATAGGAAGTTGGATATTCTGGAGTGTTTTTCATACCACCAAGCAATTCTCTAATTCTCTCTGGACCCCATTTGGGTGTTGTAGAATTTAACTAAATTCTAACACGTCTACCTGAAGATAGAGTCAGATCCCATAGGTAAAGGGATCAGTCCTACAAGACTGCCCTTCTTCAGGCACTAGTTGCAAGTCCAGGTTGTTCTTCTGTGCCTCTGACCAATCAGCTATAAATTAGAGGTTCTCACAACACCCTCCTTGGTTTTGATAATTTGTTAGAATGGTTCACAAAGCTCAGGAAAATCCTTACTTATGTTTGCCAGTTTATTATAAAGGATACAGATGAACAGCCAGATGATGAGGTACATAGGGTAAGATCCAGAAGTGTCCAAAATGCAGAAACTTCTTTTTTGTTGGAATTGGGGTATGCTACCCTCCTAGCACATGGATGTGTTCACCAGCCCAGAAGTTCATCAGATTTTATTGAGCTTTAATCTCCCCTTCCCCATTTTTCCCCTCTCAGAATTTGCTGCGTAGGACTGGAAGTTCCAACCCTCTAGTCACATGGTCTTTCTGGTTACCAGTCTCATTCTGAACCTAACTGTTCATAGCATAAACTCAGGTGTGCTCAAAGGGGGATTCTTATGAATAACCAAAGACACTCCTATTACTTAGGAAATCCCAGGGGATTTAATAGCTTTGTGCCAGGAGCTGGGACAAAGACCACATATATTTATTATACTACAAACATAAAGATCTGGTGCTTAAACTGGGTGATCATTATTTGGGAGTTATTATCATCACCATATTGATAGTAGTTCTAACGTTTTAAGGGTAAGAGTCTCAATATCCTCTTCCCCAGGAAAACATGCATCTGCCTAAAGAATCACATAATTTCAGTTGGTTCATGATTCCCTGGAACCTACACATCAGTCTTGAGTTAATAATTCCTATTTTTTTTACTGATGCCAGAGTCAGTCACAAAAACATATAGCAAAATTTAGAAGTCATTTACATTTGTTTTTGAGTGGTAAAAAATTGTAACAATAATAAGGTTTTAAAACTCATATAAGGTATCATGTGGGGCTTCGCTCTGAAGAAGCATAATCTTTTGCCCAGAGTATGGGGTGTGCTATCTCTACAGAAAGGGTTTTGTGTAGCAGATGGTGTAGCAGGTCTGGGGGAAAGGGTAGGTTAGCTGGAGATTCACAATAGGACACCTGGGGGATCTGGGCACAGGCCAAGTGGAATAGACAGGTTACAAATGGCCCATAATACTGGCATGATTGTCCAGGCCACAGTGTGGGTGATGGGTCAGACAGCTCCTTATTGATACTATAGTAGGAAAGCTAATGCATCAGTTGTTGGAAGTGGTGGGCTGAATCTGAGTCAAGCACCATGGATAGCTCCGAGGCAATGGTGTTCACGGTTCATAAGAACCTGAAGCAAATAAACCCTCTAAAAAAAAAAAAAAATCAGTAGACAGCTAGCCTATCTGGACTCTTCCACTTACAGGGTGTACCGTGAAAGATGGTACCCAGGATCTCTAAGTCATTATATCATTTCAGTCTTGAATAATAATTTAAACTATTCTTGTGGCATACCCATGTATGAATAGCCTCACTGTGTTTTGTCAAGATTCAGTATTAAGCATTTGAATACATCCTAATGGATTTCCTGGGCTATTTATCATCTTGGGAGGCATTTGAATGAACCTAGCCAACCCAGAGAATATCTCAATCTTAGTAAAACTCCTCACAACCATTGTTAGTCCTATGTCCCAGAGATGGTTTTTGCCTCCTTGGACTTAAACATTTGTGCTGCTTTGTATGTTGATCCTTATTTAGTTCCTTTTCTTTATCTGGAAGGATCTCTTGTTAGCCGTCAGTTTTTAGACATTCCCATCTACATTGAAGAGTAAGTGAATAGAATTTATTTATTTTTAAAGATTTTATTTATTTATTTGTCAGAGAGTGAGCAAAAGTAGGCAGAGTGACAGACAGAGGCAGACAGAGAAGCAGGCTCCCTGCTGAGCAAGGAGCTCCATGCCGGGACTCCATCCCAGGACCCTGGGATCATGACCTGAGCCAAAGGAAGCTGCTTAATTGACTAGGCCACCCAGGTATCCCAAGTGAATAGAATCTAATAGTGAGAAGGAACCTTACAGATCATCCAGACCCAAACAACTCCTTATGATTTGACCGTACTTTAAAAGGATAAACATTGCAGTACCTGATTAGAAAGGAGCATGAATGCTAAATTGCTTCCAGTTCTTGTGACCACCAAAACATGTTTCTGGCAATTGTTGATATTATAAAAGGTCTCTAGTATTTTATTATATTAAAAACTCAGTACAGAAAAAGTAAAGGCTACAACACTTCTATCTCATTTAATTAACTGTGCTGTGCTTTTAAATTATGAAAGAAGTCCCTCTTTGTGTGAGTATAAGTTATGGAAGTCTTTGGGAGAAATCTGCAGATAATCTTTAGTTCATTCTTACCATTTTTTTTTAATTGGGAAAACTGAGAACTAGAGAGGCAGACTTGCTTACTGTATATGCTATTATATAAAGTGTCAGAGCCATATATCCAAATACTTAATTAAAAAAACAAAACTATGTGCACAGCCTTGCATTTTAGAATTTTATTTTCAAACTCTGAGCACTGATTTACCATTTTAAAGTGTTTTCTTAACATGTAATTTCCGATTTTGAGTCTTATTTATTGAGAGTTTAGGGTTACCTCTTACCCAGGTAGTTTATGTTAAAAATATGTATTTAAGTATTTTCATGATTGTGTTTATGAAATTTAAACCTGATTATATTCTAGGAGTCTCAGCTCTCATGATTATGTTACATTCTATACAGATAGAATCCACCCAAACTGAAGTGCTATTTTATAAGTCTTCCAAAGTTGCGAGAGGCTGCAAAAAAATAGGGCTTTGCTTGATATGGAGAGAGAGGATGCTTTAAACCTGTAGAAACACTAAGGTACGAATCCCATGATAGAAAAAATAAAGGATAAAAATAGTTGCAAAAATCCAATGTGACAGGTTTGAAAGAATTTGAATGAGAATCTGATTTTTTAAAAATATTTTATTTATTCATTTGAGAGAGAGACAGAGAGGGCATGAGGGAAAGGGGCAGAGGGGCAGAGGGAAAGGGAGAAGCAGACTCCCCACTGAGTGGGGACCCTGACGTGGGGCTTGATACCAACACTGTGGGATCATGACCTGAGCCAAAGGCAGATGCTTAACCTTCTGAGCCACCCAGGTACCCCGAGAATCTGACTGAGTTCTAATGAGGCCAAAAGTTTATCAGAATTCAAAAAATAAAAGAAAAACAACAAAACACAAGATCTTGGGTTTTGAATAGTGCATGGGCATTTTCTTCTCATTTCTCTTCCTTTTGGAGGCAAGTGGGAATCTTGGAAAAATAGGAAGGGCATGATAGTTACCTGCAAGGAAAAAGTCAGTCTTTGTTGATGATTTTATTTTTGTGTATTGTCCGAGATGGACAGTTTTTTTTTTTTGTTTTTTTTTTGCCCTCAAAGTTAGGAAAGAATTGTCTAGCAGTTAATTTAATTTAATTTAATTTTATTTTTAAAAGATTTTATTTATTTATTTGACAGAGATCCCAAGCAGGTGGGGTGGGGGGAGCATGCTCCCTGCGGAGCAGAGAGCCCTATGTGGGGCTCGATCACAGGACCCTGGGATCATGACCTGAGCCAAAGGCAGAGGCTTAACCCACTGAGCCACCCAGGTGCCCCTTACTTCAAGTTTTAAAACAGCAGTTGCACACTTTTATAGCTCTTAATTTTTTTTTTAATATTTTATTTATTTATTTGACAGACAGAGAGCACAAGTAGGCAGAGAGGCAGGCAGAGAGAGGGGGGGAGGCAGGCTTCCTGCTGAGCAGAGAGCCCGATGCGGGGCTCGATCCCAGGACCCTGAGACCATGACCCGAGCCGAAGGCAGAGGCTTTAACCCACTGAGCCACCCAGGTGCCCCTATAGCTCTTAATTTTTAAGTTAAATCCCATTCATGGCAAGTCTGGGATTTAGTAATTTGGCATTCAAACCGTGGTGGGTTGTTTTTGTTTTGTTTTGTCTTGTTTCCAAATGACACGGATTTATTTTCATTTATTGAGGTATAATTGGTATACAGTATTCTATTAGTTTCAGGGGGTGCAACATAGTGATTTGACATTTCTATGTGTTGTGAAATTGTCACCAAAATATATCTAGTTACCATTTATCCCCTTACAAAGTTAGTACAGGGTTACTGACTCTGCTTCCCATGCTCCATTCTGTACATTACATCCCATGCCATATATTTTATTACTGGAACTATGCATTTATTGATTCCCTTCATCCATTTGGCCTGCTGCCACCCCCCAAATCCCCATTAATCTCTTCTATCTGTGAGTCTGGGTTTCATTTTGTTTTGTTTTTTAGATTCCACATATAAGTGAAAACATGAATTATTTATCTTTCTCTATCAGACTTACCTCACTTGGCATTGTACCTTCAGGGTCCATCCATGTTGTCACAAATGCCATGATTTCATTCTCTTTTATGTCTGAGTAATACTCCATAGTATATACTGTTCACCCTTGAACATGAGGATTAGGACACTGATCCCCCACCATGCAGTCAAAAATCCACATATAACTTTAAACTCCAAACTTTACTACTACTAACCTATTTTTGAACAGAAGACTTACTGATAACATAAGCAGCCAAATATCACATATATTGTATATATTAGATACTGTATTCTTATGATAAAGTAAGCTAGAGAAAAAGAAAATATTAAAACCATAAGGAAGAAAATACATTTATAGTACTATAAAAAATCTGCACATAAGTGGACCTGTGAAAAACAAACTGTTGTTGTTTAAGGATCAAGTTATACATGCTACATTTTCTTTATCCATTAGTACATTAATGGACATGTAGGGTTTTTTTATACTTTGGCATTGTAAATACTTCTGCATTGAACATAAGGGTGCATATATCTCTCTGAATTAGTATTTTTGATTTCCTTAGCTAGATACCCAATAATGGAATTGCTGGATTATGTGGTAGCTCTATTTTTGGTGTTTTTGAAGAACCTTTATATCTTTTTCTGTAGTGCCTGCTCAATTTATATTTTCAGCAGTGCACGAGGATTCCCTTTTCTCCTCAGCTTGCCAACACTTACTATTTCTTGTGTTTTTTTATCATAGCCATTCTCACAGCTGTAAGATGATATCTCATTGTAGTTTTGATTTGCATTTCCCTGATGATTAATGATTTTGAGCATCTTTTCATATATCTATTGGCCATCTGTATGCTTAGAAAAATGTCTATTCAGATCCTCTGCCCATTTTTTAAATTGGATTTTTTTGGTTACTGGGTTATTTGAGTTCTTTGTATATATATTTGATATTAACCCCTGATAGGATATATAATTTGCCAATATCTCCTCTTATTTATTGCCTTTTTGTTTTGTTGTGGGGTTTTTTTGTTTGTTTGTTTGTTTTTGGTGGGTTTTTTTGCTCTGCAGAAGCTTTTTAGTATGATGTATTCATATTTGTTTACTTTTGCTTTTGTTTCTATTGCTAGAAAACATTGCTAAGACCATTGTCAAGGAGCTTACTGCCTATGTTTTCTTATAGGAGTTTTATGGTTTTAGGTTGTACATTCAAGTTTTCAATCCTTTTGAAGTTTTGTTTTTTTTTAAGATTTTATTTATTTATTTGACATAGGGACAGAGAGAGGGGGAACACAAACAGGGGGAATGGGAGAGGGAGAAGCAGCTTCCTGCTGAGCGGGGAGCCTGATGCAGGGCTCGATCCCAGGACCTTGGGATCATGACCTGAGCCACCTAGGCACCTCTATTTAAAATTGTTTTTATATATATAGTGTAAAATAGTTGTCCAATTTTATTATTTTGCATTGTAGCTATTCAGTTTTTCCAACATAATTTAAAAACCGTCCTTTCCCATTGTCCTTTCCCATTTTTGACTCCTTTGTTGTACGTTAGTTCACCATTTATAATTGGGTTTATTTCTGAGCTCTCTACTCTGTTCTTTGATCTACATGTGTTTTTGTGACATTACCATACTATTTTGATTACTGTAGCTTTGTAATATAATTTGAAACCAGGGAGCATGATACCCCTGGCTTAGTTTTGGTTTTTTTCCTCTTAAGGTTGTTTTGGCTATTCGAGGTCTTTTGTGGTTCCATATAAATTTTAGACTTATTCTCATTCTATGAAAAATGTCATTGGAATTTTAAGAGATTGAATTGAATCTGTAGATTGCTTCTGATGGTGTGGTTATTTTAACAATACTGATTTTTCCACTTTATGGACACAGAAAATTTTCCATTTATTGGTGTCTTCAGTTTCTTTTCCCACTGTCCTATAATTTTTAGTGTATGGGTCTTTTACCATCTTGGTTAAGTTTATTCCTAGGCATTTTATTCTTTTTGTTGCAATTATAAATGTGATTGTTTTCTCGACTTCACTTTCTGATAGTTCACTATTAGTTTTTGTGTATTTTATATCCTGCAAGTTTATTGAATTCTTTTATTAGTTTTAATAGTTTTTTGGTGGAATCTATGGATGTTCTGTATATATCACTGGCAAATAGTGACTGTTTGAATTTTTCCTTTCCAATATTATGCCTTTTCTTTATCTTGCCTAATTGGTGTGGCAAGGGCTTCCAGTACTATGTTGAATACAAGTGGAAAGAGTGGGCTTTCTTGTCTTGTTCCTGATATTAGTGAAAAAGCTTTCACATTTTCACTGTTGAGCATATTAGCTGTGGGTTTGTCATGTATGGCCTTTATTATTTTGAAGTATGTTTCTTCTATACCCACTTAGTGAGTTTGTTTTTTTTTAAATGGATGTTGGATTTTGTCAAATGCTTTTTCTGCATCTATTGAGATGATCATGTAATTTTTATCTTTAATTTTGTTACTGTGTATGACATTGATTGCTTGATGGATGTTGAATCATCCTTGCATCCCTTGAGTAAATCCCACTTGATCATGATGTATGATCCTTTTAATGCATTGTAGAGGTCAGTTTGGTAATATTTTGTTCAGGATTATTGCATCTATGTTCATCAGGGATGTTGGCCTGTAATTGTCTTTTATTGTGGTGTCCTTTTCTGGTTTTGGTATCAGGGTAATGCCTGCCTCATAAAATGAGTTTGGAAGCATTTCCACCTCCTGTATTTTTTGAAGGAGTTTGAGAAGGATCACCTTAAATCTTTGAATTAAATCTTCTGGAATTCACCAATAAAGCTGTCTGGTCATGGACTTTTGTTTGTTGGGATGTTTTTGACTACTGACTGAATGTTCTTATTAGTAATCAGTCTATTCTGATTTTCTATTTCTTCATGATTCAGTCTTGGAAGATTTTAAATTTCTAGTAATTTATCCATTTCTTCTGTGTTGTTTAATTTGTTGGCACATAATTATACATATAGTCTCATGATTTCATATTTCTGTGTTATCATTTGTAACATCTCTTCTTTCATTTCTAATTTTGTGTTTTCTCTTTTTTTTTTTCTTGGCGTGTCTAACTGCAAGTTTGTCCATTTTGTTTCTCTTTTCAAAGAACTGGCTCTTAATTTCATTGACTGTTTTTTCACTTTTTTTTTTTTTTTTCATTATATTCAGTTAGCCACTGTATAGTACATCATTAGTTGTTGATGTAGTGTTCAGTGATTCATTAGTTGAGTATAACACCCAGTGCTCATCACAAAACGTGCCCTCCTTAATGCCCGCCACCCGGTGACCCCATCCCCCGACGCCTTCCCCTCTGAAACCTTCAGTTTGTTTCCCGGAGTCCATAGTCTCTCATGGTTCATCTCCCTCTCCAATTTCTCCCCCTTCAGTTTTCCATCCCTTCCCCTGTGGTTCTCTGCACTATTCCTTATATTCCACATATGAGTGAAACCATATGTTAATTGTGTTTCTCTGCTTAACTTATTTGACTTAACATAATCCCCTCCAGTTCTATCCATGTCAGTGCAAATGGTAGGTATTCATTCTTTCTGATGGCTGAGTAATATTCCATTGTATATATGAACTACATCTTTTTTATCCATTCATCTGTTGAACGACCTCTCAGCTTCTTCCACAGTGGCTATTGTTTCACAGTGGACATTGCTGCTATGACCATTGGGGTACATATGGCCCTTCTTTTCACTACGCCTCTATCTTTAGGGTAAATACCTAGTAGTGAAATTGCTGGGTGATAGGGTAGCTCTCTTTTTAATGTCTTGAGAAAACTCCACCCTCTTTTCCAGAGTGGCTGTACCAGCTTGCATTCCCCCCTACAGTGTAAGAGGGTTCCCCTTTCTCCACATCCTTGCCAACACCTCTTGTTTTCTGTCTTATTAATTTTTGCCATTTTAACTGGTGTAAGGTGATATCTCAATGTGGTTTTGATTTGTATCCTGCTACATTGCTGAAAGGACAGCCTTTTTAGTATGCCATAGGTTCTGGACTGATGTGTTTTCATTCTCTTTAGTGTCTATGAATTATTTAAGTTCTTCCTTAATTTCCTGGTTGACCCAGTCATTCTTTAGTAGGATGCTCTTTAACTTCCACATGTTTGAATTCCTTCCAAATTTTTTCTTGTGATTGAGCTCTAGTTTCAAGGCATTGTGGTCTGATAACATGCAGGGAATAATCTCAGTCTTTTGGTATAGGTTGAGACCTGATTTGTGACCAAGTATGTGATCTAATCTGGAGAAAATTCCATGTGCATTTGAAAAGAATAAGTATTCTGTTGTTTTAGGGTGGAATGTTCTGTATATATCTACGAAGTCCATCTGGTCCAATGTGTCATTCAAAGCTCTTGTTTCTTTGTTGATCTGCTTGGATGACCTGTCCATTGCTGAGAGTGGAATGTTGAGGTCTCCTACTGTTAATGTATTATTATCAATATGATTCTTTATTTTGGCTAATAGTTGGCTTATGTAGTTGGCTGCTCTCATGTTGGGTGCATAGATACTTAAAATTGTTAGATTTTCTTGTGGGATAGACCCTTTAAGTATGATACAGTGTTCCTTTGCAGTCTTTAGTTTAAAAATTGGTCCTTACTACAGTCTTTGGTTTAAAAATCCAATTTGTTGCTGTGAAGTGTGTAAACCTGGTGATTCACAGACCTGTACCCCTGGGGATAAAAAGATATTATATGTTTAAAAAAATAAAATTAAAAAAAAAAATTTACAAAAAAAAAAATTAACCAAAAAAAAAAAAAAAATCCAATTTGTCTGATATGAGAATTGCTACCCCAGCTTTCTTTTGAGATCCATTTGCATGATAAATCTTTCTCCATCCCCTTGCTTTCAATCTCGAGGTGTCTTTAGGTTCAAAATGAGTCTATCGTAGGCAGCATATAGATGGTCCTGTCTTTTTATCCAGTCTGAAACCTTGCGCCATTTCATGGGAGCATTTGGGCTGTTCACATTGAGAGTAACTTTTGAAAGATATGGATTTAGTGCCATCATATTGCCTGTAAAGTCCCTGTTTCTGTAGATTGTCTCTGTTACTTTCTAGATATTACTCTTGGGGTCTTTTTTCTTTTATAGAACCCCCCCTTAATTATTTCTTGAGGGCTGACTTGGTGGTCACATATTCTTTCACTTTCTGCCTGTCTCCTGGCAGCTCTTTTTCTCTCCATCCATTCTGAATGACAGCCTTGGTCGGTAAAGTATTCTTGGTTGCATATTCTTCTCATTTAGTACCCAGATTATGTCTTGCTAACCCTTTCTGGCTTGCCAGGTCTCTTTGGACAGATCTAATGTTATTCTGATGTTTCTCCCACCATAGGTAGGAAATCTCTTCCCCCTAGCTGCTCTCAGGTAACTTTCTTGTCCGTAAGATTAGCAGGTTTTACTATTATGTACCAGGGTGTTGATCTATTTTTATTTATCCTGGGAGGAGTCCTCTCTGCCTCTTGGTCATGGATGTTTGTTTCCTTCCCCAGATTAGGGAAGTTCTCAGTTATGATTTGCTCAATTATGCCTTCTAGTCCTCTCTCTCTCTCCACCCCCCTCAGTGATCCCAATAATTCTGACTTTGGAACATTTCATGGCATCATTGATCTCTCTAAGTCTGATCTCATGAGCTTGTACTTTATCCCTATCCTTCTTGACTTCCTTTCTATCAGCTTATCTTCTAGACCACTAATTCATTCTTCTTTTCCATTTACCCAGCATTCAGAGTATCCATTTTAGACTGCATCGCCTTCATAGCATTTTTAAGTTTGGTGAGATCAGCTCTCATTTCTGCCCTTAGAGATTCTATATTGTTGCCAATACTTTTCTCAAGACTAAATAGCAACTTTATAAATGTTACTCTGAAGCCTTTTTCTTACATCTTCCTTATATCCATATCCATTAAGTCTATGTCAGAGGCCATTGTCTGTGGTTCTTTTCTTTGTTGGGAGTTCCTCCTCCTAGTCATTCTGTTGAGAGATGGTTGAGGGAATGTACAGAGTCCAAAATATCAACCACGACCCAGGCAAAATGCACCCGAGGAAAATCTGGAGCAGTCGGAAGCCACCAATCTCATACTGATTTCATGGGTGTTCAGGATGGTTTGGTAGATATCCAGCTCAGTTCAGGGGACCAGTCCAGGCGAGGTCCCCTACTCCTCCTCCATCTTGCCTCCCTCCTCCCATTGACCTTTTCTATTGTCTTTTAGTTTTTGTTTTATTTATTTCCACTCTGATCTTTATTATTTCCTTCCTTATGCTAACTTTGGGCTTTGTTCTTTTTCTAATTTCTTTAGTGTAAAGTTAAATTGTTTGGTTGAGATTTCTCTTGTTTCTTGAGATAGTCCTGTATTGTTGTGAACTTTCCTCTTAGACCTGCTTTTGCTGCATCTCAGATTTTGATATGTTTCATTTTTGTTTACATTTGTCTCTAGGTATTTTTTAATTTCTTCTCTGTAGTTGTTCAGTGACATGTTTAATCTCCATGTATTTGTAGTTCTTCTAGTTTTTCCCTTGTAATTGGTTTCTAGTCTCATACCATTTTGGTCAGAAAAGATGCTTCCTATGGTTTCAGTCTTCCTGATACTGAGACTTGTCGTATAGCCTAACACGTGATCTATCTTGAAAAATATTCCATGTGCACCTGAGAGGAATGTGTATTCTGCTGCTTTTGGATGGAATGTTCTGTGTGTGTCTATTTAAAGTCCATCTGGTCTAATATGTCATTTAAGACCAATGTTTTCTTACTGGTTTTTCTGTCTGGATGATCAGTGATGTAAGCTGGGGTGTTAAAAATCCCCTACCAGTATTGTATTGCTGTCAGTTTCTCCTTTTATGTCTGTATTTGATGTATGTATTTTTGAGCTTCTCTGTTGGGTGCATGTATATTTATAAATGGTTTACTTTCTTATTGGATTGACCTCTTAATTATTATGTAGTGCCTCTTTTTGTCCCTTATTACAGTCTTTGTTTTAAAGTCGATCTCATCTGATATTAGGATAGCTATGCTGGTTTTCTTTTTGTTTCCATTTGCATGGAATATCTGTTACATTCTTTCACTTTCAGGCTCTGTATTTTTTGTCCTTCTGAATTGAGTCTCTTATTGGTCTCTCTCTCTCTTTTTTTATATATATATATTTTTTTAAGATTTTATTTATTTATTTGACAGAGAGCGAGATCACAAGTAGGCAGAGAGGCAGGCGGGGGGGGGGGGTAAGCAGGCTCCCTGATGAGCAGAGAGCCCAATGCGGGGCTGGATCCCAGGACCCTGAGATCATGACCTGAGCCGAAGGCAGAGGCTTAAGCCACTGAGCCACCCAGGCGCCCCTTATTGGTCTCTTTTTAAAAAAATTCTATATAGCTACTCTGTGTCTTTTGGTTGGAGAATTTCACCCATTTACATTTAAAGTTACTGTTAATAGGTATGTAGTTATTGCCATGTTCATTGTTTTGTGGCTTTGTTTGTAGGTTTTCTCTATTCCTTTCTCTTTTTCTTTTTTCCCTCGTGGTTTGACAACTCTCTTTAGTGTTATGTGTAAATTCCTTTCTTATTTCGTGTATTTACCATAAGTTTTTGTTGTGGTTACTGTGAGGTTCACATACACCATCTTGTGTATGTAATAGTCTATTTTAATTGATAGCAACTTAAATTTGAACACATTCCCAAACTTTATATTTTTACTTTCTCCCACCCCACGTTTTTTGCCTTTGATGTCACATTTTACATCTTTTTATTTTATGTATCTCTTGGCTAATTATTGTGTTTGTTAATTTTATCATGTTTGTTTCTTAACCTTTTAGTAGCTTCATATAATGATTAATACACTAACCTTTACTACATATTTACCTTTTTCAGTGAGAATTTTTGCTTTTGTATACTTTCTTATTAGTTAGTGTCATTTCTTTTCAGCTTAAAGAAGTCCCTTTAATGTTTCTTGGAAAGCTGGCTTAGTAGTGAACTTTTTTAGCCTTTGTTTGGAGAACTATCTCTCTTTCAATCTGAATGATAATTTTGCTGGGTATTCTTGGTTGGAGATTTTCATCCTTTCAGCACTTTGAAAGTGCTGCCTTCTGGTTTGCCACTGCCTTTTGGTTTGTAGTTTCTGCTGTGAAATCTGATAACCTATGGGGTTTCCCTCGAACATATAATTTTGGTTTTCTCATGCTGCTTTTTAGATTCTCTCTTAATTTTTAACTTTTGACATTTTCATTATAGTTTGTCTTAGCATGGCTCCCATTGGGTCCATTTTCTTTGGAACTCTCTAGGCTTCCTGGGCCTGGGTGTCTTTAGGGGAGTTTTCAGCCATTATTTCTCCAAATAAGCTTTTTGCGCCTTTATCTTTATTTTCTCCTTCTGGGATCCCTTGTAATGCAAGTGTTATTCCTCTTGATGTTGTTCTAGAGGTCTCTTACTTTCATTTTTTTAAATTATCTTTTTTCTTTTTGCTGCTCTGTTTGGGTGAGTTCCATTGATTTCTCTTCCAGCTCACTGATTTGTACTTCTACTTCTTCCACTGTATTGAATTCCTCCAGTATATTTTTCAGTTCAGTTACTGTATTCTTCAGTTTTGTGACTTCTCTTTGGTAGCTTCTCTTTGTTGAAGTTCTCTCTGTGTTCATCCATTCTTTCAAGTTCGAGGAACATTTTTATGACTATTATTTTGAATTCCTTATCAGGTAGATTACTTGTCTCCATATCATTAAGGTCTTTTTCTGAGGTTTTGTCTCATTCTTTTGTTTGAAATATATTTCTCTGTTTCCTCATTTTTGTTTGACTGTCTTCATTTATTTCTGTCAGGCAAAACAGCTACCTTTCTCAGTTTTGAAGGAGTACGTCCCCCCCCCAACCCCTGATCTTATTTATTTATTTATTTGAGAAAAGAGTGTGTGCATGCAAGCAAGGGGGAGGGGCATAGGGGAAAGGAGCACAGCAGACTCTGTGCTGAGTACGGAACCCAACTTGGGGCTTGATTCTACAACCCTGAGATCACAGCCTGAACCAATACCAAGAATCAGATGCCCAACCAACTGAGCCACCCAGTCGCCCCTAGAAGGACTGGTTTTAGGTGGGTTCTGATCCTTTTCCTTCAGCCTTGTCTTAGCTCTTGGTTGTCTCTTGCACCTTTGTGATTGTCTAAACTGCCTGATTTATTCTTGATATGCCCCTGTTGTTGTGGATGTGCCAAGACTTGTCAGCAGTCCAAGAGAATGAATCTCTTTTAGCATCTAATTTCAGGTTGTTTGAAAGGCAGACCTTCAGGCAGTAGCTTTTCAAGTGTGCAAATATATATAGTCCTGTGGGGCTGCACTTGTAAGTCCTGTGGGCCTCCAGACCAGAAGATCTGGAGGTGTCTCCAGGACAACAGTTGAAAAGTCTGGGCTCTAGACAAATGTATAAACTCCTTCCTGGGGAGTCTTGCTGAGCCATAGTAAGGCTAAGGTAGTGAACAAGTGTGGTGTTTCCCTGGAAGTGCCTTTTTAGCCTCTAGGTGTGTGGGAAACTTGATGCCTGTCCTTTAGGCTAAAGCACTGGGCTAAGCAAATAGTCTTTTTCCAACAGGAAGACTGAGGTTGTGTTTCAGTCTTCTGTCTCTGCAGTGCCTTGGAGGTGGTAGCCTGCCACAAGAGCTGTCTCTCTAGTTGTTACAGTCCTCTACAGCTCTGGAAAGCCAACCCTCTTGGGTACCTGGGCCAGGGAATCAAGAGATGTTCCCTGTTTGGATTTTATGTGGCTTTAGCAAGGCAGCCAGAGAGTGTGGTAGGTGGGGCAGACTCAACAGGCTTCTGAGAAGGAGCAGAAAAATGTTTTGTCTGTGATTACCCATGGGCTTCAACAATGCTGTGAGAAAGTGCCATGTCCTTGTGTGTGCTCCAGCTTTGGGCTGGAAGTGGGAGAATGCCGCTGTCACTGGTGTTTACCCCAGCTAAGGGGCAGGGGAATATCACAACCACTTGCACTTGTGGACTTTAAGTAGGGAGCGGGAGAACTCAGAGACCATTTGCACTTGCCTGCTCTAGCCAACGAGCAGGGTAGCAGTCCAACCACCCATGCTCTCTGGCCTCGGCAAGTGCCAGGACCACTCACTCCGACGCATCCCAGCAAGGCAGGGGGAGGATGCCATGTCCAAGGTTACCCACCTGTGCTAGCATAGCAGTCTATGGGAAGATTGCAACAATGGTGTCAGCCAGCAGCTCTGTCTTTTGGGGAGTATCTCAGCTGTCCCTCACCCCTCTAGTTGATGCCTCTAGATCAGCAAATGATTCTCTTTCACATATAATCTACATGCTTCTCAAACTGCTATATTTTGCTGGGTCCTAGAAGAGTGAAACCATATATGAGCTCTCCAAAAGGAAAATCCTGTAGAACTTTGGGACCCCTGGATATTAGCACCACTGGTTTTCTAAGCCATTGTGGAGACTGGTCTTTCTGGTATAGATCTCAGAGGCCAGGGCACCCAATATGCGCACCAACCCCTCCCACCTCTGGGGGAAGCACCTAACTGGTAAGATCCTTCCCTGTTGTGTGCCATGCCAGGGTAGGGTTTTTTGTTTTGTTTTGTTTTGTTTGCAATTCTGTGTCTCTTCCTCTCTTACCCAACCTCTCTTACCCAACCTTATCCTTTGTTATGAAGAGCATTTCATCTAGTTTTCAAATCTTTTTAAGAGGGAAATGGTCTATTCGTAGCTGTATTGTGTGTCCATGGGAAGAGATGAGTTCAGGATTTTGGCATTTGCTGAGGCATGCATGGGTGGTTGGAGTGTCCCCCAGACTCCCTGGCTGGTGCAGGTGTGTGCAAATGGTTGCAATTCTCCTTCTTCCTAAAATCTGCCATCTTGGATCCTCCTCCTAAAAGGCAGGATTTTAATTCACCCCAGTCATGGATAGCTTATTCAAAAGGGTATTCAAAGATTGTTTTAGTTTACCTTTTCAGGATGTCTGACCAGTTTTTTGAGCTCTAACTCTTTTCCTCTTCTGTACTACTGAAGAATTGAAGGTAGGATAATCAACAACCTGATTTGTTTGTAGCACTTTTCATTTATGTATATTACTTTGTGCTAATGATTAATAACGCCCTCTTTCCCTCTTTAAAATTATCCTACTTTGATGATAAATTTGAAGTTGTATTGTTATCTATAATATTGTTTTTATTTTTTATTTTTTTTGTTATGTTATTTATTTATTTGACAGAGAGAGATGCAGCAAGAGAGGGAACATAAGCAGGGGGAGTGAGAGAGGGAGAAGCAGGCTTTCCACAAGCAGGGGGCCCGATGTGGGGCTTGATCCCAGGACCCTGGGACTATGACCCAAGCCAAAGGTAGACACTTAACAGCTGAGCTACCTAAGGTGCCCCATTATCTGTAATATTGTTATGTAACAAATTACTCCGAAACTTAGCTGCTTAAAACATGTTTATTATCTCACAGTTTCTGTAGGTCGGGAATTCAGGTGTGGCTTAGCTGGTACCTCTGCCCCAAAGTTTCTTGAGAGGTTGTTGTCAGGGTGTTAACAGGAGCCATGTTTTGTTTTTTTGTTTTTGTTCTTATTTCTGTGGGGTTTTTTTGTTTGTTTTTTGTTTTTTAAGATTTATTTGAGAGAGGGAGACCATGAATGGAGGGGAGGGCAGAGGGAGAGGGAGAGAGAGAGAACCTTCAGGCGGACCATCCTAGGACCCCAGGGTCATGACCTAAGCCAAAATCCAGTGTAGGCCGCTTAACCAACTGAGCCACCCACGTACATCTAGCCCGAGCCATGTTTTATTTGAAAGGTCAGTTGAGGGAGACTCTATTTCCAAGTTCACTTACATGATCATTGGCAGGATTTAGTTCCATGTGGGCTGTTGGACTAAGGGCTTCAGTTCCTTGCTGGCTCTTGGCCGGAGGCCTTCCACAGTTCCATTCTGCATGAGCCTCTCCATAGCACAGCATGGCAGCTGGCTTTCACACACACATAGCAAACTGAAGTGACATCCTGTTACCTCCACTGCATTCTGTCATTAGAATCAAGTACCAGGAGGTAGGTATCACTGGGGGCCATTTAGAAGTTGCCTAACCATAATAAAAGAGAAAGTGCTTCCATTAATACTTCTCTATAATGGAATGTAACCCATTACCTGTTTCTGTTTTTGTTTTCCTGCCAGAAGAAATTTGCTTCAGGATTCTCTTTTTAGAGTGATCAGTACCTGTTTGTATACACAGTGGATTCAGCTCTTCTTAGAATTAACTCTAATTCACCAGTTTGGTATCTAGAAACTTTTTGTGAAAGGGATCCATATATGTTTTCATCTAATATAATTTCAGGGGGTGCTAGGAAGTGTAAACATCACAGATTTTTAATATACACATTTGTGGTGGTTTTATTACAGCTTTGAATGTATAAAATGAGTTCAGACCCAGGTTTTAAGGGCTTGCTAGGTCATTTGTTTGAAGCCTTGTACCAAAAGGCAGAGGTCACAGTCTGACCTTCGCTAGCTTTGCTCTCCTTTATGGGCACAGACTATACCTTGAGCTTTAGCTGGCTGCTTGGCACATTTAGTAAGTTGGAAGGATGGAAGAATCACCATGTGTATAGTTAATGGAAGCTACAGAAAGCAATTTAAAAGGGCATTGGTGTTTTTTTGTTGTTGTTTTAAGTAGGCTCCATGACTAGTGCAGAGCCCGATATGGAGCTTGAACTCACCATCCTGAGATGAAGATCTGAGCTCAGATCAAGAGTTGGACACTTAACCGACTGAACCACCAGGTGCCGCATAAAAGGGCATAGGTGTTTTGAAGTGAAGGTGAAGCCACATCTTGAAAGGACAGAGCATCAGAAACCCTCCTAACCTTTTTGTCTCTATAAGCAGGTTGGAAGGAGGAATCCCAGTGCTTCTCATATTTCTGGAGTAAATGAGAAGTGCCCAGATCAAACTGTTCCTCCCTACATTGTTGTTGGCAAGAATGAAGAGCCCTGAAGTTCTTTCCACCCCTACCTTCCCCACACACTCCAACTCTTTCCCTTGAGGTCGTCAGGATTAAGCTCTTTGTATCTGTTTACATTAACTACCACAAGAAGCTCAGGGCTCTAGGGTCATTCCTCATGTGCATTTAACGGTCTTTCTGCTTTTCTGTCCAGATCCCTTGCCTTTTTCCTGCCTCTTTTCTGAACATTTCCTTCATCTTTTTTGTTCAGACTGAACTGGGATTTTTCCCTGATGGAACTTTTTCCCAGCTCTTTTGTGAACTTCTTAGCTGGCTCTTTTTCATTCTATCTCATAACCCTTCTGTCCCTAGAGATGGAGATAAAGACTTGCTTGTCATTGCTTTTTTCAGACACCTTTCTTTCCCTTTTCTCTAAACACTCCTGCTCTATATTTTATCAGACTCTATCTTGTTGTGCATCTACAGACCCGCTGGTTCATTCTTCCTCATTTCTTTGAGATTTTAGCTGCTAGCTTATGGTCACTTTTTCTAGCACTACTTGCATGATAATTTATGGACATTTCATTGCCTGTGTAGACAATTTTTCTTTTTTAAAAGATTTTATTTATTTACTTGTCAGAGAGAAAGAGAGCACACACAAGCAGGGGGAGTGGCAGGCAGAGGGAAAGGGAAAAGCAGACTCCTCACTGAGCAGGGAGCTGGATGACGCGGGGCTTGATTCCAGGACCCTGGGATCATGACCTGAGTCAAAGGTAGATGTTTAACCGACTGAGCCACCCAGGCACCCTGATAATTTTTCTTAAACTATAGCCTTCCCTGATGATCATATTCTCCATCCTGCCTTGAGTTACTTGTTCCCATGGTCATTTCCTAGACCTTGGCCTTACCAATAACTAAAGTTCCTCCATAATCTCAAATTCAAATATCCTGCCCACCACCTTCTGTCCTTCCAAGCCACTGCTTCTACTGCCCAATAGCAACAATCCTTCTGCAGTCCATCTGTTATCTGCAGTCTATTAATCCTACCATTTTTTTACTGGCCTTTAATAGCTCCATCATTAAATTACAACTGCATATACGCTCAACTGAGCTGACCCCTTCCCCCAGCTTTGTCATCCTTATGTGATGAAATTCCGAATCTGGTTAAATCAAACTCTCTTTTTCATGCCTACTTTTACAGTTTAATGTTGATGAGGAAAAACACAGCCATGCTGACTGGTCATACTTTAAATTCATAACAGTAAACTTCAAGAAGGCTAGTGCTGTCTGGCAGTCCTGGTACATTTTCTTGGCCCATTCAGTGTTGTTGTCTTTCTCCTTTCTTCAAACCACCCACCTCTCCACCCATCCTCACCATTTTTTACTCTGTAAAAATAGGAGTAACCACAGACAGTATCCACAAGTGCTTACTGCCATATCCATCTACTTAATTCTCTGGTTATTGTACTTTCCATGTTCTGCTTGCCCAATAAGTTCCATTCCCTCTCAGTTATTCATGAACATTGTTCCAAAAGTTCCCCCCTACCCCAATGCAGCATGTTTCTTCTCTGTTAAAAAAATTTCCATCAATAAGTAAGTATGCTCTAATTTATTGCATCTTTTAAAAAATGCTCTCCTGACTCCACTTCTCCCTCCAATTTTAGTGTATGTGCTACGGAAGCGAGCACTCCACTTCTCCCTCTAGGTACTACTCTGTTCCTTCATTCTCCTTTCCAAAATGAAATTCCTTGCAAGAGTTGTCTAACTTTCTCTAATTCCTCTTTTCCCGTTCTCTCTGCGATCCTCTTCAAGCAGGCATTGGCTTCACCACTCTGCCCATACTGTTGTTGTCAAGGCTGCTGATGACCTCCGTATTTCTGTATCAGGCTCTAGTCATCATCTTATGCTATACTTTATTAATATTTGGCATATTTGATTACTTTCTCCTTGAAACAGTCTATCATTTGGCTTCTTGTTATTCTGCTTAATCCAAGTGTTCTAGTGTTCAGTCTTTTGGCCTGCTTTATCCATGGTAAAGGGAACTCCCTTAGTGAACTCATCCCATTCACATGCTGACAATTTCCTGATTTGTATATCTAACCCACAACTGTCTCCTAAACTACAGATTCATGTATCCAACTGCCAATTTGACATTCTTACTTGGATGGCTAATAAAATTCTCAAACCTAACATGTTCAAAACTGCATTTTTTATCTTCTCACTCAAACCTGTATCATTCAGAGTCTTCCTCATCTCATTAACTGACAACTCAAATCTTTCTAGATACTCAGGCAAAAACTTAAGTGTTATCCTTGGCTCCTCTCTTTTTTCACACCCCACATCTATTGTGACAGCATATCCAGTTTGACAGTCATTTCAACTTCCAGCATTTATCTGGAATCAATGAATTGTATTACCTTCAAAGCTCTTGTCCTAGTCCAGACTACCATCATTTCTCTGAAATGACCACATTTCTGATCCTGAAACAGCCTCCTACCTAGTCTCTCTGCTTTTGTCCTCTAGCCCCTCCACATGTTTGTCTGTTCTAAGGTTGTAACCAGAGTGATCCTTTTAAAACAAGTCAGTTCATGTCTCTCTTTTCCCAAAACTGTAATGGCTTCCCAACTCGAACCATAAAAAGCAAAATCCTTACAGTGACTAACAGGGTTCTATGCCAGCCCTGTCCAGTGGAAAAATAATACAAGCTATACATGTAATTTTAAATTTTCTAGCAGTCATGCTGTGAACGTAAAAAGAAAACATGAAATTAATCTTAATGTATCTAATTTAAACCAATGTATTGAAATGTTATTTCTACAGTAATCAATATAAGAATTATTAATTGGGGGCGCCTGGGTGGCTCAGTGGGTTAAAGCCGCTGCCTTCGGCTCGGGTCATGATCCCAGGGTCCTGGGATCGAGCCCCGCATCGGGCTCTCTGCTCAGCAGAGAGCCTGCTTCCTCCTCTCTCTCTGCCTGCCTCTCTGCCTACTTGTGATCTCTGTCTGTCAAATAAATAAATAAAAAAATTTAAAAAAAAAAAAAGAATTATTAATTAAATTATTTTATTTTTTATAATAAGTCTTCAAAATCTGGTGTGTATTTTATACAGCTTGGATGTCAAATTTTGATTGGAAATACTTGTTTGGCATTTAGGTTTCATAAAATTTACAATTGATCAAGCAGATTTACATACCCAAGTAATTCTAAACATTCTTATAAGGTTTCCTAACAACTAATCCAATATTAGTTTTTCTAAATTTAAAATATTAAAGTTAAAAAATTTTAAAATTCAATTCTTATCCACATTTCAAATGCCCACATGAGGCCAGTGGCTATCATATTAGACAATATAGCTCTTTAGCATCTGGCCCTTCTCTGATCTTATCTTCTGTAGCTTTCTCCTTCATTCATTCTGCACCAACTATAATGGCCCCTGTCTTTGATCACAGCAGACACTTCCCATTTCAGAGCCTTTGCATTTGGTGTTCTCTTCGTCTAAAAAGCTTTGTCCCCAGGTGGCTGCATGACTTCCTCCATCTTTTTCAGGTCTTTGCTCAAATGTCACCATCTTAGAGAAGCTTTCCCTGACCAGTTTAATATCTATACCATTTGCCTTCCGTCTCATATTCTTACATTTCCAGGTTGCCTTTTAAAAAAAGAGAGATGAGGGCTGAGAGGGGACGTGATCTACAAAGGGAAGCAGTAAAATACGAGAATTGTCCCATACAGACAAAGAATGATTTATGTTAGGCAAAAGTGTAGAGTAAAATTGAATAAGTGACTATATCCCCTAAGCTTGCTGCTACCTAGGCAGCTCACAGGATTGTTTTATGTGTGTGTATGTACATGACTTGATCCTCTTACAGATTGTAAACTCCTTAAATGCAAAGTTCTGCCATAATATCATTTTGTATATTCTTTGGCACCTAACTTAGAACTTTGACCAAAAGATAATCTGTACTCCACTTATGAGCCACCTATTGGTTAGCCTTTTGTGTTATATATTCTTGGTGGCCTCTGCCCTTCCCTTCTTTCTCAATGCTAGCAACTGGTATATATTTGCTGATGGTATATGTATGTTGGCTTCACATGGGCTATGGGCTTTGGCTGTGATTGGGACATTCACTTTTCCTTGTCCAGTCTTGTGCACTCTTATTTGTTTTCCAAAACTAACTCCTCTAAGGAGTTCAAAACAGAAGTATGTATACTTCTGTTTTGTATTCTAGTAGGAAACATAAACATGTAAACATAATTACAATAGCAAATGAATTCTTGAGGACAGGGACCATGCCTTACTCATTTAAAAATCTTTAATGTCTTCCACACTGCCTTGCATATAGTAGGTACTCAGTGCTTGTAAAATTGAATGAACCAGATACAGAGCAGTAAAGAGAGTTGCTGTTAATGGGCAAAACTTAGGTTGTTTAAGATACAGGTCTCAAACCCAAGTGTCTTTTGGCAAGAGATGCAGAGCTGTGAGAGAGTGTGTGAAGAGGAACAGTAAAATCCAAGATCAGTCCCTAGGTAGAAGGGTCTAAGGTACTCAGAAGAATGTACTATGTGTACACTTCCATGTATTCAAATGGAGTGATGAAACTCATCTGTTTGTTATCACAGGAATACTGTTTTCAGTTTTACTCTGGATTTTGCTCTTGATATATTATTTCTTGATGGATTGTACAGTTGTTTGCATCCCTACTTAAACTTTGATAATCTGGCATCAAGGTAAAGATGCATCCCTCATTTGTTAACTAAGGGATTGGGTTAAAATACTTTTTTTCTTAAATTATGAAACTTTTTAAAAAAGATTTTATTTATTTATTTGAGAGAGAGAGAGAGTGAGAGAGCATGTACAAGCAGGCAAAGGGGTAGAAGGAAAGGGAGAAGCAGACTCCCTGCTGATCAGGGAGCCTGGCACTGGCCTCAATTCTAGAACGCTAGGATCATGACCTGAGTCAAAGACTGAGCTCAACAGACTGAGCCACCCAGGTGCCCTAGGGATTGGGACAAATACTTATTAAGAATCCTTCTAACTCTGTGGTTCCGTTATTTTGAGTAAACCAAATCCTGTTATCAGGTACTTTAATGGTATCCTGTTGGACACAAGTATTTCGATCAGTTTTGCTTGTTTGCTGCCCCTGTTTGTTTTTTTATAAATGGAGTGCATACTAAAAGTAGGTATTTGGGTTGCCTCTGAGGATATTTTGGTAGCAAGCTCATAATAGAAAAAGGTATTTTGATTTTGAATTAATTCTATTATCAGAAAATTAGAGTTTATGTACTTTTTCTCCAGAGATACTTTTGGTGACTCAGAAGTTTAAGCTGGCACTGTGTCTTGTGAGTTAACTGTTTCTGATCAGGGGTTCTGGGTAAAATGGAACAGTATTTCTTCCTCTCGATGCTAATTCATTGCAGATGGGTGGAAGTACATGAGATACTTCAGCAGGCATCAGAAAGAAACAGAAGGGACGAAAATTCTTTTTCTCTGGTTCTTGAACATTTGTTCTTTGTTTTAAAAAATGCGGTGCCTTGCTGATTTAGTTGGTAGAGCATGTGACTTGGCTTCAGGGTTATGAGTTTGAGCCCCACTTTAGGGGTAGAGATCACTTACTAAAAGAAAATCTTTTTTTAAAAAAGCAATGAAAATTAAATATAAAAGATATTACCCCCAAATAAGTATTATAAAAAATAACATAATAGAGGAAACTCCACAATACAAATAAAAGGAGGTGTTTCCCTTTGCTTTTTGAAAGTTCTAACTCTCCCCCATCTATGTGGCCTCAGCCACTTCAGACTAGACAGCTCTATTGGACTTGATAAATCTCTCTCTCTCTCTTTTTTTAAAGATTTATTTATTTGAGGGGGGAGAGGAGGAGTCTCAAGCAGACTCCTTCCTGAGCATGGAGTGCGGTGCACTCAGTCCCAGGACTTTGAGATCATGACCTGAGCCGAAATCAAGAATCAGACACTTAACCTGGACACCCCTAAATCCCTCTAATTCTTAATTGCTTTTCCCTCACAGAAAGTGTGACCACTCATTTTTATGTTTACATATGTCTGCTTCCTATCAGTGTAGCTTCTCTCCATCAGTCTGAAAGTCTTCCTTTTGCATGTGGACTACCCCTCTTAGACTTTTTATGAAGTCCTTCCCCTTTTTTCCTTGCTGAGAGCCAGATTCTCTCTCCCTTTAGTGGGTACTAAGCAGAAGCAACATACCTATCTATTGTTCATATGAAGGTGACATCCAACAGTTGATTAAGAAACTTACCCTGCTTCTTAACACTTATACCCAGTTCTTCTGTTGGCAAAGCTTGCAAGGCTCACCACAAAGATCCCACTGTCTAGTTATGGTTTTAGTGAGAACAAGCTATTTTCTTTCTTCCCATCTTATTATTTATCTTGTCACAAGCTTCTCTCAGAATGATTTAATACAGTAAGTATTTTGTAGACATTCTAATGCATCTGCCTTAAATTAGATTAAATAGCTACTTGATGTTGTGGGTGATGCTGTGAATTTGTGATTTGCGTGGCTTCAGATGTCATAATTTTTCCCCCCCACTTTCTAGGAAGTAACAGCTAGCAGTCGCCACTATGTTGACAGGCTATTTGACCCTGATCCCCAGAAAGTTCTTCAAGGTGTCATGTAAGTAGTATGTATTTAAGAGTCTATCAAAAGTCTTTTTTTGTTTTGTTTTGTTTTTTTTAGTCTTGTTTGTTTTTGTGTTTGAATTTGCCAAATATTATAATTCTGAAAATGCAGGATTAAAATTTTTTTCTTCTGTTTTAGAAAGATCCTGACATTCATGACTTTAATATTGTACTCTGTAATATTAATCAGAGTTGTCTGATACTTATTCACTGACATGGTTCACTTTTTTGTAGAACACTTGTTTTACCATTTTAAAACATGTTTTTGGAGAACGCTTTTGTGACTTTTATATCCAACAAAAGCAAGGGAATAAAATTGACTATCTTTTATAATTTGAAAGGGATGGGAGAATAGTATGTCAGTAGGGTTTTTTGTTTTGTTTTTGGCTAACTCACTGACTATAAGGCTTAAATCTCCTACTGATTGTTTTAAATCTCAGAATTTAGAAAGTAGTTATTAGAAGTTTAAATTCTTGAAAACTTGAATACCCATTTTTTTCTGCAAAATTCCATGGTGTTTAATGAGAGAAACGTTTTTAAGCAAGATATCTGAGGTGATAATACCTTTAAAAACTTAAGTCAGATAAGTGTGGTAAGATTGCAGGTGATTGAAAGATGAATTCTCTATCCTAAGAGCAGATTATCATGCTCTTGACATATGACTTCTACAGGAGAAGGTCTAGCCTACGACTCTCCTCTTCGGGTTGGCAAACATAGAGCACCCACAGGCTCGAACTGTGTCCAGGTGAAGGAGGAAACAAAAAAGGGTCAGGATGTTTGGTATAGCATTGGCACACATGAGTCCTTTTATTCTTCTCATACCCTGTTAGTGTCATCAGCCAAATAGTACTTTCCAGTTTAACTTTTGTTCAGGCGAGGATGCTTTATTTATAGAAGTATCTACAGATTCTAATTCTTACTCAAACCACTCCCCCAGCACCCCCCCCAAAACACATTGTATAGGACATGTCTTGGGGATGTGGATTTTGTAGGGTGGAGGCAAGATAAAAGTGAGTAAGGCTGCTTGACTATTCAAATTGAGCTGGAAAAGAAAGTGAGGAGCTGGATGTAGACCCGCCTGGCATACTTGATGCCTTACTTCACATTTTCTCAGTACAGAAACAGATTATAGTTCTTGTTTTCTCATTATGTTGACTTTGCCTTTGTCCCCTTCACTAGGAGACTTTGTGATGATTTAATCAGCCCCTTTGTAGACTAGTTTGATTATTACCAGAAAAAGTGATATTAAATTCATCGTTAAATAGATCAGCTTGGGTTGTACCTACACATAGAGATTAGGCTGTGGGGATAGTTTTAATTAACACTTCTCCTTAGACAGACACCCCCCACACACACCCAGACAGTTTTGTATGTTAGTAATCCTTGATATCATTTAGGATTGTTCAATAAGTAGTTTAGCTCAATAAGTAGCTTAGTTTAGACCCATTAAGTGTTCCATGAATGATAGAGATGATGTTGTGTCTTTATTTTTATTATGATTGCTAGAGTGGTTTAGGAGAGAAGCTAATTTTATCAAGATTTCTGTGTGAAAGTCTTTTTTCTTGTATCAGAAATGAGTAGCTGATTCAGGTGTTACTTGTCACTTTGTGAAATTTCTCATTTCCCAAAGAAAGTTGATAAATAAGGCATAAAAAACAGCAGAAAGAGTGTATTATAACAAACCAGCTAAGGTGAAGTTGGATGCCTTTAGCACCTCTATAAAAAGTATCAAGTCTAGGACACTAAACTGTTAGCTGAGACAGATTAGCAAGATTTTTGTGTAGGGGTGGTGGAATACAAAGAGTATGGGCTTCGGAGTTGGACAACAATAGGTTGAATTATTGGTTTTGACATTTCCTGCTGGAGGCCTTTCCTAGCTGTGTGCTGGGGCAAGTTACTTAATATCTGTGAGCCTCAGCTTCATCATTTCTAACGGGAAAGTAATATGCCCATCTTGCCAGGTTGTAAGAATTAAGTCAGAAATATAAAATTCAGTGCCTGGTATGTTGATAGCCACAAATTGGTACTGAATTGCTTAATCATTATTGATCCTAGTTTAAAACAACTTCAAAAATGAGATGATTCTTTTCAAAGAGAAAGAAAAACAAAAAATATCAAATGGAAACAATTTAAACTGATGGAGATGAGGGAAAGGGGCCAGAATTCTTGATTCAGATGAGAATCCAAGTGGTAACATATAAATATGATTGCTACTTAAAATAGTAAAATCTGTTTAAAGTTGGAAAGGTACAGATCACCCCAAATCTTTTTACTTTATATCAGAATAGAGCTAGCCTTATATTGATATGTATAGTTTGATTTGATAAAGTGCCCTTTTCCCCAGAGAGAAAAATTTATTCTTTCTGACTTATTATTTTCCTAAACATTGTCACTGTCTGAAAATTAATTGTACATAGTCAAGATAATAAAAAATGAACTATATTTTTAACATTTCATTCTCAGGTAACCTTGTCTAGTACTAGAATACTACAGTATTGATAGTGGAAAGGAGGAACCAAAATGAGGTTTAGGATAAGAGAGTTGACCAGTTTTTCCTCTTTTATACACGTTACACAGACACCATTGAGTCCTACAAAGACCATTACTAGACCAAAATAGGTAGGTAGAAGCGAAGTAGCCACAGAGTATAAACAACCAAAGGCACCCTACTAACTTTGAGGGAGAAGATAGAAGTTGAAATAATCAGCTTTGAGTCCAGAATATCCAATTGGAAAGACATTTAAAAATTGACAACTAGCTTTAGCTATGAAACAACAGAACTTTATCATTTTTCTAACTATAATCTTGATTTTGCTTAATAATGATTGCGAACATACAAAACATACCAGCAGGAAAAACAAAATTGAAGAAATTAAAGGCAAGTAAGGACTTCTCATCATGATCTGTAATCTACTCAGCGTGGTAGAGCCATAGCCCTACCCATACATATAGGGAGCTTCTTTGTAGCTAACCCATGTCATAAAGGACCATTTTACGTAAATGAATGTGCCCTTACTGAAAAATACTGTTAAGCAACAGAAGTGCTTAATTTTAATTGTTGAAGAATGAGGAGTTCTTTAGAAATAACTGTTTTGTTAGTACATTATTTGGTATAAATTTAAATGATCCTATTGTATCAAAGGTTTGAATACAGAATTGGATCCTAAAAGAGCAAAGTTTCAAATTAAAAATCATTAGGTAGGAATAAGATAGGTCCATTGTGTAGGTTATAAATTATAGCCTTTGCAACTGAAACAGAGTAGCTATATCAAATAAACTACACTGCATTGCAATTCTGAGCTTCCTCTAGCATGGAGATCTGTATATTACCTTAGACAGTTACAGGATATTTTTTGGTGAAGTTACTAGTGTATTAGCTCAGTCCTGTTAAACCTTCTAGTTAAGAAGGTCCAAGTCCAAGCTGCTTAATACTGTGTTGTTTTGTTTTTAAACATATTTAATAAATTAAAGCACCTGATCTGGTTTTTACATTCGTGATTCTCCAGAAAAAGATCAGCAGATATCCCTATGTGGCTCTGTGTTGAAGGGCAAAAGATGATACAAGTTAATATGGCTGGCTTTGTAGTTTCCAAGTGGAATAGAACTAGGAAACTAGACTGGATCACTTGGTAAACTCAGCCAGGCTGTTGAGGGTACTTTAGAATTGTTGGGGGAATTTTCACCAAGTATCCACTTCTAAAAATTATTTTCTGAAGTATTTTAATGTACCGATGATGTAAGTTTATTTTGGTAGTAGAATATAGACAGATTCCATATTTCTTGCATGAACTAAAAATATGAGCTTTCATAAAATGAAAGCTTTGGGTTTTGAGAAATTTTAAATTAAAGGGTAATTTTTAGAATAATTCAAAAGAAATAATCCTATTGGTTACTTTTAAAAGTGTTACAGATAAACATAAATAAAGATGACCATATCCCAAATGAAATGAAGTAACTCTGAGTCTTGTTTAAACGTGTGTATTCTGAGACAATTCAGTCTGTTTAAAAAGGTGGCAAGTTTTTCCAAAAATTATTAGATCAGATTGACATAGTTTTTACGCACAGATAGATAAGCTGTTTGTATGTGGTATTAACTTCAAACATCAAGAACAGCTGTATATTTGTATGGATATGAGTGTGTGTATATCTATATCTATCTTGTCATATTTGTAGAACATTTAACTGTATGCTGCCATATTATAACATTTTTGATGTTCTTTGGAATGATTACATGTATTAAAAATATTAATATGCTCTAAAATATTTTGGTATTTATTTTAATGCAGTTCCTACATTGTACTCGTCATTTTTGGAAAATATAAGGTGATTTGTAATCACACATTGATAAAACAAAGATTTAAATAGAATTCTGATTTCTGAGCTTGTTAGTATTTATACAAAGTAGAACTGTATCTAACACTACGTACGTTCCAAAAATCTACACAACAGGGTAACTTGTTTATAAAAAAAACTAAATTACCATCAATTCTCAGTTCTTTTCAATTTATAGGTGTAGTAGGGCATAATACGTGCCTCAGTTGACTTGAAGTGGGAAGTTAAGTATAAATTTCTCAAATGCCTCCTGGATCAAAGCCTTATCTTAAAAATGGCTTCGGTTTGGATAATAGATAACCATTATCTAATTCTTTTACAGTTGGCAGTTCACATGTGGCAATGGTAACTTTAATTAGAGTATGAGCATATCTCACTCCCTAACCATGCTAGATAGCAGAAAGCTTATTTTACTTGGATGTTTGAATGTTACATTCTCCAAAAAGGCATACCTAATTTTAGAGCAGTGAGTATGTTTGTAATTTTCTAAGTCCAGATAATTTTGTAAGTTGTTTACCATGTTGCCTTATTCTAGCTACCCACAAATGTATATTTTCTCCTCATTTTATGGATGTCTTAGGACCAGTGAGTTTTCAGAAATAGGTTAAACTTTATACTCAGATTGTAGTTTTCAGTATCCAGGGTATTTTTTGGCTACTTCACATCAGTTAGACCAAGGATTGAATGTACAATATTCCAAACAGGAGCTTCCTCAGGTAAGTGAAAAGTAATACTGGTTCAAAATGATCTTTAGCTTGTGGTTCCAGCATTCCGTGATCTTAAAGATAATTTTCTGTTTTTAGATATTAAATTTTCATTTAAAAATTATGCTGTTTTGATTGACTGAAACTGTTTCTCTAGTAGGTCTAGATCCCAGTTCTTTAAAAAATTTTTCCTATTGTTTCACTTGTAAAGTGCAGTGTTTACTTTCTGTCTTGGTTTTAATTTTTCTTTTCTTTTTTTTTTAAGAGAGGGAGAGAAGTGGGTGGAGGGGCAAAGGGAAAGGGAGAGAGAGAATCTTAAGCAGACTTTATGCCCAGTGTGAAGCCTGACACAGGGCTTGCTTGATCCCACAACCCTGAGATCATGACCTGAGCTGAAATGAAGAGTCAGATGCATAAACAACTTAGCCCTCAGGTGCCTCAACTTTCTCTTTTGGTTTTGATCACCATCCTAATATGCTCATTTAGACATAAGTTATGGTAGCCACTGTACATGTTGGTTTAATATTTGAACTTCTTCCACACTGAAAATTAATCTCTTTTAGAGTAAAGAAAGGAAGTAGAAAGATTAGTCTCTGTGTAAAATAGATGCCAGTTGAGTCCATTTATTAGTGGACAAATAAATGAAAGTTTCTAGCTAGATTTTAGCTGAGAATGTTCTGTGGCAATTTCTCTTTTGTCACCTCTTAATATTGGCTGCTTTTCTCATCCTCAAAGAGCGGGATATCCCCAAGGCTTACTTTCTAAGCTTTTCTACCTGGTATTTTTATCCTACCTGAAAGATCATTCATTATGTCCAAAATCAATATAGATCCTTGTCTTGTTAAGGGATTTATTTTTTAAGCTTCCTAGTGTTCTCTCCCTTCAGGAAGTGAGACTTGAAGTAATCACTCAAGACATGTATCATATCACATTTTGTTTACCCATCAAATCGTCTTATTAACTGCTTCCTCAGAATGTCTTCTGTCTTAGTGATTCCTGTGGCTGCCATCCTAGTCAGTCTCACATAACCAGATACCTGCATGGATTTCATAATTCTTTCAACAAACATTTATTGAGTGCCTACATTGTCCCAAGGATTGTAATGTGAGGGGAGTATGTAAGAATGAATAATGTAGTCACTGCTCTGGAGCATCCAGAAGTCTAATGAAGGAACTAGATTGCTAAATAGGCCACTATGGTTTGGTTAGTGAATGCTATGATAATCCTACGCCCAGGGCAGTCTTGGGACCACAGAGGAAGGGCATTAGCCATTTAATTGCCTCTCTTGACTCTAATATTCTCTGCATTCCCACCATCCGATACTCATTTTATCTTGCTTAGTCACTGCTTCCTTCATATCCTTTTTCTGATGGAAGCACGATTGCTCTTTTATTCTTCCCCTTTAGTTTGTCTCTTCTTCCCATCACTTTTCTTTATGCTCTGCTAAATGTTCCCACCTTAAAGGGACACTTCTTTTCAACCCAGGCTCCTCGTCCTGCCCCAGAAACATGATGTATTCATTTCTAGTATTGGAAATTCATTCCAGTCTTCTATGAATGGCTTTTCCGTTTGCCCTTCCCATTCACTATCCAAATCCTGGCCATTTCCTAAGGTTCATTTAGTTCTACCATTGCTTTAAAACCTGTTAAGCTTGTCTAATCATTTACTTATCTCAGCCATATAAGCACTCGATTTATAATACAGCATTGCCTTACATTGCTAGTGTTATTTTTATCTCCTCAAGGAGATTGTAAACTCTTCAAGCAACCCATTATGTGGGCTTTTATATCCTTCATAGAACCTAACACATTGTTGAGCTCAAACCTTAACTGTTGAATTTCAGGAGTATATAAGTAGGGCATTTTTCCCCTCGAACATTAAAAGCTGGTTGATATGGGATATATTCCTTTGATCTACTGGGAAAAGTATGTCTTTAATTGAAAGTTAGAAATGCTTTATCGTTTTGTGTAAAAGTGTAGAATTGAAACATGGGAGGAAAAAGGCAATATGTTAGCTCACTTCTTTTCGATCAGTTTGTTCTGAATGCCTGACATATTGGAGGTAATGGAAAAAAACACTTGGCATAAAAGACGAGTTGAAACTGGCTCTGTCATTTAATGTGGAGCTCTGAGAAAAGCCCCAAATCTGAGTCTTAGCTTCCTCATTGGTAAAATAGGGTTAATATTACTCAAGGTTGTGATGAAGATTACATACCATAATGGATATGGAATGCTTTGTAAATTTCAAAGCAATATATAAGTTTTGCATAATTTTGTTATACCCCATCTTGGATGATAGTTTTGAGTTTGTATTTTGCAAAAGTGTAGATTTCTTTATGGTGCATTTTGTGATCCATCAGTAGTAAGTTCTCTGATATTTTCAGGTCAGCCTGGCTTTCTTGCCTCTCAAGAGGACACAGACTTCTATCCTAACAAAGTAATGTGTGTGCTATGATAGAGTACCATAGAGCACCACTGGGACACCTGACCCAGATCTGGTAGCTGTCAGGGCAAGCTTCTTGGAGGAAGTGAAATTATCTAAGGCCGGACCTGAAAGATGAGTAAAGGTAGCCAGGGAAAAGTATGAGGAGGAGAGGATAAGGAAATGAGAGAGAGAGAGAGAGAGAGAGAATAGCTCCATTCTGGCTGGCTCTGAAATTGAATCCTATACCATATTTAGATCTGCTAAAGATGGGTGTATGTGATAAATATGATCTCTTTTAGTTGTAACTGTTTCATAGGAATGATCTCCTAGTATCCCTTTATAGTAACAACTGAATAGAATTTATTTGCTGGGTGTTAACATCTCTTCTTCCTTATGTAGCATTGATATATTTTATTTGAGTCACAGCAGGAATTACCTCCTTTAGACATTGGTCCATTTTATTAATTCTCTTCAGTCTGCATTTACTTTATAACTACGAATTGCCTCCTTCATGTCTTCTTTGCAAACTATTAAGAGAACTGGAAAATTGGTTTTGGAGGGGGTTTTGTTTGTTTTTGTCTATAAAAACATTTACTTTTGCATGGCTCCAGATATTTGGAATGTGTTTATAAGGTAATGTGGGGACACTTCATTTCTGCTTAGTTTAGGAAGAAATGGAGAGAAATCTGGGGGAAATGTTGCTGTAGGGAGCTCCAGAATAGAGAGAGCATCCAAAATGGCACCTGGCACAAAATAGACTCTTAATAGATAGCTGCTAGACAAATGGATGTGCTACATTAGTATTGACAGAACACATTCGGAGAAGGAAAGATGAAAATAAATAAATGTCATACTGCTAAGATAGGGTCTATAAGCTGATGATTAGGAAGTAAGTTTGTATAAGGAATCCTAGATATATAGATCTAGAAGCCTAGATGTATAGTTTCACCTACTGTGCTTTGCTGAATGAGGCTTTGATGTCATATAATTTTATAGTTGTCTGTGAGAACTTGATTAAAACCCTTATAGTAAGTGTCATTCAGCTAAGTCCCCATAAACGAAAAAAGTACTACTACTTATCCCCTGTGAACCATATGGAAGATCTGAGTGATAGTTTATAGAGAGAACTAAATGAGGCCCTGAAAAAAATAGAAACTACGCTCAGCTCCACTGAGCTACTGGAAGACTAGGCCAATAGTCTTTGTCTCAAAACTTGTGAAAATGCCATTCAGAAACTTGTGGCAAGAATCAGCTTTCAGTGCATCACTGCATCACAGCAGTATTTTTCTGCCATAATTGAAGAAAGTAATTAAGGAGAAAGGGTATTATAATTATTACCAGGGTTTTTAATGCCAGTGAATTTGGTTGGTATTGGAAACACACACTGACTATAACATTTAGTTGATTTTTTAAAGTAACTTTTTCTCCTCCTGTTTTCTACTGTTTTTCTACAGTATCATGGTTTGCCAGTTATAGAATTTTTTAGGATCCTAAGTTTCAAAGTTGGCAAAAAAATATCTGGAATACATTAGACCATGGCCACCTAAAAGAGTCAAAAGAGATGCTGGGTTGGGAATGTAGGGGAACTTATTTTGGGATATGAAAGAAATGTGTGAGCTAAGAACTTTGACACTCTATAGTGATGGTCTTAACACAGACCTGACTCCCCCTGTAAATATTTAATGACCACTATACTACTCTGAAATTAAATCTGTAATAATATAACTCCTCACATACATAACTCCAAAAATAATATGATGCCTTCCTTGCTAATAAGGGAGAACTTTTTAAAAAGGTATTTTTTAATGTTTCCATATGTAAATGTTTGGTATCAATAATTCCAGTACTGGGAGTGGCCCCTGTGCTGGGTGGTCTGATTTTCCAAAATGAAAAAACTTCTTTTTTTTTTTTTTAAAGATTTTATTTATTTATTTGACAGAGAGAGATCACAAGTAGATGGAGAGGCAGGCAGAGAGAGAGGGAAGCAGGCTCCCTGCTGAGCAGAGAGCCCGATGCGGGACTTGATCCCAGGACCCTGAGATCATGACCTGAGCTGAAGGCAGCGGCTTAACCCACTGAGCCACCCAGGCGCCCCCAAAATGAAAAAACTTCTAATAAAAAGTATAATTTCCTTTTTATTTACAGGGCCAGATGCAGTACTGAAAAATAAAGTTTTTTTTTTTTTAAACTGTACAAAAATGCTTTCTGTCTAATTGTAAAACTATGGCCAGAAATTTCCACATGCCCTTACAAACTTCTGAAATGCCCCACTGGGGCTTTAATGCTCTCTTCCCCACTTTGAGAACCACTGCTATATCGAATCACATAGTGTTCTAGTGTTTTTTATTAAGATAGCACTACTGACCAATTAGGGTAAGTATTTTTTATTAATCATTTTATTAGTAGTACTAGGCTTATTTTGAGCCATATATTTTTTCTTCACCTGTCCTTTGGGACCAATCAGTGTTTGTGAACCAACTGGCCATTCATAGAGATACTTTTCTTATTCCGTAAGTTTTACCCCTGATGAAGACCTGAGTATAATACTAGAATGAAAAATACTGGTGAGTATGTGAGAAATATAAAAGATTTTTTCTTCCTTTAATCTCTTTAAAAAGGTAATTGGCTGCTTAAGTAAAAAATAGTAACAGTATATTGTTATTTCTAACCAATTGAAAAATAAAATATGTATGACAGTAGGAGCACAAAGACTTGATGGGGAAATGGAAGTATATGCTTGCAAGACTCTTAAAATACAAATGAAATGAGATGCTGTTCTGTGAAGACTACCGTGATAAGTTAAAAGATACATATTATAAATTGTAAAACAACTGCTAAAAAATAATAAAACCCAAAGAGGCACAGCTAATAAGGCAATAAAGGAGATAAAATAGAATCATAAGAAATACTCAGTTCAAAGAATTCAGAAAGAGAGGAAAGAAAGGAACAAAGTCATGATCCCTGAAACAAGGTCAGATAAAATGTGTGGGCCTTGTCTGAAGAACATGCTTTGTATTGGAAGTCTTTCACAAGTGCTTAAGGTATCTCCCACTTTCCGCACTCCCACACTGTGGTGTTTTACAGCCCCCAGGCTCATCCAGTACCTGTCTCTGTTCCTTCTCTTTGGTACTCAGGTGGATTTGACTTTGTCACGGACTTCTATGTTTGCTAATACAAGATGTTGCATAATAAAGTGGAATGAATTGATTACTGATTTTTCTGTCATGTTTCAGCATACTTTACTCTTTTCTCTTCCCCTGAATTCAGAGACATGAAAAATGCTGTAATTGGAAACAACAAGCAGAAAGCCAATCTCATTGTTTTAGGAGCTGTTCCAAGGTATGTTTGCTATCAATTCCTTTTCTGATATTCATACTAAGTTTCTAGTATATTTCTCATTCTCATCCATAAAACCCACCTTTTTTCTGTATTGTCTATCCTTTTTTTTGAAAACCTCCTAATTTTTAAAATAAATGCTTTGAAATATATGAAGCATCTCTTTAGAAATTTTTAAGTATCAGAGAATGGAATATGAAGCAAATGTATTAATACTTCTTGGAAATTCAGGAAGATCATTGGCCCTGCAATAAAAGGATGTGTTGGATAGATAGACAATATACACCAGCCTGATTCTTTATCTCCTCAGAGCCTTGGCAGGTTTTTTTGCTTTGTTTTGTTTTGTTTTGTTTTTTTAAGATTTTATTTATTTGTCAGAGAGAGAGAGCACGCACAGCAGGGGGAGTGGCAGGGAGGGTGAGAAGCAGACTCCCTCTTGAGCAAGGAGCTCGATGTGGGACTCAGTCCCAGGAAATGAGGATCGTGACCTGAACCTGAGCCGGAGGCAGACGCTTAACCGACTGAGCCACCCAGCATTCCAGCTTCGGCAGTTTTGTATGATTGGATAATAATTTCTTAGGATTCTTAAAACCTTTTTTGAATTAAAAAAAAAAAATCCTGCTTGATTTTTAATCCTGATTTTCTTTTTTTAATTTCTAATTTTTAGAATTTGCTGTTTTTTAACTTGGGAAGCTTGATCTTTTTTCTGATGAACTAAATTTTTTTCTGGTAGGTGATGATAGTTGTATAACTTTCTCTTCGCCTTTGCTTCTCAGAACTAAGTTTTATGTGCAGTTGCTGTAAGTTTTTTAATGTTTTGGTTTTTCTCTTTCTTCATTTCTGTTTTTTGATAGAGTATTGATGATCTTATTATTTTTATTGTAACTGATCTCAAATATATACTTTGGTAACTATAAAGCTCTCGGTAGCCTTTCTTAGGGGATAAGTGTTCAGTGTATATAAATGTACTTTAAGGCACATGAGCGTTCTACCTTAAAACATAAAGGAGGTGATCATAAGTGGTGGATGATTAGAGTTTGGGGAATAGTTGCTCGGCAGGCAGGGCTGGAATAGAAATGCGAGGATCTCCTGATTCCCCAAATGGGAAAATTGGAGAAAGACAAGTTTCCCTTGCTTGAAAGAGCTGCGCAAGGACTCTGAATGTTCCCTCTAGGCTAAGCCTCTGTGATTTCTGAACCATACTTCTGGATAGTGCAGGTCCCTTGCTAGTCTAAATTTAAGATCTGACAATGCTTGGCATTGAATATTCTGAGTCTTCATATCCTGGAGTGGCAGATAACATGAATTGACTTTGGGGCAGCTTTGTCTACTTGTAGACAACTTTCAGATTAATAGTTCTGATAAACTCTGAGATTATATATATATATATAATGCTTTTGCTCAAAATGAAGAAAATCTCTTTCAATTTTTTACCTGAATATTCCTTTTTTAAATGAATAGTTGGTACAAACAAATGATCATTTCCTAGCCTTCTGTTAGCTCACAAACCATATTTTTAGTATGTGGGATATATTGGTAGCATTTTTCTGTCACATTACTTTTAGGTAAATTACTTTTGTTTAATTGTTTTAGTCTCCTCTGTTTATCAAAGTCCTTCTTTTTAGATTGTTGTACTTGCTTCAGCAAGAAACTTCAAGTACAGAGCTGAAAACTGAATGTGCAGTGGTATTGGGAAGTCTTGCTATGGGTACTGAAAACAATGTCAAGTCTCTTCTAGATTGCCATATTATCCCAGCCTTATTGCAAGGTATGTAAGGAAGTCATTTTTGTACAAGTAAAAATTAGAAACAGTTTGCAGGGTTTAAAATACAGACTGAAAGGATGAGTCTCATGTCCATTTTCTATTAATAGGACTACTGTCTCCAGACCTGAAGTTCATTGAAGCTTGCCTCCGATGCCTGCGCACCATCTTCACCAGTCCTGTAACTCCAGAGGAGCTTCTATATACAGTGAGTTTTAGAAGTTTTTGAACCACCAGTACATTTCACTAACAGCATACCTCTACTTTTCTCAACATCTCAAAATTCATCATAACTATGTTACAGAAAAGTCTTAAGAAGTATTTCAGTTCTTGCTAATTTGCAAATATCAAATGTTCTAGGTATTATAAAGAAGTGAAAGATAGTATCAGACCTTGAGGAATTTATAAGCTATTTTTTAAAAGACCCATTTTGTTCTCTTAATATCAAATTAAGGCAGTATATTTAATGTACTCAGTTTAGGTTAAATCCAGCAGAGTAAGCTTTACAGAGAATTTGACCTGGATCTTGAATAATGGATACGATTTAGAGAAGTGGAGAGGAAAGAGGCCATTCTAGGAAAGATCTGTGTAAGAGAGAAGATACAGGACAGTGGGCAGAATAGTTAAATATAGGAAGGGCATCAGTGTTTGTTTCAACGGAAGAGGTGAACCAGAAAACAGCTTGCAGGAGGCTTACTTGCCAGGCTAGAATCAGAGAATATGTGTGAAAGAATCCAGAGATCTTTGGAGTCATTCAGTAGTTTTCAAAAACCTTAGGGAGTACTAGGGGATCTTTAATCTATTGAATACATTGGACTTTCTTAATGAGCATTATCCAGGCCAGTATTTTTCATACTCCCTGATCTGCAGTCCACAAATAAGAAAAACATTTTCCATTGTCACACTGTGTGTGTGTGTGTGTGTGTGTGTGTGTGTGTGTGTGTGTGTGAGAGAGAGAGAGAGAGAGAGAGAGAATATTCCTGAGACAGTCTTCACAAAACAATTCCATAAATGTGATACCCTCTGGTTTTAAGTCTGTGCTTTCTCATTTTTAGAAAAATGCTGGTTGTGATTTTGTGAGCCAACACAGAGAATCACAGTGTCATATAAGATATATGTAAGTCAGAGATCTTATCTGGAATCACATTTTTGAATACTACAAGAGCATAAGCAATCAGGAGGCATAGGCAATGGAAGCAGGGAGAGAGGGGCATGTCATGAGGCTCCATAGTCATCCTCCCCACATCAGATACATGCTCCTCTGGCCCATAATGGTACATAAAGTCTGTAAGTGAGGTTCATGGGTCACTTTACACAGCAGGGAGGCTCTAAATTATGAAATATCTCAATTTTACACCTCAGGGATTTGTGCAGTATTCTTCAGGGAGCCATGCCATATAAATTGGTATTGTTCACTACAACAGTTCTCAGAATTGAGCACAGACCACGATTGGCTGGAGGATTTATTAAGCACAGATTGCTGGAGCCTTCTGCCAGACTTTTTGAGTCAGTGAGTCTGGGATAGGGCCTGAGAATTTGCTTTTCTAACAAGTTTCCAGGTAATTCAGAGGCTGTTGGTCCATGGACCACTGGTTTCCTATAAACAGTCCTAAATTGGGAACTCCTTCTCCAAGCTTTATACAGAGAAGGACTCACCTCCTAGTAAATATCAGTCTGTTTCCCTGAAGGTCATATTGTGATGTTTACAAAGAGATTAAACCAGTTACCTGTCTTCTTTACCCTAGAAGTTACTTTCCAACCCCTAGCCCAGTGAGTGAGAAACTGGTCCTGGCCAGCCATTTTAACTCCTTTCTCCTTGCTCTTCAGAATGATTTTATGACCCACTAATGGTTCATGGTACATAATTTGGAAAACTAGTCCACCCAGCCTAACTTTTTTAGACCCAGGGACATTAAGTGACTTTCACAGTGACAGTGTTTTATGCCTCAGAGACAATGGTGAATCTGTGAAGAGTGCTGGATGGAATGATGACAGAGAGTAATGTTTTAGTGTAATTAACTGCCCTCTGTGAGTTGGATTGTATAGAGCCAGCTGGCATAGCAACTTAGATACTAAACTGAAAACAGGGCAGTTCGCTTAGAAGAAGGTAGGATGTCTAGTTTGAAATCCTGTTTATCAGTTGGGTGACTTTGGGCAAATTATGTAACTGTTTCTTGTTTAATGAACTATAAATTGTAGATCTTATAAGACAATTGGCAGAAAGGGGGCAGGTGTGAAGAAACGGGATGAAGCTGTTATTACAGGAAAACCGAGAGATGAGAGAGCAATGGAGGAAAGAAAGGAGGTGGGAATAAGTTCAGGAGCTTAATAGAAGCTTTCATATCATCTTTTGATTGCCTGTTCTTTCTTAGCTGCTACGTGCTTCCCTGTTTTCTGCCAACGGAATCACTGTTTCCCCTTCCTCCTCCATGAAATAGAAATGTACTTAACATTCTCATCTTCTCTCTTCCGTTTCTTTCTACACATTTAGTACCTGACTTCTTTGGGGTTTTCTAAATTTTTCATTTGTTTTTAAACTGCTTGTGATAACACAAAAGGGTTATACTAATAAGCAAAGGGAAAGATTCTGCTTAGAGGGAATCAACTGCCTTTTGTTTTTTCACTTAGCCTTTTAAAGATTTTGGGCATTCTTTTCTTTCTAAGGGAAACCCCATATCTTGTTCATCTCAACAGTAGTACTCTAAAGTTAACTTGCTTCCTTCTGTTGTCTTTTGTCAAAGTGTGGTCTATGGACCAGCAGCAGCAGCCTTACCTGGGAGCTTAGATCCTACTCCAAACCTATGGAATCAGAATCTGTACCTGAGGACTATCTCCTGGGAATTTGCATATACATTCATATTTGAGAAGTACAGCTTTAGGACTATGACAGCATTGACTAGGAGGCTTGAGCTAAGTCTCCTTTTCCTTCTGTGGTTCAGACCAAATACCCTTTCAACTTTTAATTCCCTTTGTACCCTAAGAAGAAGAGGATTCTTGGAGAGCCCTGCAGCAGATTGGGCAGATTGTCCTCTTGTCTACTGCACCAACTTGTATATTGCTAAGTGTCAGCAATAGGCAGAGAATGTGCTCTAAGTGAGGAGTTGATATTTTACAAATTGTCTTGTGAAGATTGAAATTAGCTAACTACAGTCATTATGATTCTTTTTTTTTTTTTTTTAGATTTTTTTTTTTTTTAAATCTATTTGCTAGAGATCTCAAGTAGGCAGAGAGGCAGGCAGAGAGAGAGAGGAAAGGAAGCAGGCTCCCCGCTGAGCAGAGAGCCCGACTCGGGGCTCAATCCCAGGACTCTGGGATCATGACCTGAGCCGAAGGCAGAGGCTTTAACGCACTGAGCCACCCAGGTGCCCCAGTCATGATTCTTACTAGTAACTGATACTTACCGTAACATCTCAGAGATCAAAACTGTCAAGTTTTATTTTTATACTGTAATTCCTCCTTACAGTCTATTTGTTATTGTATATCTCATTAGCTCACATTTTGGTTTCAGAACAGATTTCTGTCATGTCTTTTGAAATAATTTTGTCTTATTGTGGGGATATAGGCTGTTTATGTGGGAGAAATTGAGAATTTCCCATTCTTATGTTTTGTTGTTGAGGATGAATATTGAAGCCCCTCATCCTTTACCTAAACAATTTGGTGATTCTCTTTTTTGTTTTGCTGTGTTCCTTAAAGAGTGTTGATTTACTATGATTAAGAAGCTTGCATATGTGCCTGCTCATGGAAATAGTTAGATGTATTCACAGTGCCTAAGTTCCTTGTTGCTGTGCTCTCTTTTCCTTCGACTCCAGGATGCCACAGTGATACCACACCTCATGGCGCTACTTAGCAGGTCCCGCTACACACAGGAGTACATCTGTCAGATCTTCTCACACTGCTGTAAAGTAAGAACCAGAATAAATGTTCTCTGTAATGTAAAATCTATACCCCCAGGAGATTTGCCTTCTTTGTGTATCTTCCCAGAGATAACCTGTAATATATCATTATGCAGACCTCTGTATATTCTCCCCTCTCCCCTGTTTTTATATATAAGCAGACCTATGTATATATCCCCCTTCCCCTTTTTGGACACAAATGGTAGCATTCCATACATATACTATTCTGTACTTTGTATTTTTCATTTAACATATCTTGAAAGCTATTCCATATCAGTACATAAGAGGCCCCCTCATTTTTTCCTCCAACAGCTGTATAGTATTTTACTATAAAATATATTACTATATCTTTTACTATAAAGATATACAATAATTTGTATAACCAGTTCTCTATTGTTGGACATTTGCCTTGTTCCAGTCTTACATTATTATAAAACAGTACTGCAAAAATATCTTGTGTAAGACATTTTATAAGAAATTGCTGAGTCAAAGAATGTGTGCATTTGTAATCTTACCACATACTGTCTTGTATAGAGGTTGTACCATTTTATACTCCTATCAGCAGTGTGTGATCATAACTGTTTCCCCACACCCTCATTGTTGGAAATTGTTTTAAGTGATCTCATATAAGGAGAAATGAGAGCTTCTTCTCTGCTCTCTGTTGAGAGAAATTTCTGTTCCTAAAAGGATCTCAACCTAAACTGAAGAGTGCTGCAAAGTGCTCCTTACTTTGTTTCATAGTTTACATATGGAGTATAGTCTTTTGATAGCCATGGGTGATTATTTATTTGAGATCTTTCATAATTTCTACACATTTGCCAATTTCTAACCACGTGTTTATCTTCTGATGACTATAAATTTTTCAGGACAGCATTACACACCTACCTATATTTGTAATAAGCAAAGTAAGGAGTTTGGGGAACTGTAGAAAATAAAGGAAAGAGAAGTGAACACCTACATATGAAACCAGGAAGATCATACATGTATACTATTTTAGAATAATTACCCAAATAAATGAAAATTTAAATCACTAGGTTCCAGAAAAAGTACCTTAATAATTTGTTTAACCCTTCCCTCCCAAATCCTAGTAGGCTTTCACAGCCTATTCAGTTCTATTTAAGACATTTAGAATTTAAAGATGTCAAAAATCTTTGAATTTCTCTTCCCAGATTGCTTTGACAGTGTGTAGGTCAACTCATAGGTGCAGGGATGTAAAACACTCCCTTAATCTTTTGAGGTGGGCAAAGAAAGACTTTGAGAAAATGACAATTTTGTTGCCATTTATTTGCTAAAAATGAGCTGAACTTCATAGGGTGTAGAATTTTCCAACAGTAAAACCAAGTCTCGTAGCCCAGCCCTGGCAGATAGGTAAAGGAGGATACTCCAGAACTCCTGTACCTCATTAGAAATCTTTCTGCAGGGGCACCTGGGTGGCTTAGTGGGTTAAGCCGCTGCCTTCGGCTCAGGTCATGATCTCAGGGTCCTGGGATCGAGCCCCGCATTGGGCTCTCTGCTCAGCGGGAAGCCTGCTTCCCTTCCTCTCTCTCTGCCTGCCTCTCTGCCTACTTGTGATCTCTCTCTGTCAAATAAATAAATAAAATCTTAAAAAAAAAAAAAAGAAATCTTTCTGCATCTATACCTAAGTGCTTGAGAGCACAGCATCTAATAGTTACAGTAATCCCAAAGGGGCACTGAAAATTAGACCTGGAGGTATAATTACTACATGTCACATTATTATATTACATTATGAGAAGTTTGAATAATCCCATCTCAGAAGTTACCCAAATAGCTTTTAGAATTACTCATCAGAAACTTCTGAATCCCTTTAGGCTTGCTCATCTAAAATTTCTCAGTGCTTTTGAGCTGAAATCATGGATAAAAGAAAGCCATTAAATCATTAGTTCTTTTGCTGGAGAGGATCTTATGCTGAGCAAGAATTTGTAGGCATCCTCATGCCACTAACAGAACTGAAGATATTATCAGAGAAAATCACCTTAACTAATCTTTCGTTTAGCCTGGTAATTAGCTTTTGCCACTGTAATTAAACAATCAAATTTAAGGGTTCTGAGATATAATTAAGCCTTAGGAAATATTATAGATTTATAAACCCAATGACAATAGCCTAATATAAATATTAATTTTTCTAGATTTACTAGCATGAATCTTTAAAAACAATTGATCTGATGATCTCTGTATAGTCATTAACTATTAAAACCTTTTATTTTCATGTTGTTCAGTTTACATATAGGCTTAAAATAAGATTCATAATAGAATTTTCAGACTCATTCACAACTTTACATATACAGTTGATCCTTGGGACAATGGGAGGGTCAGGGGTACCAAACCCTGCTCAGTCAAAAATAGGCATATACCTTTTGACTCCCCTAAAACTTAACTACCAATATAATCCTAATTATATCTTTGAAATTCTCTCCCTGATGTATTAAGGAGCAAAAAAAAAATAAAAGCTAGTAATATTAAGTTGTTGCCACCTCTTAAACAGGTTACTCAAACTTTTGAGACCTGTCCTTTTTGGAGAGACCTAAGAGAGACTTGGTAAGAATCAAATGATAACTTTACTCTGGTTGGTTCAGCCAATAATTCCATTCTTTGCAATTGTTTTTACACAATCCTGTGTATAACCACAGAGAGGAGGAGGAAGAGCTTCTTTTGTTATAATTATTTCCTGTAATCTCTGGGGCAAAGAAATTCAGGGATTAAAAACTACAACATCTTGTAAGCAGCAGGGAATAGTTATGTTAAATGAATTGCATCGTGCTTGATCTTTTTCATAATATAACTTCATCAGTACAGATATTCCATAAGTGATCTAGCTCTTAAAAAAAATGCATGCAAAAAAAAGAAAAGATGTATGTGGATGGATATTTACTGAAGTGATTCTGTAATAATAAAAGATTGTAAACAATCTAAATGTGTAACTATAGGTACTAACATATGGGTTATCCATACAGTGGAGTAAGGTCAAAAAAGAAATAAGAAAGCTCTTTCGGTACTCGTGAATGATTTCTGGGAAGTACTATAAAGGAATCAAAGGTTCAGAGCAATATGTATAGTATATGTATAGTACATATAGCACATATATATGTAGTATTCTGCCATTTGTGTTGAAATAGGAGAAAGGATATACTTATGTATTTGTATATGTATGTAAGGCTTGAAGAATATAAAACAGTCTGTTAATATCAGGTCACCTCATAGCAGAGGAACAGAGATAAATACAGAGATGGAAGAGCCATGAGGTGCAAGGGTAGAGGCAGTACCCCATCTACTTAGCTATTCTTCTAAGCACTGCCAGTATTTAAATTAGGATGTTGAAATTTATATGGAAGGCAAAAAAAACTTAGTATGCTAACATGTCAGCCTAGTGTAATTTAGGCTTATCTTCACAATTTATTCTAGTTACCTTCTTGTTTCTATGTAAGAAAAAAATAGGTCAGATTCTTAGGAAACCCTTCTTTTCCTAGGTTCTCCATTATAGTCTCCACCACTATCTTTATATTGAATTAGCAGGAGACTCCTGTTTCAAATGAGACGATTCAAGTAAAGCATTTAGAGCAGTGCCCAACTCATAGCAAGTACCCAATAATTAGTACCTATAATTGTAATTGCAGAAGCATGGATGAAGATGAGGTAGGAAGATAAAGAGCATACTTCCATCCTGTGCCCTGAGAATGTCAGTATCTTTAGTTGTTCTAAAAGCAAGCCTGCATTATTCTGGATGGATATGTTAGGATACATATACCAAGCAGGGTATGCAAGGAATTTATCCTCATACTCTTTTAAGAGTTTCCACTGAGGTGGGGCTGGCTTTAATAATGTTCAACAAAACATTGTTTTTAATAGTGAAACATTAGAATCTACCTAATATATGTAATGGGGGTTGCCTGAGTAGAGTGTGGAATATTTTGCATCAAAAATCAGAAACTAGAAGTTAGTAAGAGAAATTGCTGAAGTGTTTTTGTTTTTTAAAGGAGCCTTTTAATGGTATATAAAATGTTCAGGGAATTACTACCTATAAAATAGAATATGGCTGTTTTGTGATTCAGGACTATGAATACTGATCTCCCCACTTTTGTCCAGGAAAGAATGAGGCATCTTCAAGATCATTGTTACTTGGCTGAATAGTGCCTTGGAAAAATTGATTTGAGAGTTTTTTTTTTCCTAGACTAGCAGCTGGTTTTCTCTGGTGAACCCAGATAGGTAGCCGACTTTCAGTGCTGTGTTTTTCTCTTCTGAATAATGATAAGCATAAAGTAGCATCCTTATCCTTGCTCTGACTTCATTATTTGAATGGGTGGGTGGTACATAAAATCAGTGCTTTAGGAGGGGCATATGGCTAGCTCAGTTGGTGAGCATTCGACTCTTGGTCTCAGAGCTGTAAGTTCAAGCCCCACCATGTGTTATAGAGATTACTTAAAAATCGAAAACTTTTTAAAAAAAAAATCAGTGTATACAAACTGTGGCAATTTCAAAGCCTTGCATTAACCTTTAGGTTCTGTCACTTTGAAGATTTCGATAAATTGCTTAGTAGAAGACAGTTGATGAAAAATAAAATCCTGAATTTTCCCATTTCTTTACCTTCCTACTCTCAGAAATGATAACTTAAGAAGAGAAACGAGATAGAAACAGAAACCAAACCATATTCACTTCTATGTATGGAGTGTTGTGTTTTCCACCATCCATAATTCAGACTTCCCTGATGGTAGGTTAAGCTCTGATCCAGTTCTTGCACTTAATTAGTTTTAGGGTTCCTCTGACTAGTTCATCAGTCTAAAGTTGTAAGAATGACTGCTGTTCTCTCTAGCGGCATAGTGTAGGGTTGTGTACATGAAATGCAGAATTCGCAGTGGTTCTGTTGCTGTGATGGTATGTTATTTAAGAACTACAAAGGGCCTGTGCCAGGATAGCTTCTGTGTCCCTTTCATTACTTGGGGGGAAGGTAAGGAAGCAGTAGTTCTACAGAACTGGGGTGACATAAGAAATGGCAACGCTTTGTCTGCCTTGCTTTATTAAGATGGATTTATGCAAGAGAAGTGTAGGTGAGAATTTGTAGTAAATGAACTTTCCTACACTTAAGTAAATGTTTTGTTGGAATCAGTCATTACTCTTTTTAATGTTATGTTCTCTTTTCTTACAGGGTCCAGATCATCAAACAATTTTATTTAACCATGGTGCAGTTCAGAATATTGCTCACCTACTAACCTCAGTATCTTACAAAGTAAGATGTTAAAAATTATGGCCAGATTCTTCTATTTTATTTTTGGTTCCTAGAGTCTTGATATAGATGGAGGCCCACATATCTTATTGCTTTGATAGATATTGTGATCAAGAATAACATTTTATTAATAAAATGGGGCATTGTTTTACCTATAAAATCCTCTTTAAAGAATTTTAAAAGCTACCTTGCCTTTCTGTTTTTTTTTTCTTTCAGAATATTGTGGCTTGATTTGCTATTGATTTTAACAGTCTCTTCTGCTCTGATGTCAGTGTCAAAGCTGCACATGAGGAGGAGGTTCCTTGAAGTATATAGGAACACTGGCTTGCTATATCAGGAAATACTTTGATTTCATATTTGAGACCTGACTTAGCCACAGTGACTCAGATTTAGAACACATACCGACATATACATCAACATTTAAAATGTGTTAGGTATTTCAAAATGTGAAGTCTCATAAAAAGTTAGATTTTTGTCTGATGCTGTGATTTTTTTTTAAATGTGTTCTGTTTTGTATTTTGAGTTAAAAAGTCAGAGGTTTTCAGACTTGTTAATTAAATTTCCTTCATTGTCTTTTATGTATAAGAAAACATCATGATACATTATCAAGCATGAAGTTAAAAATTTGGTTATTGCATTTGTTGTCCAACTAGCAAGTTATAGCAGATAATGGGGCATTGTCTTTACTATGTCACATTAGAGTTGGTATGCTAGCACTTCGACACAGAGCAGAGAGAGAAGTACTCATTTTTGTTGTTTGTCCTCGTGCACTGATTCTAATCTGCTCTGTATTGCAGAGCTGCTAATATCTATGTTTTCCTACTTTAGACACCCAAAGTTTGATCTTGGTGAAGCACTCACAAGGACAGGAATGGGGAATGGAGCCAGCTTGGAGTTAGCCAGAGGGAGGGGGGAAGGAAATATATACTGAAAGCTGCTTCCTCTACCCCGTGCCACATGGAGGCTGAAACCAGTCAGCATTGGCACATCAAGAAACAATTGCTGTGGTGGCTATTTACTGTTCATCCTCTTCTCCATCTTCTATCTTCATAAATTCCCTCAGTTCTCCCTCCTTTTCTCTTTTCTTTTCTTTTCTGCACCAAGCTTCCTTATCTACTATAATAGGTTATACATTGTGAAAGGAAAAAGGTTTTGGTAACATTATTCTTTAGCCAAGGTTTGCTCCGTTGTCAGAGTATCATTGGCAGTTTTAGGTCCCATATTTTAGGTGTACACATGCTGTGCTACAGATCATTGCTGAGATGATGGACAGAAGTAATTCACACTTTGAGCTACCTATCCTACCAATTTCGAGTTCCCGCATAAGAACATCATATTGTAGACTTAGGCTTGGAAGTGAGGATTAGATTGTCTGGTGAGAACTAAACAGAAAGAATGAAAAATAACTGGTCTCAAAGAAGCTCCTGCGGGTTGTAAAATATATTGTATGTAGTCAAGGGTTTGACCCCATGTTATGGTCGCAGACCAGTAATCTAGTTTTGAGGAATGTAACACAATTTATAAATGTTTTTGTTGTTGTTGTTTATTTAAATTCAGTTAGCCAATGTATGATACATCATTAGTTTTTGGTATAATGTTCAATGATTCATTAGTTGTGAATAACATCCAGTGCTTTAAAAGTTAAATTAAGGGGTTCCTGGTTGGCACAGTTGGTTAAAGCATTGGACTCTTGGTTTCGGCTCTGTTTGTAGTTTCAGGGTCATGGGATCAAGCTCTACGTCAGGCTCTGCGGTCAGCATCGGGTCTGCTTGGCGCTTTCTGTCCCTCCATCCTTTCTCTTTCTCAAATAAATAAATAAATCTTTAAAAAATAAAATAAAAGTTGTTAGTTTAGTCCTTTCCAGATTTTTACTGTAACTTTGTTTCGTTCTGTTCTCTTTGCCACAACCCCATCCTAGACACTACTATAAGACTACACTTTTTTTTTTCTTTTTTCCTTTTTTTGTCTTCAGTTCTCTGGTTTGTAGTTTGGGGAGCAGAAATGTCCCACTTGAAAGGCAGTTGGTAATTAAGTGTTATTAAGCTCTCTCTGGCTTACCAATATTATGTTTTGTACATTGTTCTTTTGAATTTGATTAGGAATTTATCTGATTAAATTTTAGTTGTGCTTCTTCCTGTTTTTTCTTTTCTTTTACTTCACAGTTAATTTTAACTCTTTATAATTAAGTTTAACTTACTGTATTCCAGATATTCAGGTGTTATTTTTATTCCCTTGAGGCCTTCTTTTAATATTTTAAGCAGATTTAAACAGTTGTTTCTTCAGAAGAGTTTAGATTCTGTGACATTAAAATTCATTATTTGCAAGATCAAGATCAATGCATTTTTTTTTGTTTATTGTTACAGGTTCGAATGCAAGCACTGAAATGCTTCTCAGTTTTAGCTTTTGAAAACCCCCAGGTATCGATGACTCTGGTAAATGGTAGGCTGAAACTTTCAGTGGCACCTACTTGATTTGATTTATGAACTTTGTAGATTTAAAGAATTCCTTAATTCTTGTTGTTTGTTTCATTTCTAGTTTTGGTTGATGGAGAATTGTTACCACAAATATTTGTGAAGATGTTACAGAGGGATAAGCCTATTGAGATGCAGCTGACATCAGCAAAATGGTAAAAGTCAAGACAATGTGGGAAGAACAACAGTGCTTTATCAATATGTTAGAGTGTTTTTGGACAGCCCAATTAGCTCACCTCCAATCCCCATCTTATTTTGGGATTTGGGGATTTGCAAATCATGAGGTTGTCTCATGTTTTCTTAAAGGGGTATGAATTTTTTACTCAGCATACTACTAGTGGCATGCAGAGCAGCAACACTCATGTAACAGCTAAGACTTATCACAGAAAATTATTTTATTACATTCTCAACATACTCTCCTTGTATTTCAGTTGAAATAATATAGAATTAGATTTAACTAACAAATTTATGCTAAGAATTAAGGAAAATATAGAGTGAGAATTAGTTGAAGTTGATAACCAAGGCATGATTTCAGAGAATATGGCTTCCTCATCTTTAGAAAAACAAGACCTAAAATTCTCATAGAGATGCGACAGTTTATAAGATAGTTAAGTTTTTATTAGTACAAGTCCTGGCACATATAAGCATTCAATATATGTCAATTCTGTAATTATGAATACATTTAATAGATAGGTTGAGCACCTGCTGTGTAAGATTCTTTGCTAAATTAATTGTTCCAGTATTTAAGAATTTGTGGCTGTCTAGTATTTTAGACAAGGATGAGGAATTTTCAGGGAATTACTTATGCACAATGAATTGTTTTGTTTTGTTTTTAGTATATTATTTATATGCTTGGTTGCTTTTTGTCTTCAAAAACCTTTTCATTAAGTAAGATAAATGCTCTCGTGGGACTGGTTTAAAAAAATGTGGTAACAAGTCTTAAGATGATAACAGCTATAAACAATTCAATCCTGTACAGTCTAAGTAAATTTTATTGATTTTTTATAGCTTTCTATAGAAGCCAGAATATGGAATGTTTTAGCTCCCTCTCCCCAGCTTACTGAAGGAATCTAATCCAAGAAGGAAATTCATTAAGTTTCTGAAGTGTTCAGTACCTGTTTAGGGAGTACTGAGTAATTTTCTTCTTCAAAGACAGGTATCATTGTGAAGGCAGATTCTTTTTTAATAGAGCCAAATCATTGACCAGTTGTCAAAGCCATTGCTGACAAACTCTGAAGAGTTATTAGTTAATTTCTTATGGCTACCACTAAGAGTTAAATGCTTCTTTTGTGATACTTGTACTACTGGTGTTGGAGTTAGAATATCCCAGCTTAGCTTAATTTAATCTTAGACACTTTGTGAGCTTTATATTTTATTTTTAACTTTTCCCCCCTTTTTATTATGGAAACTTTCTCACATGAAAATTTTAGAAAAAAGTATAAGGCATCAAAAACTAATGTGCTACTATATGGTGACTAACATAATAAAAAATAAAAAATAAATTTTTTTAAAGTATAAGGAACTCCATTGTCCCTGGTATATAGCTTCAAAGTTTATCTGCTCATTAAGCCTTTTTTTTTTTTTAAAGAGTTTATTTATTTATTTGACAGAGACAGAGACAGCGAAAGAGGGAACACAAGCAGGGGGAGTGGGAGAAGGAGAAGCAGACCTCCCGCCAAGCAGGGAGTCCAACGCAGGGCTCAATCCCAGAACCTTGGGATCATGACCTGACCCAAAGGCAGACACTTAACAACTGAGCCACCCAGGCGCCCCAAGCCTTTATTTTTAAAACAATTTTGTATGTGTTTTTGAAAAATACCTGACTTACTGTCTTTATATATCAGTTAGTTGGTTTTGAGTGTTAAATTGGTGAAACCGTATATGAGGTAATCTGAAAACCTTCTTCCTCAAGATAAATAAGAGTAGCTGTCTTTTTTTTTTTCTCCATAAAATCCTAAAGGCAAGGAATTTTTCTTTTAAAGCTTTAAAACACAAGCAAAAACTTACTTTCTGCCATCTTATTCCAGTTTAACTTACATGTGTAGAGCTGGAGCAATTCGGACAGATGACAACTGTATTGTATTAAAGGTGAGCTAATTAATTCTCTCTAAACACATGCAAAAGTTCCCCCAGTCGTAAGTGTTGAATATAAATATTGATATTCCCATTTCTTTTTTTCCTCCTATTTCTTTTTATATGTAACTATGGTATATGTGCATAGCATAAAATAATATTAAAACAGCATGCTTTTCTTTTTAATGGCATGCCCTGTAGTTTTAAAAAATTGCTTTTTGATGTGTTTTGAGAGGCAAAGTGAAATAGTTCTTTTCCTTGTCACACCTTTTTCATCTTTATGGAAATTAGGATCTAGAAGTTGTAACAGTACATAAAATTCAGGTGAAATAGAAAATATATTTTAATCCTTGATTTTCATCAAGTTTGCAATGTAGTTTTATAGGAAAGCAGTTCATTAGCTCTGTAGACAAAGACTTTATATCACCCTCCTGGCAGATAATCAAAAGACATAATGAAAAAAGAAAAAGTAAATAGCACATGAAAACCATCAACAACATTGTGACATGTCAAAAGCAACTAGAACTCAGAAAAACCCCAAGTAAGAGACTGGCCCTAGAAGTTACAAGTCTTGAATTCTGGTTTCAGCATTCCACCACTGACTGGCTTGGGTAACCTTGGGTACCTCCCTTACTCTTTTGGTGCCTCATGAAAATGGAGGCAGTAATTTTTGCTCATCTATCCCACAGGGTCATTTTGAAAATAACAATATATTAAATATATTAAACATCTTATTAGCTACAAAGAACAAAATTAAGTAAATAAATTGGTTATGTTTCATTTTATGATTGCGATTTTATGCTCATTATCAGTGCACAGAATGAACCCAAGGATAAAAGAGCAGTAATACTAATGTTTGCTTTAGTCTTTGGTGAAGCAAGTCAATTAATTAGAACTGAGGACCCACTAAGTTAGCAACATTGTGTAGAGTTCTAAGGGCTTCCATGCAGGTAACCTTAGTTTATTTGCTCAACTGCTCTACCCCTTCTCTTCTCCCTTATTTGTAAAACTAGGTTAATAGCATCTTCTTCATGTAGTAGTTGTGAGTGTTAAATTCAATAATCCATGAATTTATGGTATTAATAAATATTAGTAACTGTTCAAAAAAAATAAGACTTTCCTATTGGAAGCCTAGGGTTGTATTATAAAGCCTGCACTAGCCTGATACGATATCATTAGTGAACAATGAAGTGGTAAACTCTATGGTGAAGATATAATAGGAACTTAGAAAAGAGCATAGCACAGACAGTAATTGAGGAAGGCTTCCTATAATTACAACATTTTAGTCTCCACCTTTGTGGTGTTGTTTAAAATGTGCTCATCAGCCTTAGAAATAGTAAATACTTAGAATTTTTTTATTGAGGACCTAATGTAGATGAGTTAACAAAACAAGCACCAGGATTTTTGAAGGACTGCAGAAGTAAAATTGGACTAGCAGGTATAGTCACTCTAGGGATTCATTTACAAAACCTAGGAACGACTGATGCATTTCGTTAGCATTATAGGAAAACTCATAGAATCAGTAATGGTAAGATCCCTGAATTTTTAAAGCTGTATTTCGGTTTTGCACCAAAAGTATTGATCACACCCCAAAAATAAAAGTCATCCCAGTCATATTATTCACTAAAGAAAAGATAGCATACTTTTTCTGCAGCAGAATTGTTCCTGATTAAACTGCTGGATGTCTTTTATCAACTCTCTAACCACCTGAGCTAACTGGCCACTTTGCTAGATGTCTTTTAAATAAATAAATATATGGATGGGACAGAAACCTCAGACATGATTTATTAGGGATTTGTAAATGTCCTTTATAAGGTTGTGGAATAAAGTTTCAGTTTTATCTGTCACAAAGCCTGATTAGAGTTTGCATTAATGTGCTTTGATTGTATGATTAGGGTGTAGTATGTCAGCACAAATGATTAATATACACTGAACTTTGTTTTTACATTCCAAAAAGCCTTTCATTCTCTGAATGTTTATTCAAACATTTGATCAGTAACATGACTGCCAATAAAAACCATTGCATTGATTCAGTCACTATATGCTCTCCATCAAGCTTTTGCCTTTACCACAAAGCAAATAATTAATTTCACTACCTTCCAGACACTGCCTTGTTTGGTTCGAATGTGCAGTAAGGAGAGGTTGCTAGAGGAGAGAGTTGAAGGAGCTGAGACACTCGCCTATCTGATTGAACCAGATGTTGAACTACAGAGAATCGCTAGCATAACTGATCACCTCATTGCCATGCTTGCTGATTATTTCAAGTATCCCAGCTCAGTGAGTGCCATCACTGATATTAAAAGGGTATGTTCTGTTTTTCTTTTCAGCAGCTGAAGCAAGGGATTTTTAAGAAGCTTTTCTTACTGCTCACAACTTTGAACCAATTGATAATTACAGTTCAAAACCCTTTTAAATGAAGAAAATCTTCTCCCTTTGATAACATAGATGGTGCTATGGGTTTTTTAATCCAGTTTGTCTTATGTGTTCATTAGAAATTTGTCACTAAGCAGGTAATCAGGAAGGAAGAAAATTACATCCCTAATTCTCAACTAAAACCCTAAAATAGTGGGGTATCTAAACTGGGTATTGATATTATATCAACTTACCCTGTTGAGGTTCCCAGGATCATCTCTCTTGTTAAATTCTTGTTCTTTACGTCAAGGGTAATCATCTGTGACAGGTGATGTGAGTGGCCTTATTTTAACTCTTCCACCACTTTCTCTTTTGCTATCTTTACTAACTTTTGTCATCTTTCCTTCAGTTTTGTACTGTGCTTTGGGCCTGCTAGTATCAACTAAAGCACTGTTTAACCTCTAGTTTGCGACCATCAAGAACCAGACTGCGCTTTTCTCAAAGTTTTTCTCAAGCTGTAAGTTCTGTAGAATAGTTAGGTATTTCTTTTGACTTTGTTCTTCTCAGCTTGTTTGTCATATCCATTTCTCTAAGTATAAGAGAACAATATTCAGTTAGTGAAAGTTTATTTAAGGGGGTCATGGTAGAGAGAGCATTGTCTCCTAATTAGTAACCAGTACTGTTTCATGAATGTGACTGTATTTTTGATGCCAGTCATCCCAATGGTAATTTTTTTTTTTTTTTTTTTTTTTTACTTTTCTCTTGACCTCTCCCATGCCCTTGAGTTTCCTAAAACTTCATTTGACAGGCAACTGTTCATTTGGCATTTAACACTGAAAACAAAATGAACTCTTAAGGGTTTATCTTTTTCTTCTAGAATGGCCCCAAAGTAACCTTCTGTGTTAGTGATATTAATAATGTACACTGCCCTCTATGAATTAAAGTTAGTGCCTGCTCTTCCTTCAGTGTACAGTATTGTTCTTCCAGTATAGGTGATGGGTGACTTTGAGCCAGCTACCTTGTCTGTTTTCCCTCTAGCCACTTGCTCACATGGACACCAGTATCTCACTGGTACAAAGATACATGAGCAAATCCTAAGAGTGACCTCATGAACATCTTTAGTTGACCATCCTAGCAAGGCAAATGGGACACTTGGATGGACAGGAGAGTGAGGAAACATAGTTGTAAGAACTTGTACCCTATACCTGTGTAAATCATTTAATCAGTATATAGAACATTATTCCTCTGTTAGGGTTTTTCCATTTTATTTCCCTCACAGAAAACTAGAATAGTAATAATTTTTTAAATGATCTTTTATACCAAACCTTGAATATGTTTGTCATCTTTATTTTTGATGATGGGTTATATAGTGGTTTCTGACCATAAAAATATAGATACTAGACCCATAGTGAAAAATTCTTACATGTTAATAAATGTGTGATTTTCATGGTATATGTTAAGCCAAGTCCATATTCTAATATATGTTTTGACTTGAAAGTATTTAAGACTTTAAGAATAGATATTTTAGAACTTATTCATAAAAATGAGTGTTGTATATTGGGGAGTTACTCCCATAATTCATCATTGCCTGCTTTGGTCAAAATACTTTTGAAACTACTATTGTTGTTACTTGGCTTTTTTTGGTTTTTTGTTTGTTTTTTTAATTACATTATTTGAGAGAGAGAGGGAAAGAGAGCACGAGTGGGGGGAAGGGACAGAAGGAGAGGAGAAACGGACTCCCCACTGAACAGGGAGTCAGACATGAGATCACGACTTGAGCTGAAGACAGACACTTAACAACTGAGCCACCCAGGCATCCCTGTTGTTGTTATTTGTTACCCTAAATAATGTTACCCAGCTAGATTTATTTCCCCATCTTCATATACCACAGTCAGTGACAATTTAATAAAACTCTTAACTGATGAATTTAGGGTTTTCTACCTAATATGCCACTTAGTTCTTTATTAGGAAGTTTCAAAATAAGATCTCAGAAGGTTATAAACAATACTTATATCATTGCATAAAGATGAACCTTTTCAAGGCAACTCATTTGGAGTGGTAGTCATTTGGATGAATTAGTTATAAATTATTTACATTATCGATATGCCTTATATATTTACTGATTTGTATTTAGTCAATGAAAGTGTCATGAGAACATGCTTCTATTTCATTTTTGTGGTAGTTTAATGATAAATCAGTTGTACAGAAGAACTGATAACCTAGCCAGTTATGCATGTGGAAAGATAGCATTTAATTGTTTCATACCAGTGAGTAACCTTAAACTTATCAAAAAATCTCTGAACATAAATATCAGATAATTATAATAGATAACATAGTAATGACTACCATGGTGTATTGTTTATTAAGGATTTTCACAAAGGTTTTCCTCTTTCTAAAATCTTGTTAAATGCTGAAATTGGGCTAGCACTGCTCTTAGTGTTTAAGAAAATCTCCTAGAGACCTGGTTGCAGCAGTACTCACATTATCAGCTGTAGTCTGGGGGCTAAAAAAGCCCGAGTGCCTAGTTTTTGAGAGCTTTCAAAGAGCTGTTGTAAGCAAGCATCAGTGCCACTAAAGCTGCCATCTGGGAGCACTACGTTTTTAAGGGTCAGAGGTTCACAAAGACTTTTCATATACCAGTGTCAAGTGTTATGGTGTTCACTCTTAGAAGCACACTGCACACATTCCAGGTCATGCTGACACAAACACAGCAAGGTCTTAGTCATACATGAACAGAACCCAGAAGTAATCAAGAAGTCAATGAGAGCATTAATATCTTAATAGTTCAAATTTTTTTTTCAAAAATTTTTATTTCTACTCAGTTTTATTGAAAATTAGGTTTGTGGACTGAGTTGCAATATACCTTTTTTCCCCTTCCATAGCTTGATCATGACTTAAAACATGCTCATGAACTCCGCCAGGCTGCATTCAAGCTCTATGCCTCTCTAGGAGCAAACGATGAAGACATCCGGAAGAAGGTGAGTCTGGGAGAGGGGCGTCCCCCAGTCCTGACAGCCAGCAGGCAGGGAGTGACGTCAACCTGAAAGTCGTGGTGAAGAGCACTAACAGTGACTGTTTGAATATAATAAAGCAGAGTGACTAAAGGCATAATTGAAGAATGAATGGGACCCGGATTTGGGGGTTGTTTGTTTTTAGAACATAGAGTGGCATGGCCGTGCTGGAATGACAAATAATTGGTGTGCTTTTTTCTGTCATTAATATGAATTATTATGTTGCACATTTTTGCATGTGTTCTGATAAAAATCAATTCTAGCACTGTGAAGCTTTAGACACCTTGAAAGTTCTAACACTAGAATTGTAAATGTTATTTATGGAAAAACTTTCCAATGCCATTGAGAAATTCAAATCTTTATTGTATATTGTTCTTTGATATGTGGCTTAGTTATGTTTTGATTTTTTTTTTTTTTTTTGCTGCTGTGCAAGTTTGATGTGAATAAAATCTTTGTGGAATAATGATTTTATGTTTAGTGAGTGGTCATCTGAATTTTCCAGTTCCCAAAAAAATGTGTCACTGGTCTAGCACCTTATGTTACTACAGCCTAGTCTAACACTGAACTCGTGTTCTTTATAGAATAGTTCTAAGCAGGGACTAAAAGAAAGTGATAAGCTCTGACCTGGCTGCCTCCACAAACCAAAAGGCTGGAGCTTACCACTCAAAAAAAATACATCATCTAATAAATTTTACACATGGCTTTTAGGAACATCAGTAAATTGGTCCACATAATCTGTCTTGATGAATTATAGCAGAAAGAGGAAATTGGGCATTATTTACTGAAACATGGTGATTATACTCCCATCTAAAGCCCTGTGAGGAAAATCAAAAAGTATTGGGAATTTACCATGATTCAGAGAAGTACTTTGGGCTTGTATAGAGAGAAATAGGGGAAAAACTGTAGGTTTATTGAAATAAATTGGAAAGGAACCATTATTGAAGAAAATTGAAATAATTGATTAGATATGTGAGTAGCTTTGATTTATAAATCAGTGCAAAAAACACAACTAAACTGAATGCTTTCCATGTATCTCAATTTAGTTCAGTTAACAAGATGTTTTTGACTTGAAGTGTTTAGTAAATATCTATGAAAATCCTTTTTGACACTTCTTTCATTTGTAATCTGTTACTTCAAGGCAAATATACTAATGATCTGATATTCCCTATGTGTAAGCATGATTTATGGATGTTGATATTGATATGTTTCATTCAGCTTAGGTACATGGTATATTGCAGGGGAAGAGGCTTTTATGGCAACATAGAGATAAAACATTTTTTAAAAAATTGACATGGACTGTATAACTTAAATACATAATGATTTGGTTTTAGATGGTTATTAGGCCCATTGGGAAGAGAAGTATTTTACCTATTCTTTTAGCTCAAGAAGGCTGTGCCATGGACTGAAAGGGAGATAGATAGATGGACCATAATGGGGGGAAATAGGATGTCCATTTGTACTTCTTTGTACTTTTTTGTTAATAAACTATTGTTTTGGAACTAATGACTTAATTTGTGATATCATGTTCTAGAAATACTTGCAACGTAATAGTCTGATCAGTATTAAAACTTGTATTCATAATGTGTATAATTTACTGGTAAGGCTTAATCCTGATAACTTCTGTAGAAAGATGACAAATAAAGAACAAGTTATAATTATTATAGTTTTTTGTGTGGTAAAGAAAAGATACTGTGACATTCTTATGTAATGGGGATTTATAGAGTTTTTAGGAAGATATTTAATCTGGGAAATTAAGTGTTTGAATAATTTACAGTTTATAGCAACTACTGAAGAGAGAAATTGTAAAACAGAAAATATAAAATAATTTTGTGATAAAAACTGCATGAAAACGGTTCTTAGGAGTGGGAAATCTTTATTTTCAGTGTATAAAAAATGGTAAAATGATAACTCTTCCTTTGAATGCATTTATTTCTATTCCATTTCTTTGTCAAAATAATTATCTGGATAGATTTTTACTACTTTCTCCATGAAATATTTAATTACCTTTTATACTTATGCCTTCTAAACTTTGATTGTATTCCCTTTTTGTGTAGATTCTTGAAGACAATGTTTATTATTGTTTTATTTTTTAATGCAATATTTATGCTTGTTGAGATGGAATTTCAGTTTACTGAATTAATGAGTGGAGACTCTGTGAAAGAAATTTCAAGGGCTGTAGACCTATTCTCCCCACTCCTCCAAACAAAAGCAATGAAAAGCCTTTTTGTTTAGGATAAAAATATGAAATGTTAATTTGGTCTGCCTTTTAAATGAAAAATGAGAATGCAATTCAGTAAATACAGGAGATAATCTATATATCCCATTACCCTAAAATGGCCAGTTAAAGAAATGAGGCAAAATGAAGAAGAGAAAACCAGAGTAAAGAGGTAGAGACGGGTGTGCACAGCAATAAAGGAAAAAGATACAGGCCTTCTCTCATCATAGATTTAGTCTGTCTTCTTGCTTCTGGAGACTTCTAAAGTCCTGCTGTGATTTTGTTTCTTGATCATTCTCTCTAGGCTGGAAAAAATGAAGCTAAGGACTGAACATGACCTGTAGATCAGAAATTTACCACTCCTGCATTGGAGTGGTGATAGTGTATTCCCATTAAAAGAAACCAACTGTATAACAGTCCTTGGAACTTAATAAGCACTCAATAAATATTTGTTGAATAAATATAGAAATGAAAATGCAGAAACCATACACAGAGTGGCATTTCCTTTAATCTGCTTGAATCTTTCAGTATCCTTCTGTGCAGAGCAAAGTTGGTATTGGGATTCCTGGCTTTGCATCCTTTATCACTCTGTGGTATACTTCTAAATTTCCCAGTTTCCCAGTGTCCTGTTAGAAAGTGAAGGAGGGTGGAAAAATCTGCAATTGAAAGTGGGGAACACTACTCTTGGCTGTGACATAAGGAGGGAGAAGCCCAAGGAAAGATGAAGGACCACTGAGCTTGACAACAGGTGTGGTCTGGCCATATTCAACTTAGTATAATTGAAAGATTTTGGTTGGAGAAAGCAAGGGCAGAGGCAGCAATTGAGAGCTCAGTGGAAGAAGGGTCCAGGGCACATTAAGTGTACTGGCAGCCATGCCAGGTCAAGATTAGCTGTAATCTCTGCCATGGGCAAAGTCTAGTTTCTAATGATGGTCTTAACCACATGTTAATGCTGACTAAGAAGCATATGTTATATGTTCGGTTAATGGGACAGTAACAAAAGAAAGAAGTTAAGATACTTAAGATTACTTCAAATACTGCCATTCCCAGTCAAAACTCCAGTCAGTGGTTAAGTCCTTTAGAGGCAGCAGTGGCAAACAGTCCTTTAATTGTGAAGCCAAGTCCTTTATAATAAAAAATGGCTCTTAAGAAGACCATCACTTGATAAATATCTGTTGATCATCAATTAGGTTGGAAATTTGAAAGGATTGTTTCACTTTTACGCTCTTCAAGGAACTAGTAGAATTTATCAGAAAGAGAAAGTGTAAATTGAGGAAAACTGGAAGTAGTAAATATAAATTAAAATTCAAGGAAGTTAATAAACTTAACATAGTGTGATTTTTATTTTTGGTAAAAGAAAGGCACATTACAAATGTTAAGTGTAGTACTATTGTAGCCTTTGCTCCTTTGAGGTATCTGACTGATGGAGCCTTACAGAAAATTTTCCTCTTGCATTTTGAGTGCTTATATTTTAGCTGTAGATCCATTTTGAGGAACTAGAATGTAAGCTCCATGGAGGGCAGGGATTTTTTATGTTTTTGCTTATCACTGTATTCCCAGCATCTACAACATTGCCAGGTGCATAGTTGGCACTAATACATATTTGAAGAATGGATGAAAAAAATGAATGAATGGAAAAAATGAATGAATGGACAAATGGATGAGTGAACCATATTGTAAAATTGCATTAAGCACCCTTAATCCAATTATATATGGGTGTTTTTGCATTGAGAACTTAACATAACTTTATTAGCAGTTACACAGATTTGTGAAGAGATGAGCCTTAAAATACAGGGAATCTATATCTGACCATATAGTCAAGGGGTTTCACTACATTTAGCATAGAGAAAATGTAAGAAACTCCCATTTTTCAAAAGGTAGACAATTCCAAGGGTGTGTCTTCTCATTTTTATAATAGATCAAAGAGAACATGTTTTATGGTATGGTAGTTTAATTTTGAAATGGTTTTTACTATTATTTCTTAGGGGTTCTTCTGATGTATAAATGTATGAGTTTAAAAAAATTTATAGCATTCGCAACTGTGAATCTGGACCAATTTTTTGTTTTTTTCCCTGTAGGGATAAAGATATGATTTGGTTTATAGGAATTAGCCTCTTAGAAATCAACCTATTCTGCAAGTAATATGTATCTGTGTAAAATACTATCTGAATATCAGATTTTTTATGATTAGTAATTTGATTCTACATTGATTGATTGAACTTCCTACATTGTAGAAACATTGTCCAGTGGAAAGCAGAGGCGAGATAAAGAGCAGTAAAACACAGCCTTAAAACTCAGCATTTATAATAAAAACTCAGTAAGTCAGAGAAAAGTAAGAAATGAACAGTAAGAATTTGCTAGGGGTTCAAAGAATTATTGGGAACTAATTAAAATGAACATGGTGATATCAGTATAGCTATCCTTGAATCAAGTTAGAAATTAATAATTTAATATTTTTGTTATCTTTAATGTTTTCTAAATGCCTTTTATATTTTCAAGAATTGAAAACATAAACTCTTTTAAGTTTTTTTTCCTTGGAGTGGAAAAAAATCATCCAGTCACAGATGTTTTACATGATAAATATGAAGACAGTAGCCAAGGGTGAGATGTTTTTTCTTTTCCCAACTGAACAGTGTTTTTTTGTTTGTTTGTTTGTTTTGTTTTTTAAGGCAGAGAAAATAAAAGGAAAACAAAGAAGGAGAATTTGTCTTCTACCCTCTTTTTCCCAGAAAAGGAAGCTATATCTGCAGGGTCATTGTGAGGATGAGATCTAAAGTATTTAAAATATTTAGCAGGGTGACTGTAAGTGCTCAATAAAAGGAAGCATTTGTTAGAATATCTTAAATGACTTAATTGGAAGAATAAAAATAAATATATATTTTTAAGTGTATTAGAAGAGCTAAACAGCATTGGAGCATAAATTTTTAAAAAGTTTGCAATGAAGATAGTGATGCTTATGCTATAAATTTCCAAAACTATTATTCATTCTAGTAAAAAGAATATTTATACTTCAGAAGCATAGGCCCTTTCTTTAGTTCATCTCTCATTAAGGAGGAGATGTCTTTTTACTCTTATATTTTAAAACATATTTAAAATACTGGTTTTCAAAACTGTTTGATGCCATCGCTATAGTATGGTATCCAAAGCACCAAATATAATATTTTCTTGGAGTTAAGTTGAATATTGCAATATATATCAATAATTGGTAAAATTGTAGGTAATAGATGTCTTCAGAAAATTGAAGAGTCCAAGTTTTACCTGATTTTGGTTACCTAAGTACTGCTGTCCATGATTGCCTCAGATGTCATTTCTCCAAAGCATCATCATTTGTATAAAATCATATCTCAAACATATATGTTCAAATTTTGAACAAATACAAGTTCTTCAGTATTTTTAAAGTTACAAGATTTTAAAATATATTGATAAACATAGATTAGTTTTTCCTTATATTTTTCTGCTATAAAAAACTTAAATATTTCACTTTTGAACATTTTTATCATGGGTTGTAGGTAGATTTTATTACTAGTTGGTTTTCTGGGTAACAGTGTAATTATACCGTGAATTTCTATTTTTAAATATTTTTGCAAAGTTCAGTAATTTTAAATGGTCATTTAAAAGTCACAGTGTCAAAATTCTGTAATTGTCTCTGCCATGAAATTGGGCAGATGCAAGGAATTATTTCTGAGCCTTGGCCTGCATGTTGAAACAAACGCCTGAAACGAACATGTTGAAAGTTTTCGACGGTACCACAGAAGTGGCACCCTTCAGGACTTGGCTTTGCCACTGAGTATAGCAAATTCATGCAGAATTCAGAATTCCTTGACTTAATCTGTGGTTAAATTGTTAGTTATCTTCTTAAAGCTAATCTACCAAAGAATTTTAAATGAACTCTGCAACATTCTTTCATAATGGTAAGTATTTTTAGAGTTAACCATGACCATACCAGGTTTTGCCACTTGCCCACAGTATTGAGACCCTTGGCCTTCAACTCTGAAAGAAGCAAACCTGGGAGTGATAATGCTATGTACATAATAGAGGTATTTATATAATCAAGTAATGGATTTTTATTTGAGTTTCATTAAGTGGGGACATAAAATTGAATATTATGTTATTTGTGTTGTCATTGCATAAACCATTAATTATAATTCTTGTTCTTAAAATGTGAAGTACAAGTTGGTTATTTTGTTGTTTACAATCTAAGATGAAAACCACAAGATGGGTTAAAATATGATCTTTATTAGATTTTTGGAACTAAAATTAGCTTTCAGAATGTTCTGTCTGGAAATGAATGAAATATTTGTGATGATACAATATTTGTGGAATAGTAGACCTTGAGAAAATTGAGTTTGTGATGAACCAGGACCATTGCTCTTACACTTTTTCCCAGGATTATAAATGCTAGCACAGGGCTTGGCAAACTGTACCCTGTAGGTACTTAATACCTATGTAATAATTCTATAACCTGCCAGGTCAGAATGGTTTTTGCATTTTATATGGTTGGTGGGAAAAAAATCAAAAGAATATTTCCTGACATTTGAGAAATAAATTAAATTCAAATTTGTATCCATAAAGGTTTTTTTTCTACTTTTTGTCAGCGTTATTGAAGTCTAGTTGATAAAATGTTCATAAAATTCTATGGAATATAGCCATATTGATTTGTTTCTGTGTTGCCTGTGGCTGTTTTACACTTCAGTGGCAGGTTGAGTAGTTGGCAACACAATCATATGCCACAAAGCCTAAAATAAGTTTGCCCACCCTGTGCTAATAATGCATAGCTAAATATAAATGATCATAAACCAGTTAGGTGAAAAATTGTGTTTCCTGTTTGCCTCTTTGTAATGGACTGTAGAAAGAAATGGGGCCACACAAAAGTCAGGGGAGGGTGAGATCAATTGTCTAACTTCCTGAAAGAGAAGTATCATCAAGTGTTGATGATATGTCATGGTCACTGGATACTTTTCTACATGCTGATTCCCTTGTTTGAATGATTTTGGCATATAACGGACCCCAGACAAATTGGATAATAGCTATACATTGGTTTATGGTAGGAAACATTATGTCCTGTGTATTGGTCAGCAAAGTTGCCTCAATAAGATATTTCACCATGTCAAAGAGAAAAATAAAGGTCCAGTGTGTGTATTAAGCAAACATCTATTCAACCTTTGTGACATATGAAGCATTGGGTTATGTGGTATGGGGGCATAGAACAATTACATAATTCAGATATAAATATCAGATAATCTGTTTAGGAAATCTAATTTTAATATAACCGCTACCATTTATTGAGCATTTACTATGTGCTAGACACAGTGGTAGGCATTAGCGCGTTATCTCCCCTTAAGCCTCATATAACCCTGTGAGATAGCTGTTGCAGATCAGGAAATAAGCAATTTGACCAAGGCCACCCAGATAGTAAGTGACACCACCTACATTCTATCCCAGTCTCTGACTCCAAAGCCCATGCTGTTAACTGTTACTTTACTCATGTAAAGTTAAATACCATTCCTAGAGCCAAATTATGGTATGAAATGGCAAGAAAATTCACAGGAGAATGTGCGATAGTCAAAGTAGTTGAAAAAGAAAATGCTGTGAATTGAGAGAACTTAATAGCTTTTATTAGCTGGTTGCAAAGCATCAGATTCAGAAAAACGTGTCTATTTTCTCACATAGCTTTTGGTACAAAGTAGGTAGTGAGATGCTTTTATTAGTCCCATTTATTCATCTGGCATTTACAATATGTACCTCCTCCTGTGTGTCCAGGAATGAAGAACACTGGTGTGTACCTTTTAGGAGCTCAAAATTTAAAGTAGTTAAGGAGATGAGACACTAAATTGCTACATAATAATTCCAGAGCCTCATGTGCGATAAAAAGTGTTGTCCACATTGAAAGCCAGTTTTGCCATGATTGGTACAGCCACATATGATTAAGATATGGCTGTAATTAAAATAGCCTATTCTGAATGAATCTGGAAGAGTCATTATATAATAATCAGTGTATGTCAGTTTCATCAGTGTATGTCATAGTATAATATGTATTATTTACATTATATATTATTTAGATAATATATCTTATATAATAGTCTCATCTAAAATAAGAGTATTTGAAAGCATTCTCACCTTCTCCTTCTAAAATATTAAAATAAGTTGTTTCAGAAGTTTTGACCCACAGAATAAAGAATCTTCATATCTCTGTTCTTTCTTTATCAGTTGGAAATGTTTTTCTAAGGGCACTGTCTACATGTGATCACATTATAAACTAATGTCCTAGAAGCATCCAGAATGAATGATGTAACTGAAGTACTGTTTCAGCATTTTATTTTGTAGATAGCTTCCTTATGGAATAGATTTAAACTTAAAGCAACATTTTGAAATCCTTGTATCTTCTTTTAATAGTTATCCCTTGTCAAACAATGTTTGTAACTAGAATGTAAACTCCGTAGAAGCATTACCTGGCAAATAGTGGATGCTGTGCTTGTATTTATGAGTCAATTGTGTAAGTCTGGACGTGAAAATTCAGCCAGCCAACCTATAGGATAATTAAGACTGTTGCATACACAGCTGTGTATGTAGAGGAGTAGGGATTGAGCAGGGCCATTGTGTTGCACAGTTCTTGGGGCAGTGCGTCATTCAGATCCCTGGAAAACAGTAAAAGGTGGAGGGGAAGTTTCTAGTCCTGTTATTTAAAGTAACAGCTATTTAGGTTTTGTTTTGCCATTAAGCTGATAGTTGAGTTTTAAATTTAAAATTTAAAAATTGAACTTTTGAACTTTTGTATGTAGAGAAATATTTTTTGAGAACGTGTTGATTTATTTTTAGATGTCATAAGTATTTCTGACATGGTGTGTTTGGTTTTATGAGAAGGAGATGTTGGGCCAACTTCTTTCCAAAGTGTAGAGAAGTTTAGAACTTTGAGTATTTCTTCTAAACATTTAACATTAGGGAACACTTAAGTTGCTTAGCTCTTAAGAAGAGAAAAAGGTCCTGAGGTACAAATTACAAAATACCACTTAAAGAGACTTAAAAGCAAGAATGAAATCTATAAGGTTAAGAATGTGTCCACTGCAAGAACGATCTCTCTTCTTTGTCCTCCACTCCTAAAATGAAGTGATACCATTCCCATTTGGCCTGTAAGAGGAGTTAGATGTTAATTTAATTCAGTGTCTTTAGGAAAAAGGACCAAAAGGAGGCCTTGTAGATCAACTCTTGGGATGTTTTGGCTTTTACTTCTCTGGCTGAGAGAAGTTAACTATTTCCTCCCACCCCCTATGTCCAAAGATCATGGAGTTTGAGAAATTTGATATGAATGTGGGAGTGGGTAGCAATGGAAGACCTCTTGAGAGAAGGGAAGAAGTACTTCGTAAAATGTTTCCTGAGACTCAGGAATATAATGGGTTGATCAGCTATTTGTCCTAAGAGAAGCTGTGTATCTTTTAGAAAAAAAAGAGCCTTTGGTAGAAACTACCCTTTGCTTGAGGAAAATGTCAAAATCTTACGTTGGAGCAGCAGCAAAGATAGTACATAGAATAGACTGTGGGTGGGAAAGCCTACAGTTCTTATCCAGAACAGATGGGGCTTATGGCCTGAGAACAGTAGAATATTCTGTTTAGTTAGTATCTACAGAAGCTAGACACTGATTCTAGAATGGAGATCAAATCATCAGGGAACTGAGTTGAAAAATCAGTGGAACTCACTCTTGTGGCTTTTTTCACAGTGTTTCCTTGGCTTACCTTTTCTTCATTGGCTTCCATTCTCTCCCACCTTTGGCATTTTTACCCCCAACTAAAGCTGAATCATTGATTTTTATTCTCTCTCTTTGGGGGCCCTATGAATTGTACCTTTGTCATTTCAGTTTATTAATGATGACCTCTCTTGTCTTGTATAGTATATTAATTTTTATTGGCCTAGGATGTCAGTATATAGGCTGTAGTTTCCACAGTACTAATAACATTTTCTTTTCTTTTCTTTTCTTTTTTCTTTTCTTTTATTTTCTCTTTTCTTTCTTTCTTTTCTTTCTTTCTTTCTTTCTTTCTTTTTAAGCACTGCTATCTTTTTAACTACTTTTCTCCCAGTTTCCCAGGTCAGATCTCAATTTAGTTACTAAGGCTAAGCAAAAATTTCATCCTTAAGCACAGCAAGTGAAATGGATCTCACACTAGAAGTAAGAAAACCCAGTGGAGCCCTACCACTGTCCCAGTTTGCCTGGAGAATCTTGACCAGGGACTTAATCTTCCTGAATTTCAAAGACCTCAGTGATGAACTGAGGAGGAGTTTATTTCTAAAATCCCTTAAGATTTTAACATTATTCAATTGAAAACTTAACTATACATGTTTTTAATTCCTTCGGATAGTTATGTCTGCTGCCGTCAGTGGCATTGAGAAGAATGCAGTCGAGGAATTGGGTTCCAGGGTGAACCTCTCTAGGAGCAAGCATTGCAGCTGCCCCTAGCTTGATTTGTGGAAGGCCGTGTACTGTTGGGGTGTATTTGTTTTGCTCTTCTGTTTTAATAAAGGAATGGGTATAAGGATGTACTCAAGAATTATAAATATTAAGTGCATTTCCATTATATACATGGCATCGTGTCTTTTAGTTAAGTAGTTTGTGATAAAATCAGTATGGCCACTTCCTAAAACCTAGGGAAAGTTTGGTTTTCCATTTTTAAGTGTGGATCCCTCCTCAGGCCCCTATTGATTCTACTCAGGCTACCGGATAAGCTGGTTGTACATGCTTATCTCACTCTAGCATCTAACTTGTTATCTCATAACCCCTCTCCTTCCTCTACCATGTTTCTAAAACCAGTCTCTTGACTGTACTGACATCAGACCTTGTGTTCATAGAGCTCATCTGCTCAAAAAAAAGATGTTTTATGAGGAGCTGGACCTTAAATAGGTGACCCCTGGTCAGCAAGACTCAACTTTGTATCCTGGGACTTGTCTACATTGACACTTATGAATTGAAAGGGTTGCCATCCATACCCAACAGGGTGCAGTGTCCATTGTAGACCCTTTTTCCTTGCCAGACCTACTCTTTGTTCCTGACCTCCCTGTTCTGAATCTTGCTTGGCTGCTTAGTCCCTGCTGCTGTAACTAGACTTTCTGGATTTGCTACCTTACCCACTTAGATCTTAGTTCAATTCCAAGTCTTTACTCTTTGTAGCCAGTTCCCTCTTGTCATCCTCTGTGAAGACTTTCTGGGAACCTTTCACAAAAGCCTACCTGGAATTAAATTGTATTTGCCTGACCATTGTGCACATTAGTATAAATAGTTGATGCTGAGAAAATGCCTGTTTTACTATCCCAACTCCCTTGACCCTAAGTCAACCCACTTTGAATTGTTTGAGAAGTTTCTTGACACCAGTAAGAATTTGCCTGGTTTTTACATTCTCTGCTTGACCTGTTTTGATCACAGTTCAAGGTCCAATCTGAAGTTGCTAATACCTGGAAAATGCTTCATCCTCATTCATGCTGGGAGAATAGTTGGGCCTTATTTTTAACTCTGACTCTTCCAGTTCTTTTTAGGCTCTCAGGAATGGGTGGTATATGACTTGGCCACACCTAAGGTATGAGTCCAATAGGGCTCATGGAGTGCTAGGGAATTCCCTTGTAAGTCAACGCCATTTTCATCTTAGGAACATTCCCATGTGTGCCATGAACCTTAGGATTATCTGGATTCTGCATTTTCCCCATGACCCTCTAGCCTACTGCCCTTTTCTCTCACAGGCCATAGGGTTCTTCTGTCCCAATGGCAGGGGCCTCAGATCCTTTTCTGCCCCTGCAAAGAGCTACAGTGTCAGAGAAAAAAGCTTAGCAAAAACATAGAGTCACGAGCACTAAAGATACCAGCAGAGAGAGAACTTAGCACCTAGTCCATTAACCTAAAACTTCGTCAGTTTATGATGCATCATTTTTATGTGGTTTAATTCTGTAGTTAAATTTACAACCCAGTCCACTAGAAGAGCAGAGATAGAGAAAGGGCGCCTCCACTCTGAAGATTCAGTCCACCACTGGCCAGGCACAGTGTCTGTGTAACAGAGGGCCCGCCCACCTGCCCACCCTTCCTTCCTCCTTTCTTTTATTCCTTCCTTCCTTCCTTCCTTTTTTTTTTTTTTTTTTTTTTTTAAAGCAAATTCAATAAGCTATGCCACAGGGCAAATTTGCTGAACTGTGGCTGAGGAATCTCTGGCCAGAACCATGAGACAGAACAACTTGAAGCTTTATTTGACATTGCTCTTATATTCTGGAAAGACCTAAGATCCTTTACAGGGGCTAGGACTTGGCTCTGTCATTATCAAGGCTTTGTAGCCCACTACAGGTTGTTAAAAGGCACCATAGAGGGCGCCTGGGTGGCTCACCGGGTTAAGCCTCTGTCTTCAGCTCAGGTCATGATCCCAGGGTCCTGGGATCGAGCCCCACATCAGGTTCTCTGCTCTGCAGGGAGCCTGCTTCCCTCTCTCTCTCTGCCTGTCTCTCTGTCTACTTGTGATCTCTGTGTGTCAAATAAATAAATAAATAAAATCTTAAAGGAAAAAAAAAAGGCCCCATGGAGAGCAAGTTTTATTGTGCTTGGCTTTCCAACCCAGGTCTAAAAAGTTATCTGGTGCTGTTAGACCTTCAGTGGGTCAGAGATCTATGGCAACAGCCACTGCCAACTCCTTCCCAGCTGACCTAAAAATTTTTTCTCTGAATGTGATTCCAAACCTTTCTCTGCTTCGTAATCTCATTTTAGTCTTTATTTTGGTCAGTGTGTTCACTGTATTGCTCCTTTATCCCTTACCAGATGATCTGAATACCCTAAAGAATACAAAATCACAGCTAGATCATGTTGCTCATTCACATAGCCTCTCAGGATACCTTTTTGGATTGGAATCCTAGCTTCACATTCTGATTTTGCATTATTTTCACCCTCTTGCTCCCAGACTGGTATCTTGATGGAAAAGGTGGGCCAGTCATTCAAATAATGGGCTTTCCAAGATGTTGGCAGGGTTACTAAAGTCCTTCCACAACAAGTTTGAATACAAATACAGGCCTCCTACTTGTAGACATTTTTTGATAGACTGTAACCTAAGAAGGGTCACCTTGTGCCTGAAAGAGAAAAATGCCTCCAAATAGTCCTACTGTTTTATATCCTAAATTAGGGGAAAGGTTTACCAGCCAGTTTATAGCTATTTTCTAGCTCCAGAGTACTAGCTCCCACAGCCCCAGGAAACTTAAAGCATGAAACTGTGCTCTATATAATGATTGGCTGCTTACATAGTTCCCCACTGTCTGCTGGCCTAAGCCTCAGTATTGTCTGGTATGGTCATTAATGGCCATTTCCCAGCATTCTGAGAGTGGGTATTTTTCCCACTTACCTTTGTGGACACTTAATTCATTCTGTCTGCCTTAAGTCCTATTGTCCCTGTCATTCCTAAAGTGCTTTAGCTAACAGCAAGTGCTATAGCACTCATTCAGTAGTTCATTGCATCGCTTAACCTACACTGTAAGTTTGGTGGGAACAAGGGCTTTTCTGCCTCACCATTTTATCTTCAAATTTTAAAACTGTGCCTCGCATTTGGTGGGCATTCACATATTTATTGAATAAGTAAATGTGGCCATGTAAATAGGAGCTGTGCCCTATTTGCCCTTAGTCTAGCCTGCTCCCTGATTTATGACCCCTTATCTAACTAGGCCTGTACTGTCCCGTCTCTTCTACTCTACCTTCCCATGTTGCTTCTGGATAACATGGTAGTTTTGCCCAGGCAAACATGATTTTTCTTTACATGCTGATTGCAAATGATTGGAGGTAGAGTAATAATTGCTCTAGCCCCTCATTTTACTGAAGGCCCACGGAGGTTAAATGATTTGGTCAGGATCATAGAGCAAATCTATATGCCTAATGATTGCTACACTTGTCCTGACCCTTGGCAGATTTACATCTTTGGTTGGATGTAGCCAATAAACATTATCCAGAAGCTTCTTTAAATTCTTGGTCATGTCCAGGTTTCCTAAGCATCTGGAGCCAGCCTAATAGCATTTCTTAGCTCTCGGAGGATAATCTTGTGTTCCCATCCCCCCACCACCACTTTGTTCTTGGAATAAAAAATTTTAGATTAGGGAATATCAAGCTGATTTTGAAGTACCAGCATTGTCATATGTAGAGTGAGAGATGAGCAGAGCCTTGGGACATGTGTCTGTTTAAGGAAGGGAAGGAGTAAGAGGACTACAGCTTAAGGAGCTCCCCAGGTGATCTTCACATACCTCCCAGCGAGGTATTTTCCAGGTGGGAGTAATGACTCACATTAACATTGTCACTCATGTTGGGGACTACCTTATGAGCACAGGAGTTCTCTAACCAGGTCCGTATTACAAGCATGGCTAAGAATCAGGACTCTGGAGTCAGATGCCCGAGTTCCTCTCTGCTTTGTGATCCCAGGCAAGCTCTGTATCATCCAGAACCTTCAGTTTCCTAACAGGCTAATGAGAATAATTATAATAATGCCTGCAAGAGGGTTAAATCAGATCATGTAATATGCTTAGTAGCACAATGCTCAGCACATAGATGTACTTAACAAATGTTAGTTGTTTTTGTTAACATTTTGGTTGTGATTGTATTAGCTTTTTTTCCAATAGGTGGTTTTTCTGTAGGACCACACAAATTAAGCTTAATTTCTTCCACACAGTATTTATTTTGTATCTGTCTATTGCTTAATGAAGGAAAATTACACGCTATCTTATTTTTAAATTAAAAAAAATTGTGACTATGGTGATTACATGTAACAGGAGTTAGTGTTACAGTAAAAAGAAGGCAAGGATTACTTTTCTAAATATTTAGCTTAGTTTCTTTTTGCTTGGTAAGAAGGTAGCCACAGGGTGGCTCTGTCGGAAACCCACAGGTTGCATATCATAAGGGGCTGAGTGTGAACCATAATTTTTCTAGAATCTCACTCTGGCAGGAACCTGCCTAGTGATAACTCAGTTACATCTTTTAGTTTTTCTCAATACTGTTAATGTAACACCTCTGCAATATTTATGCCATCTAGTTACTGTTTTAAGTATTTTTTAAAAATAAACATAATTTGCCCCTTCATGCCTGTCGTTCAGTCTGGCAAGTTCTTAGTGGATAGTCCTTCCTTTCTGATGAGCTGTCTGCCCCACCACAAAACGATTGTTCCAGAGGTAAAAACTCTTGCTAAAAACATTAAACTTTTAATGGATATTAACATACTTGCATTTACAAGAGTGAAATTTGTCCTCTTCGTGTTGTTATTTATGCAGCATTAACCTTTTTCTCCAGATCATTGAGACTGAAAATATGATGGACCGAATTGTGACTGGCTTGTCTGAGTCTAGTGTCAAGGTGCGGTTAGCTGCCGTCAGGTATGAGCTTTAAATGGTCTGAATAAAAACCCTTTGCCGTGTGTTTAACCTGTTTCCTTTCCGGACCTTCACCAAGTAAGCGCAGAATCCAAATGTTACTCAAAGTATTCTTGGGTGAACTTCTGCAGTGTGTAACGTCATTTCACAGAGAAGCTAGCCTGGAAAGCCCATGAAGTCCTGAAGTAGTTGAATTAACAATGTCTATAGATATACTTGACGTGCATATTAGTAATTAGTGAAATGCCAAAGCAGTGTGTTTGAAAAGTAAAAGTTTTGGCTTCTTTTGAAGCTAATTTTGATTATTCTTTGTAGATGTTTGCACAGTTTATCTAGATCTGTGCAGCAGCTTCGAACCAGTTTCCAGGATCACGCTGTGTGGAAACCTTTAATGAAGGTAAGAAACCAGCAAGTAGCACCCATTCCCACAGAGCCTTTGTAGTGAGCCAAAGTAGCTGATAACACTCCCTGGTCTGGGAGTATGGCTGTTTTTTGTGTGAAAGATTTTGAATACTTACCCCCTCAGATCTGATGTTTTAAGCATCTTTAGATCTGTAGAACGTGTTTCCAAGGTCAGCATCTCAAGTGTGACGGGGAAGCAGATGCCTAGTTTTCTTTTATTAAATAAAACTTTAGTTACTCATCTGATCTCCCTGTGTGTTTGCTATTACACTTCAGACTTCATCCAGAATCTTTGTAATTTTTAGTTGTAAAAAGGAAAGGAATCAGTCATGGGAAGGTATAACCTGTTCTTAATCTTTTGGCAATCCCTGGATATTTTTTACCACAATGTTATCTCCTATTTATCTTTCACCAGAATAATTTCGTTGATCTTAGGTCTTCCCTTGAGGGCCAAAAACAACAACAAAAAAGTGGTTGAGGTCAAATAAATCTGAATCAAGACTTAGATGAGGCATTAGGTTGCTGCTTCTGTTATTCCCTGACATATTACAGAACTGTGGGTCAACTTGGTCTCTGGTCCATCTTCTTTCTTTCTTTGTTTTAAATGATCATACACATTGCATTTAATCGGTAGAATTTTTTAAGGTTTTGGTTTTGGTTTTTGGTCTTCATTATCTACTATGAAAATCTCTTAGGCACAGTGAGGCTACTAGAATTTTTTTACTCCAGAGCTCTTGCCCTCATCTTAAAGCTTCGGGTTACAGTAGGGGCATCATTGTGGTAGAAAATAGCCAGGGGAGGCTTCAGGCAGGAAAAATATGAAGTGGACTTGGAAGGAAAAAGGAAGGCAGGAAGATTTTCCAGCGAAAGGAGTAGCATGAGTGAAATACTACATATGGTCCGTAAAGGAAGCATAAGGATGTCTTCATGACCGTAGTAGAAGGAGTGCTGGAGGTATGATCACCAGGTGGAAAGAGCTGGACCAGTACTCTCTTTAGGAAAGCTATTTTGCTATGGGCATTCTTTCTTATTTTAGATTATACCTTTTGCATACCAATTTAATCTTGATTTATGGATTCTGTCCATTCAAGATTTTTTTAAAGGCTCTTCTATTTCCCAAAATAACTTCCAAATATTTTCTCTGGAGCTATTTTCTCTAATTGCTTAGCTCACTATCCCTCTATCATATGACTCAGAAATGGGGCAACATACTGTTTCTAGCTAGTTCTACCTGGACAAAGGTTTGGTGGGCAATCTAGAAGGATTTTGTACACTTGGGTACCTGTGAATATGGTTACTATCAAACTACTACCTTGTTGTACAAAGTATAATATTAAAAGCTTGAGCTTGGAAGTAAGTCAGTGATTTATCTAGATACTTTTAGGTTTTTCTTAGTTCAAGGCTATTTGCATGTCTATTGATTTTTTCCCCCTTTTTGCTTTGCCATGTTTTCAGCTGTTGGTTAGCAAACTACAGAAGAGTAGGCATTACATTTTAATTAAAAATTTTATTTGTGATTTTTTTTTTGTCCTTATTTTGTTGAAATTCTATTTGATCAGTATTAGATGTCAGCTTCTGAATTTCAGTGTCGTATCTTATATTGCATTGAGTAAATGCTTTTAAAATTTTGATAGCTATTCTGTTTTAGTTTATCATTGTTATCTCATTGGAAAATAAAGGTTGATAAAAGCACATTAGTCTCCATATAGCAAAAATAGTAGTATTTTTAAAGTGAATTGCATTGGTAAGCACTCGCTTATTTCAAGCAATGATTCTAAGTAGTATAGTTTTAGAAAATGATTATTTTTCTTAATTCACAAATGTTCATTGAGCACCTCTTTTGTGCAGTGCCATTCAGTTGATATGGGCCAGGATAAATTAGACCACAGATTAGTCCTTCAAGAAGCTTAAATTTATAAATAGAAAAGGAGATTGGCATGGCTGCACAAAGAATTTGAATAGTAGGTAGTAATAAGGATCCCAGGAGAGGTCACAAACAAAGGCTATGGGTATTCAGAAGGGGATAGAATGACTTCTGACTGGAAGGGCTTCAAGATGGCTTCTGGAGTGGGGATGGCCTTAAAGAATGGGTAGAGTGTGTACCTGAGGGATAAAGGAAGGGCATGGCAAAGGAAGGGAAGGGTTGTATGATCTCAGAAGGGGTTGTGACAAACACAGATCAGGATCCATAGTATATGAGATTCGATTTTCATCAACTAGCTGACAGTTCACAGGAGAATTTAAAATGCAGTATCTTAAGACAACTATTTCTATTTTATAATTCTTGCTTATTAACTTGGGAACTTTGGACTTGATTTAGCTGAAGAAAGCAGATAATATATTTAACTCTCTGAAATTTTTTGTGATGATCCATTTCCAGTTTGCATAACAAGAGTTTCTAAGATTCCTTTTGGGATCATGGGTCTGATCCTGATCTGATCCCAAATGCAGAAGATTTAGTTAAAGTGGATATTGCATATAAGTGGTGGTGGTTATGAGCCTTCACTCTTAGAATCTAGAAACAACAGGTTCTGATAACAGCTAATGTGACTAACATTTGTCATTGTGCTATGCTGTCTTCTGAGTTGAGTGAGAGTCCATGGCAGTTAGTTTGCTTTGTATCTATGTGCCTGATGATAACAATTACAACAATGAATTACCTTTGTAAAAACTATTTTTATAGCCGTTACTGTGTGCCAGTTACTATTCTAAAATCTTTTTATATGTTAATTCTCACAATAATACCATCGTCCCCATTTTATAGCCAAGGAATTCATATACTTATTTAGTGTTTGAGCTGAAATTTGCATTCAGGCGGTCTGTGTGCTTTACCCCCATGTCATGTTGCTTCCCTTAATATTCACTGTATCACATTTAATCTTAAAAACTCCTGTCAAGGAAGTGTTGTTTTCTTCAATTCAAAGACTCAGAGAGGTTAAGAAATAAGCTCAAGTTCACACATCTACTAAGTGAAAAGGAGGGCTGTGATTCCAGTCCTGAAAACCAGTCCCCACATTGCCCTAGCTGTGTAGTAGCTTGATTCACCCCTGCTTTTGGTCAAACAAGCCCTTCTAGAAACACACAAATCAGAATGTTTCAGGCTCGGGCAATTTGTGGTTTCATAAGTGGCCTGATACGATGGAGTAAATTTAACTAACTTGCTCTAAAGCAGTCCCGTGCTGTTCACACTTTTCATACAGAGCACCCCCTCGCTGACTTATGTGTTTATCTCTTTCTGTGCAGCACCTCCCATCCTGGCAGTGGGGCTGTAGCTTCTCCAGCAAGATAGGTGTGAGGGCCTTAGTCATAATTAGAGCACCAGGTAAAGTTTGACATGATTACAAGTGGATCTTTCCTAACTATCCAATATGAAAAGCCAAGTTGAAAGATAAATTGTTTTGGTTCTCATTTGTTCTTATGATCTCACTTCCATCATTCCAAACCATTAATAGCATCCCTTTTTTAAACTCCATAGGTTTTACAAAATGCACCAGATGAAATCCTAGTAGTAGCATCTTCCATGCTATGTAATCTTCTTCTTGAATTTTCTCCAAGCAAAGAGGTTAGTATCGATTTTCTCTTCCTAGACTTTGCCCAGTCTACCTAGAGTTTAATCACATAAATTTCATAGTAGTTGACTTTGAAATTTCAGGATTGACATATAAAAACTACTGTTAGAGTAAAATACTACATCTGCCTGGATGACTCAGTTAAGCATCTGACTCTTGGTTTTGTCTCAGATCATGATCTCAGGGTCGTGGGATCCAGCCCCGTGTGGGTCTCTGTACTCAGCAGGGAGTCTGCTTAAGAGTCTCTCCCTCTCCCTCTGCCTCTCCCCCGCCTCCATTCATTCTCTCTCTCAAATAAATAAATAAATCTTAAAAAAAAAAAGCTACTTCTGAATTGTATGGTGGTGTGTGTGCAAATAAAATCATTTTAAAATGGTTTAATTTCCAATTCTCCCATTTCTGCCTGGCATGTGCAACTTATTTAAAAGATACTATAGCTTACACTTAATCTAAACTGCCTACAACTACAAATGTAATTACAAAAGTAGTAGATTATTTTCAAACTATATATATTAAGAATAAATTAAGGGTCAGTCTTGTAAATCAGGATTATAAATCATTTCAGGGTGATGACTGTAGAAAATAGTCTTTATACTTTTTCTTTTTTCTTTTTCCTTTTTTTTTTTTTTTTTTTTTTTTTTAGGGAGAGGGAGAGAAAGAGGGTGAGTGGAGGGGTAGACGGGGAGGGAGAGAGAGAATCTTAAGCAGGCTCCACGCCGATCACAGGGCTCAGTCTCACAACCCTGAGATCATGACCTGAGCCAGAATCAAGAATCAAATGCTTAACTAACTGTGCCACCCAGGTGCCCCAGGAAAATAATCTTTTTAATGTTGAATGTTAGATTGTTGTTTGGGGAGGGATTACATATGGGAATGTTCTTTCCCTTCTATACATTTTATAAATGTATTTGAGAATGTATTGTTTTTATACTAGGGAAAACTACAATAAGCTTTAATAAAGGAGGGAGGGAACCTTACAGAGTTAGTTTCATCATGTTAAAATATCTCTGGTCTGTCCAGTTGTGAACTGAGGTTTAGACACTATCCTTTATTTAGTAGTTCCATTTTTGTTGAATTTCCTTTCATCACTGTGACACCTGTAGTCTTCTGGCTGGCAGTTAGGACGGCATTTGGTAGCAAGGTGGAGATTCAGAGACAGTTACTCAACAAGCAGAAATCTTGGAACAAAAGGAGAGAAACTGGTAGTTACTCTGAAGGAAGAGAAAGTCTAGACAGGATGCCAGAGTTTCCATCTGGTTTCCTCTGCTCTGGTGGTTGAGGTCTTTGCATGGTGATGAACTGGTTGCAGTCAGTACTATACCATTAATCATTCTGAACACTCATATTGCCTTAGATCCACTTTCTGCATATTTAGATAAGGTCTGGTTAGAAGTAAGGTAGATGAGCTCAGGCATAGGGTCAGTAATATGATTGATTTTTTTTTATGTTAAAAATAAACTGGATCCTGAACTGAGAGGAAGGAAATGCTATAAAAGCACTTATTAGGCCAGTTGACAAAATTGGGATATGGGCTATAGATTTAATAAAAGTCTTGTTTTAATGTTAACGTCTCTGAATTTGATAACTGCTCTGTGAGTCCAAGAGAATATCCTTGTTCTTAGGAAATACCCATTAAAGTATTAAGGGTGAAGGGGCATGATGTATATGCTGTACTTTCAAGTGGTTCAGAAAAGATGAATAATGTGGATATGGGCATGCAGAAGGAGAGAGGTAATGATAAATATGACAAAATATTAAAAAATTTTGAATTGAGGAAAAGACTATGTGATAGAAGCACCTTATTCTTGCTACTTCATAAGTTTGAACTTAGTTCAAAATTAAAAAAAAAAAAAAAAAAAAGAGGTGGGGAGATGGGCAAAATGGATGAAAAGGAGAGGGAGATACAGGCTTCCAGTTATGGAATGAGTAGGTTTTGGGAATAACAGGGATTATAATAGCACTATACGGTGATATATGGTAGCTACACTTGTGGTGAGCACACCATAGTGTATAAACCTGTCAAATCATTATGTTGTACACCTGAACCTAAAGTAACATCTTGTGTGAACTATATTCAAAAAAGAAAATTTTAAAAAGAAACAAAACCAGTTTGTACAAGTAGAGAAATGTGTATCCTTCAAAATAACATCTTCAAAGTCACTGCCCTTTTCCTCCCTACGTAAGTCTGAATTGCTTAAGACAATTCAAGAGTCCACTTGAAAAGGGGGCCTTTTAAGCATTCATTTGTGACAGTAGATCAGTGCTCAAAGGTGTGAATTTTTTAGAAATTTTCAAACCCTGTTTTCAGCCAAGGATCATAAATAAAATGAGCGGTTAGGCTAAAGGTATTTTAGGTGGAGAATGTAATAGGACCATAAAAGTATACAACTGTTTTGCTTGTACAATTGATAGATAGATAGTCCTGAAAGTAGTTCTAAAAAATGGATTCTTCAGCACATTTGGAATAACATCAACAGTCTGGAAAGAAGATAGTTCCGTTATGTAAGTTCCATGTAATCCAGCTATGTTGTCAGTCCCAGCTTGTAAAGAACACATGGGATACACCTGTACACCACACAGGAAGTGAGTGTCTCAAAGGACAGTGAGAAGGAGAGTGTAGAATTAGATAGTGGAATCATAAGGCATGTGCAGAATGTACAGAATTAGGACAGCTCCTGAGTCAGAGCTACAGGAAAAAAGAAATGACTGGGACTATTTCGGGTTTTGAATTTGTGAAAGACCTAATTGTTTTTGCCCTTTTTGTGGTAATTTTTATGTTCACCTCACTTCCTGCTTTGCAGAAGTTGCCTGGAATTGCATGAGAGTAGGAAGGAAATCATAAGCAGAGTGCCAGGGTATATGCACATTTAGTCACAAACTTGACTTTAAAACTGTGCTTTTTTTTTCCTTTCCAATCACAGCCAATTTTAGAATCTGGAGCTGTAGAACTACTTTGTGGATTAACCCAAAGTGAAAATCCTGCATTGCGAGTGAATGGTATTTGGGCTTTAATGGTATGTTTTACTCTCTTATATAACTCATCACTTGTGAAGAGAATGGGGCTGTTATCAAAATTAAAACTAAAGAATGTATTATTTGAAATGTCTGAAATTTGCTTTTTAATAAATGTTGCTATTTTGGCCCAGTTCTCTAATGACCTTGGACCTAGAACACTTAGTATTCAGCTTTTGGATTTGAATATTAGCATGTGGCCACTGTGTGCCACAGTTCTCCTGTTTATTATTAAGAAAAGCAGACACAGGGAATGCCTCAGTGGCTCAGTGGGTGAAAGCCTCTGCCTTTGGCTCAGGTCATGATCCCAGGGTCTTGGGATGGAGTTCTGCATCAGGCTCGTTGCTCAGCTGGGAGCCTGCTTCTGTCTGCCTCTGCCTGCCACTCTGCCTGCTTGTGTGCTTGCTCTCACACTCTCTCTCTCTCTCTCTCTCTGACAAATAAATTTTAAAAATCTTTTAAAAAAAGAAAAAAGCAGACAGGTCTTAAAATTGGACATCTAATTTGGGAAAAACAAATTTTCCTCATCAGAAACATTGATAACCTGCCTAGAGCTACCTACTTGACAGAGCCTTTTCATGTCTCCTGTGCTCTTTATAATGATCTGAAGTAAGCTAGAGAGTATTCATATTTTACAGATGAGTAAACTAAGCAAAGAGTGATTAAATAACTTGCCCAGGGCAACAGAAATGATGCATAATTGCTTAATAATTTCTTAACAATTTTGGGGTGCCTGGGTGGCTCAGTGGGTTAAAGCCTCTGCCTTCCGCTCAGGACATGATCCCAGGGTCCTGGGATCAAGCCCCGCACTGGGCTCTTTGTTCAGCAGGGAGCCTGCTTCCCCCCTTCTCTGCCTGCTTCTCTGCCTGCTTATGATCTTCATCTGTCAAATAAATAAATAAAATCTTTAAAAAATAATAAAAATAATTTCTTAACAGTTTCAAGTAAATAATTTATAATAATCTAAATTTATAAAACTGTATAACTATGAAGTCAAACTATATGACTTAAGATTTACTAAAAATATATTGAAATTAAAATTGACATGGATTTATGGGACACCTGGGTGGCTCATTCAGTTAAGCCGCTGCCTTTGGCTCAGGTCATGATCCCAGGGTCCTGGAATCGAGTCCTGCATCAGGCTCCTTGCTTGGCAGGGAGCCTGCTTCTCTCTCCGCCTCTGCCTGCCACTCTGCCTGCTTGTGCGCTCTCTTGCTCGCTCTCTCTCTCTCTCGCTCTCTCTGACAAATAAATAAAATCTTTAAAATTGACATGGATTTCTTCAAATGTAATTATAGTAGTTGTAATTTAATTACTATGTGCCAGACACTAAGGAATGTGTTTATCTTCAATTGTTATTTCTGATTCTTATTTTAAGTTATATTGGTTTATATCCACCTCACAATTGGGAACCTGGGGCTTGGAGGATAAATGAATCATCCAAGGTGTCATAGCAAACAAGTGATTACAATGGATTCTGAACCTGTTCCAAACCCATATTCTTTTCCTTGTTCTGTGTATATCTGTTGTCTTTCCACACAAATTTGGGATAGAAATAATCATTTTCTAAACAGCAAATCCAGTAGTTTCAGTTCTTATTCTCCTAAACTTTGTATCAGCTTTTAGCACTTTTCTTTCTTAAAACTCCATTCCAGGACTTAATTTTTTTTTCAGCCTCACTTTCTACCTAGCCCCATTTTCAAACCCCTTCTCAAGGATTATTTCCCCAGTTTCAATTCCATTTCCCTTTATACTTCAGTTTCAAGGACTTCATCTTACTGTCATGATTTTAGCCCCCCTTAATAGAAGTTACTTTGAGATGTACAGACCCAGACACAATTGTTCCCTATACCCCAGGTCTATCACTTAAACGGCCTGTGAGATTTCATTTAAGGCCTCTCTGGGACATGTACAATTTTATTGTTGAAAACTGAACTTATTATCCCACTCCTCAAATCCATATTAACTACCTTATTCTCATTAGTCACCATATAACCAGCTGTTTTCTTCTCTGTCCACCCACTATAAAACCCTGGAGTCATTTTTGGCTTGGATCTCTTGACAGCAGCCCAGTCAGTACTCATTTCTCTCTACCATGCTGCTCACATCATTAGGTAACTTGATCTTTTTTGCATGGTTTAGCTCCTCAATTTGAAAAATAAGCGTGGGGGCACCTGGGTGCCTCAGTCTGTTGAGCATCCAACTCTTGATTTCAGCTCAGGTTGTGATCTCAGGGTTGTGAAATTGAGCCCCACTTCGGGCTCAGCGAGGAGTCTGCTTGAGATTCTCTCTCCCACTCCCTCTGCCCCTCCCCCCATTCCCTCTGCCCCTCCCCCCACTCAAGCTTGCATTCTCTCTCTCTCTCTCTCAAATAAATAAATAAATAATATCCCTTTTTTTGGGTAAATAAATCTTTAAAGAAAAACAAATATGTGGGAATAACCACATATTATAGTAACTTTCTCATATACAAAATACTTTTATACCAAAAGTTGATTTATGAGTTATTTGGCATTTGCTGTGTTTTTATTTTCTTCAGATGTGTTATTATAGCTTCAGGTTAAACTGGGGTAATCCATAATGTGTCCAGAAAGGAGAAAAAGGAGCAAGAAAAAAAAAAACAAACAAAACAGCCATCTGGGGTTGCTAGTAGCTTGGATATACCTTCTACCCTTTGGGGAGCTTCCTTTATAATATAGATCTGCCATATCAACACCCAACATAGTATTGTGAATATAGTAGGTATTTCTGTGCCAGTAAACTTAACAAAACACACTACTTATTTTCACCCATAATAAGGGAATTCTTTTTAGTCATTCTCAAAATGAGTGGCACAGTGTAGTTATTAGTAGCAACTTTGTTATTAAAGTATACTGAAGACAGGGTGCCTCGGTGGCTTCTTGGGAAAAGCATCTTGACTCTTGATCTCAGGGTCATGAGTTCAAGCCCACATTGTAGAGCCTACCTAAAAAAAAAAAAAAATGGTGCACAGAAGGCAACTTGATAACCAGAAACATTTCTGAAAAGTAACCAAGCTCATAGAGGTGAGAGATCAGTGGTTGCCAGAAGTAGGGGATAGCGGAGTGGAAGAAATGAGTGAACTGTTTTTTCATTTGGGTTTTGTGTTTTGGGTTTGATTTTGGGCAGGGGGGGTTTGGTTTTATTTTTTTCAGTTTAAATAAATCAAATAATTTTTTTAAAAGAAACCATAGATTCTATATTTATTAGACAAATCTTAGGACACTCAAATGCCCGTATCAGGAAGTGGTCATATTCCTTATATAGGAGTATATATAGGAGATAGTTATCTTTCTCCTGACAGAATTATAAGTAATTAACAGGAATCAGAAAAATAATATGACCTAAATTATCTGCAGCTTCTGTTTATACTTTGAAAATTTTCAGTTATTATCAAAATATAATTTAATAAAGCAAATTAAACATGGTTTTTGAAACTTCTTTAATCCTTTCAGAATATGGCATTTCAGGCTGAACAAAAAATAAAAGCCGATATTTTACGAAGCTTGAGTACTGAACAGCTATTCCGGTTATTATCAGATTCAGATTTGAATGTGCTGATGAAGACATTGGGACTTCTTAGAAATCTCCTCTCTACTCGGCCTGTAAGTAAAAGTTTCCACATTAGCTGCCCTGCATATGTAGTACAAAATATTGTTCTCCCTCACTTCTCCCATCAACATCTGCCCAGAAGTGTGATTCAAGTACTGTCCCTTACCAAGAAGAAGTCGATATCTAGATCTGTCACCTTCATAGGTGATCTGGGAACTGCTTTACCATATAGCCACCTGACCCTCCACTCTTGCACTGCCTGTTCTGTCTCCCTCTCCTTACTCCATGGTGGATATGAGCCTGCCTTGATTTGTTACTTCGTTCTTACTTGGTTTGCTGGCCAGAATGTGTTTTCTCATATGCCTAAATCACTCATCCCTGGGGCCTCTGCTTCTTTCCCTTTAGAGAATCCTTCTCAATGTTATTCCATAGACCAATCCCCATGCTGCCAACATTTAGTAAATTGACTCTGAAGATGTCAGTGTGGAAACAGTGGTTATATATCAAAGCAGGAGAGGCTGAACCTGTTTCTGGGATCCCTCTTGTAGTTCCCTGAGCCTACCTGAAGTCAGTGGCCTTCAGGTAGATGAAGAAACATGGGTGGTTCCTTTGTGCTTCACTTGTTTTCTGCGCCTTCTTCATTCATTTGTACTGCAGGGTGTTAGTAAATCTGTGCCCTATTTTCCATGTCTCTGGTTTTTTCGCCCTTTCCCCATCTCTTTTTATTTTTATTTATTTATTTTTAAAGATTTTATTTATTTATTTGACAGAGATCACAAGTAGGCAGAGAGGCAGGCAGAGAGAGAGAGAGGAGGAAGCAGGCTCCATGCTAAGCAGAGAGCCCAATGTGGGGCTTGATCCCAGCACTCTGGGATCATGACCTGAGCCGAAGGCAGAGGCTTTAACCCACTGAGCCACCCAGGCGCCCCTCCCCATCCCTTTTTAGAGTTCGCTTTTCTTTAAAATCTTTGGGTTTGAGGATTCTGTATTGAAAATATAATTCTGTATTCTATCAGGCCAAGTCTGTTATTTTTAAACTTCAAGTCATAAATACACACACACACAAACACACACATAGAAAGCAAAATGCAATTTTATGCTATAATAAACACTATTTTTTGGCATCTAGTTCTGTATGCTGTGGTTTCTCTTTCAAGCAGTTGTGTATTATATTGTTTAACTTAGAAGCTTTCTTTTCCTTTCTGTGATCTTTTTCTTTGTTCCCCAGATAATAACTGTGGATTTCCCTTGTTTTTGCAGCATATAGATAAAATAATGAGTACTCATGGAAAGCAAATTATGCAAGCCGTCACACTTATTCTGGAAGGGGAGCATAACATTGAGGTCAAAGAGCAAGTATGTGCTCCTTTTTTATTATTATTAATTATTTTTTTTCCTGAGAAGTATCTTCTGAGTGTGAATACAAAAAAGGATCTTCATTAGGAGTCTCCTGAAATATTCAGATCTGTGAAAGACAGAGTGCTGAGATAAAGGTGCTATAGAGACAAGAAAGATTTGAGGAGAAAGATCTTCCACCACCCCCAAAACTATTCAAGAATTCTTCCTCCCGGAATAGAAGAAAATATTACCAGAGTCTATCGTTTCACCCTCCGTGTCATGCACTGTACACACTGTCCCTGTCTCTATAGAGATACCACCTTTGATCATCCTAGACTGAGTCCACTCTCTTGGATTCATCATTTCCAGCTTTCTATATCCACCATGCTCTGAACTCCTTATTCCTATAACACCCTGATAAAGTAATCCCTTATGCTGGAGTTTTCATTTTTTTACTCAAATGTTCTTCATTCCTATCCCATACTTCTACTTTCTCTTGTCTTTTAGTAGGGCAGGTTTGGGATAGGCATAAAAATACAGAGGCTATGCATTCATCCAGGAACAGTTTTAGAATTACTTTTCTATATTTTCTGGGATTTATTACAGCATTTTTAACATAGTATATGTTTTGTCATAAAGAGAAAGGTCACCTACAAACTTAAATTTCTGATACAAGATCTGAGGTAGTGCTAATGTTCAACTTTCTGACATAAATGCTAGCTATATAATGTGTTCACTTCAGAATTCATTGAGCTGTGTACTTATATGTGTGGAGGAAACTTGCCCAAGGTCATCAGTGGGGAGTTGAACTTAGAGTCTAGCTGCAGGCCTGTACTCTGCATTCTCTGTGTTCCTGAATTAGAGTAATTCTGCAATCTTCAGAAGAAAAGTCCAGGAAGTAAGAATGGTAGGATATAGGAGCTGTAATTGAATTTGTGATCAAAAAAGGCAATAGATTTGACAAAGTGGTTTTAAGGTGAACATTTTAGGTGATTTCCCTTAAAATTCAATAATAAACAACCATGTTTTCTGATGAACAAAAATTTAACACAGAAAAACTATAATCTCAAGCATCCCTAATACTAGGTTGAACATATCCATTATAGGACCACAACAGTGAAGAAGATCCATTGCTCAAAATAAACTGTTCTGCCTGGGGATGCCTAGGTGCCTTAGTCGGTTAAGTGTCTAATTCTTTTTTTTTTTTTTTTTTTTTTTTAAGATTTTATTTATTTATTTGACAGACAGAGATCACAAGTAGGCAGAGAGACAGGCAGAGAGAGGAGAGAGGAGGAACCAGGCTCCCTGCTGAGCAGAGGACCCTGGGATCCTGACCTGGGATCATGACCTGAGCTGAAGGCAGAGGCTTTAATCCACTGAGCCACCCAGGCGCCCCAAGTGTCTAATTCTTGATCTCAGCTCAGGTCTCAGTGTCAGGGTGGTGAGTATAAGCCTCACATCAGGCTCCACGCCCAACTGTTTTATTTAAACTATTTTACCTGAAGAGCATAAGAATGAATTTTGTCTATAAAATGGCTCACCTAGATAGAATTCCTCTGACTTGAAAAGTGAAGCAAGGCAAAAGGGTAAGGCAGGATTTGAATGAAGGCAAAAAAGAAAGGCCAACAACAGTAATATGTTCTGACAGGACTCAAATTATACTCTTTCATACAGATTTTGGTCATGGTCCAGAAGTAGGTGATGATGGGGAGGCTTAAACTATCTGGTTGTTAGCTGGAAGTTTAATTCTTCCCAGACACCGTGATAATTCAGATTTTTTTTTCCTTGAGGTATACTGACATGCAATAAGCTACATATATTTAAAATATATACTGTGATATGCTGACATATGTATATACCATGAAATAATCACCACAATCAAAATAGTGAATGTATCTGTTACTGTCCTTATATTGGGAAAAAGACATGTCCATTGTTACCAGTCTTCTTCAGCAGCATACTGGAGTTGCTACCAAGTGCAACAAGACAAAAAGAAATAAAAGGCATATAAATTGGAAAAGAAGAAATAAAATTATTCCCAGACAACATGAATGCCTATGTACAAAATGCCATGGACTCATCAGAAAAAGCTAGAAGTAATCAAGGAATTAGCCAAGGCCACAAGATAGAAAAATCAACTGTATTTTTAATACATTAGCATGAACAAGTAGAATTTGGAATTTTAAAAACAGTACCATTTATAGTAGCTCAGAAAAAATGAAATACTTGTGTATAAGTCTCATAGAGTATGTGCAGGATCTCTGTGCAGAAAACTGCAAAACGCTGATAATGAAAGAAATCAAAGACCTGAATAAGTGGGGAGATACACCATATTAAAATGTCATTATTATCCTTTACATATGTTGTTGGATTCAATTTACTGAAATTTGGTAAGGAATTTCACATCTATATTCGTGAGAGACACTGATGTTTAGTTTTCTTGTGATGTCCTTGTTTGGTTTTGATACTGATATTTGATTATGGAGATAATGCTTGCCTCGGGAAATGAGGTGAAGGCATTCCTCCTCAGTTTTTTCTAAGAATTTGTGAAGCATTGGTATTCTTTCTTAAATTTTGGTAGAATGTACAAGTGAAGCCATCTGGAACCTGGTGTTTCTTTTGTGGAAAAGTGTTTAGCTAAAGCAAAATAAGTCAGTCAAGAAAGACAATCATCATATGATCTCACTGATATGAGGAATTTGAGAAACAAGACAAGATCGTAGGGGAAGGGAGGGAAAAATGAAACAAGATTAAACCAGAGAGGGAGACAAACCACAAGAGGCTCTTAATCTCAGGAAACAAACTGACGGTTGGGGGGGGGGGGGGGGGGGGGAAAGATGGGGTGGCTGGGTGATGGACATTGGACATTGGGGAGGGTATGTGCTATGGTGAGAGCGCTGTGAATTGTGTAAAACTGATGAATCACAGACTGGTATCCCTGAAACAAATAATACATTATATGTTAATTTTTTTTTAAAAATTAGAGGGAAAACCTAGAATGAACGGTAGACAAATGATTTTTATTAAATGAAATTTTCAGTATAAAAAAGATGTTTAGCTAATTTGTTTCTTTTATAGAAATAAGACTACTCAGATTATCTTTCTTCTTGTGTCCGCATTGGTATTTTGTGTCCTTCAAGAATTTGTCCATTTCATCTTTTTCAAATTTATTAACATAAAATTGTTTACAGTATTCTCATTATCTTTTTAAGGTCTATAGCATTCTTTGCAATATCCCCTCTTTTGTTCTTTATATTGATAATTCCTTTTTCCCTCGTCAGTGCGGCTAGAGGTTTATCAGGTTTGGTTTTTTTTTTAAATCTTTTCAGAAAAGCAGCTTTTGGTTTCATTGATTTTCCCCCCCTATTTTCTATTTCTCTATTTCAGGAATTGGCAAACTGTTTCCACAAAGGGCAAGATAGATGTTTTAAGTTTTGTAGGCCATTCAGGCTCTGTGGCAGGCAGCTACTTAACTGTGCCTGAAAGCAGGTATAGACAATATGTAAGCAAGTAGGCATGGCCATCTTCCAGTAACGTTCTGTTTATTACACAGAGAGCGGGTTGGATTTGGTCCACAGGCCATAATTTGCCTATCCCTACTCTATCATTGATTTCTAGTTGTTCACCTGAGTGTGTAAGCATGGACATGTGTGTGTGTGCTGTGTGTGTAGCTTTTTTCTCTGCTCCCTAGCTTATACGTTAAATTGGCTTAGCCCAAGAACTAATTGATCTGTTTACCAATTTTGTAGTAAGGGTTGTGGGGCCTTAGAAAGAACTGTAGCTCATGCTGCCATGCTGTTCAAACCTGAGGATGCATGGGTATATTCTAATACTCCAAGAAGGGGAATCACTTGCCTGTCTTGCTAAACAAGTCTATTCTCAGAAATATTTCATGAAATCCCCCTCATATTCTGTCTTAGTGGTTAAGAGAGGGATATCTCTTCCCTAGATGAGGCTAAAGATGTTTGTCACTCCTTCCCCTCCCAGAGGCAGCTTTTTTTTTTTTTTTTTTTATTGATTTTTTTTTTTTTTGGTTCAAACCTCAGGACTCACTTCTTAATCAGTGTATTAATCTAGGAAGAATAAGACCACACACTCTTTACATTTGAGGCCTCAGGCCATAGTAAGAAAACAATCTCATCAATTAGGTATAATCTACAAGCTTAATTAGCTTAAGTCTACCAAAAGAAAGGTTAAGTTTGGAGAAAATCACTTGAATTTAGACCCCATTCCCACTTCCTACCAGTTTCTTTGAGTGGTTCCTTACTGTGCTCCAGGATTCAGTGTCACTTCCACCAAGAAGCCTTCCCTGATCTTTGCATTATCAAACAAGTGCAGTATCAAACAAGAATTAATTAATATTACAAATTAATAGCCTGTTTTTCCTCTGTCACACCACAGTGAAATGTAATTGTGTGACCACTTCAAGATTAGGTAGTGTGTCTTATTCCTCTCTGACCCTGATACCCTGCAGAGTACATGCACATTGTAGGTGCTCAGTAGATATTTGCTGAATTGCAAAGACTGACACTGGCTCAGTATCCTTTACACAGTCCTTTCACCTTTACATTGCCCTCCTGCTAGTCTGGCTATGAGATTCCCAACAGCTGACAGGAAAGTCCCCCCAGTACCAATGTGGTGATTATCTTCAAGTCACGCTGTCTTGCCAAATGTTATAGTCTCCCTCCAGTCTCATTAGGCCAAGCTTGACTAAGCTCCTTCACATATTTTCCTTACCTTTCTGTTCCTCTAATCAGGTTTTTAAAAAGTCATGAAATCCTAAATGTACATGGCTAGTGGACCAGGGTACAGGCCTTCACCCAGAAGGTCATGAGCTCAGGAGCAAGAAGCATTTGGAGGTGGAGGGAGGGAGTTTCAGCACCTATGATGCTTCCACCAAAAAGACTACACTTTTGAAGAAACCTTGTTGGGTTAATAACAAGTTTCTTTTAGAAATGAAATAATAATAATTCACGTTTTCCTTTTGATTGATATATATATAAAACATAGCTGCCTTTACCCAGTGATGCCCCAAAAGAAACTACTGAAATGTTTGGGTTCTCTTTTGCCTAAGGTAGACTTTTCTTGGCAGTAATGTCAGGAGATAAGAAATTAGAGCATTCAGAATAGAACCTGTGAGAATCCATGTGCTTCAGGTAGAAATTGCCCAAGTTCTTGAGAGAGCTTGCATCTGGAGACTTCAGAGCTTTCCTGATCACCGGCCCTTTGTTCTTTTCCAGACACTGTGCATCTTAGCCAACATAGCAGATGGAACAACAGCAAAAGAACTTATTATGACCAATGATGACATCCTGCAGAAAATCAAGTATTACATGGTAGGCCTTTGTCCCTTTCACTGCTCTGTGGTAGCTGCATTAAAAGGCTCAAAACAAATTGTGCAGAGATTTAAAAAAAGAATAGACTACTCTGTAACAGATTCAAGGAACTCTCTTTCATCCCGAGGAAAAAGAAACAGACATGAAGGCCTTGAAGCTTGTGCCATTTGGGCAGTATTACCACCCATTCATTGCCCCACTCCCTGCCTTCATTTTTTCCTGATTGCCTCCTTAATCAGTGAAGACTTGGGATCTTGGTTTTTTTTTCAGTGTATCCATATCCCTGTCTTCCCTCTCAAGGCTTCTATATGATGTACATTACCTCTTAAACCCTCGGCACCTCTGGCACTTGTTCTTTGACCTGTTTGCTTGCAAACACAGTCTGCTACCTACTTGCAAACACCTCAGCCACCTACTGCCACAGCTATCCTATGGATCTTGTCATCACCAGAAACTGCCCATTGCCAAACCTGGCAATCTTTTCATTCTGTCCGTGTCTCCTAGCAAAACCATAGCTGTGGGTGAATCTGTCTTCTTTTTGCCTGACTGTCAGCAACTGCAGAGAAAGGCATAGAACCAGCCTGATTGGTTTCATGTTAATTTCCTGTTTACAAACCGCCTGTGGGTACTCAGCACTGCTTACTACCCACTTGTGATTCTCCTGCAAGCTGACACCTCCCTTCTCCTTGAGAATGGGTTCTTACCTTCTCATTCTTTAAACCTTGAGTTTTCTCTCCCTCATCACTGTTAGTGGTGACCTCACCTTTTGTTTTGTTAAGAGAATAGAAGCCACAGTCCATCAGTGGCTCCCTTTTGCACCTTGAATACATCCATATCCCCCTTGTGATGACCTGTAAAGTCTTGCATGACCTGACTCATCTGTATCCTAGCTCCTCTCATTCCCCTTATCTTTGTTCATTACACTGACTCCTGTTCCTTGAAAAGGCCATGCATGTTTTTTTCTGTCTTAGGACCTTTGCACATGCTGGCTAATCTGCCTGGAACACTTTTCTCCTCTACTCCTTCACGGCATGCCTTTTCATCTCTCAGATCTGAGCTCAACTGACACTTCCTTGTGGGCTCTTATCTATGTGAGTTATTCATTGTTATTGCATTCTGTTCCCTTTGGAGCAGTAGCTCAGTTATAGTGATACACATGTGTTTGTTTGTGTGCCTGAGTGTAAGTTCTATGAGGGCAAAGCTTAATGTGTTTTGTGCACATTTTTGTATGTCACCTTGGATGATGCCTGGAATTTAGGATGTACTTAGTAAATATTTGTTGAATGAAAACCTTACTGCTTCTACAAGGAACTCTCTATCTTTCCAATACCAGATCCACGTAGCCTCCCTAATCTTTTCAGAGTTACCTTGATTTCCCATATCCACTGAGATATACCTATTTCTGTGCTGCTTTTCAGAGCCAGACTTCTTAAAAGTGTCTTTTGCACATGCTGTCTCCTTCCTCACCTTTAAATTTTTTCTAACCCATTTCGTCTGGCCTGCACTATCATCGGTCAACTGAAACTTCTCTGCTTAAGATCTCCAGTGACCTCCATGATGCCACATCCAAAGGACCATTTTCTCTCCTGATCTCACCTCACTTACAGCAGCCTTTAACACAGCTGACCATTTCCTCCTCCTGGAAACATTCCTTTTTCTTGGCTTTCAGTACACCATCCCTCACTGCTTAGCCCTAGCCCCTCTTCTTTTCTCTCCTACACAGCCTCCTGAGGTCTGTGATCTTTGTTGCACAATGGCATTTTCCAGGGAGTTTTCAAAGATGATTGCCTTGTCCCTTTCCTTTCAAGATTCTGATTTAATAGGTCTGGGTTATAGCCTGGACATCAGGGTTTTTAAAATTTCCCCAGGCAGGGTGCATGGATGGCTTAGTCATTTAAGTGTCTGCCTTCAACTCAGGTCATGATCCCAGGGTCCTGGGATTGAGCCCCTAATCAGGCTCCGTGCTTAGTGGGGAGCCTGCTTCTCCCTCTCCCTTTGCCCTTCTTCCCACTCATTCTTTCAGTCTCTCTCTCGCCCTCAAATAAATAAATAAAATCTTTAAAAATATTAAAGTTCTCAGGCAGTTCTTATGTACAGCTAGAGTTGAGAACCACTGTTTTAGGAGAATCTCATCCACTCCCATGGCTTTTACTATCAACTCTATGCTTTTTTGGTTTCTGGGTTCTGGTCTTGTAGTCAGTTTTGATAAATAGAATAAGCGTTACAGTATTTACACTTTCCATAGCATCGTCAATAGAAAACACCACCACAATAATGGTTACTGGCCTTCAAAAGCCATGACAATAAGCTTTCATGATGGTACTTGCAGCTTTACAGATGCTGGTTCTTTTCCTAATGGGGGTAGAGGGTAGAGGAGCAAGGTAAGAGGGTCCCATGGAGGGTGTACTTCCAGACTTGTCTTCTGAACTCTGGACTCCTATATCCTCCTGCCTACTTTACATCTCCATGCACCTGTCTCATGCTTCCTGAAGTTGATGTTTAAAAATGAATTCTTAAATATCTCTCCTAAACCTAAATTTCTTCTCTCCTATTCTTTCTTGTCTTAGTACAGTGGCTCTGCCATCTATCCTGTTGCTCAAACTGGTAATCAGTCTTGATTTCTCCAGCTTTTTCACCTCATTAATCTGATTTATCAGCAGGTCCTATCAGCCTTTCCTCAAAACCTCATCTTGATTCTTTTTGCTTCTTTCTATCACCACTGCCCTCACCCTGGACCAAGCCATGGCATCTCATGCCTGATTGACCATAAAAGCCTCCTAGACACCTTTGCACTGTTACCCAATCCCTTCAGCCCAGGTGACCTTCTAAAAATGTAAATCACGTCTTCACTTCTCACTCTTTAAATCCTTCAGGAGCTCCCTGTCAACTCAGAGCGAAATCTAAGTCCTTTCCCTAGGGCCCACAAGGGCCCACAATTTAGCCACATCTACTTCCTTGAACTAATGCTGCACTTTGCCTTCTTAGTATGCAGGAGCTCTATAGCTCCTTCTTACCTCAGACCTTTTCAGGAACTTTTCCTTCTTCTCAGTGCCCCTAGGGCCCTGCTCTTTGCACAGCTGGCACCTTCCTGTCCTTTAAGTGTCTGCTTAAATGTTGCCTCCTTCAAAGAGATCTCCAGTTTTCTCCACAGAATTTGTTTCCTTAAAAAAATATATATTGAATGAACTTACCAGTGTAAGCACTTATTTTTGTCCTCTGTATAAGTTCATTTATTCAACAAATCCCCCCATTCATGACCTGAGGCTGAAAGCAATGATAAATTTTGTTCCATCTTGTCTTTGTGGAGCCTGAACTGGGCATGTCTTTAAAAGTCTTGGCTGGTAAAAGGAAAAGAGAATCACCAGCCATAGAATTCTAGTGAAGAAAGCCATGTCATCCACTTCTTGTCTCTGCATAGTTGAAATATAGGCCTACTTGGCAAAATAAGTACATCTCATCCTTCAAGAAACTGTTGAACATACTATACCACTGATAATTCCCTAGATATGCATGTTATTTAAAAGTACTGGAGAGTTTTTTTAATTGACCAATAGGAAAACCATTTGTAGAGATTGTTTTACTATTGGGTCCTCTGTTGTGTAGGAGAAAGCACTCCCTATAGCTAAATGATCCAACTTAAGGAAAGTGGTTGTACTTTTAGTATATAAAGAAAAATAAGAATTGTGTTTCAGAGGAGTAGGAGGCCCTTTAGCAATAGTAGAAACATTAGATGAATCAAGTAAAGACTCAGGTTTTGGGGGACAAGGCCCCCCAGATAAGGGTAATTTGAATCATAATCAATAATCAATGGCTAAAAACCAAAGCCGCATTCATCAAATTTATTGGCGCCTGGTGACCTGAAAGTTTCCTGGTGTAGATCAAGCATAGCCTAAGTCTAAAGCATAGACCTGTCTGATGCCAGTTTGTGTGCATGGATAGAGTGATAAGTTTGCAAACTGCAGTTTTAGCCCTAGAGGTGTCTCGTTTGGCCTGTCAGAGGGTTTCTAAAATTTGAATGGGAATGTCTTTTGGCAAGTCTTCACTCCCCAGTTTACCAAATTTCCACCACTCTCTTGTCTTTAGCATAACCCATTTACCCATTAGTGATGAGTTTGTGCCCCTCAAGACATTTGAGTTTGAGGGCCTTGCTTCACACTTTTAGTCTATTGGAATTGTCTATGGTATGTTACCAAAAAAATTCCTCAAATCAGATTGCCTCCATGTTTTTTTCTTTTTCTGCATCAAATAGGGTCATTCACATGTGAAACTTCAGCTTGCCGCTATGTTTTGTATATCAAACCTCATATGGAATGAAGAGGAAGGTAAGAGATTGGTGAGATCTGTTTTGAGGAAAATTATGGGAGGGAAGGTAGCAGATGCCCCTGAGATCCTAGGTGGAGGCTTCACTCAGTGGGTCCTGAACATCCAACCAAGTCACCTTGGTATAAGAATCCATGGGACTAGCCAGAGTTGGCTCAACAGTTAACACTGAGCCCCATCTTGAAGTCAACACTGCAGGAGATTACAGAGGATGGGGATAAAGGAGACCCTAGAGAAACAAGTGGCAGTCCATGCCCTTGAGAGAGCTGGGGAGGAGGTTGGGGGATGAACTCGAAGAAGATGAGAGGTGGTAGTGGTTGGGCAGATTCGTCTTTCATTGTGTGCAGAGGGGCACATGTAAGGATTACAGGTACATAAGCTTAATGGAGGAGAGGGTGCCTTGGTGAGAAATAAGAAATACAGTGTGACTAGGGAAGCAGCCAGTCTATAAGGCGGCCTCTATGGACCAGAGGTTCTCCACCTTGACTGCATATTAATGTCACCCAAGGATTTTTGCACCAGACCAGTTTAATCAGAATTTCTGTGGGGGAGGGAGGGTGGGTTACAGGCACAAGTTTGTTTTTGTTTTTGTTTTAATTCTCCAGCTGATTCCGATGTAGCAAATAGATGTGGAATAGTGGTGGTTCTCAGTGCTGGGCTGACTGCATAAGAATCACCTGGGGAACTTTTTAAAATGCAGATTTCTGGTTTTTACACCTAGAGATTCTGATTCACTGGGTCTAGAGATAAGTGCATGAGTGAGTCACTGCAGGTTCTTCACAGGGAGGAAAAACTCCAAGAGGATTACTCTACCCAGCTGCTGTGTCTAGAACAAAGGAAGGAGGAGAAATTGGATTCAATATGTAGGCCTAGAGACCAAGTATCATCCAGGTGCCAGGGAAACAGAGCCACCCCCAAGGAGGTCCTAGTCTAGTTGGAAGATGTAGCAGTATGAAGTTGGAAATGCCACGTGCTAACCAGGAGGCAGCAGGAAGTGCTGGGAGGTCAGAGGACGGTGGAAGAGAACAGAAGGGGGAAAACAAGACCTGTCTGGAGTAGGAAGAGCCTGGCTTGATATGCCCAGACAGAAGAAATGAAGATGGGCCGATGGCAGTGGTCCTTGTGCCAGGCTAAGGAATCTGACCTTGACCTATAGTCCATGGAGAAATTAATCTATCAGCAGAACCCAGGATGGACTACAGGAAGGAGGGTCAAGGAGCAGAGAGACCAGTTAGAATGTTGTTAGAGGATCTAAGCATGAGACAATCCAGCTTCATTGGGGGCTAGGGGTTTAGAAGGGTGGGAGTAAAGGACCCTGGCAATGCTCTAGATTGTTGATTGCACATCAAGGAGACCAACTGCCTGGGTCATGTTCCCAGTAACCTGTTAGCCTTAATCTCTTAGGTTCACAAGAACGCCAGGATAAATTACGAGACATGGGCATCGTAGATATTCTACACAAACTGAGTCAGTCACCAGATTCAAACCTTTGTGACAAGTAAGTATCAAAGTAAAAGGGCCTTGTATGTTGAATTCTTTTATGAAAGGGTTTAGCTTGCTTAGTAATTTACACTGCCAAAGTTAAAATCTTATAGATGCCTTTTTTTTTTTTAAGATTTTATTTATTTTATTTATTTGACAGAGAACAAGAGAGAGCAAGAGAGGGAATACAAGCAGGGGGAAAGGGAGAGGCAGAAGCAGGCGTCCTGCTGAACAGGGAGCCCTATGTGGGACTCAGTCCCAGGACCCCAGGTTCATGACCTGAGCCAAAGGCAGACGCTTAACTAACTGAGCCATCCAGGACCCAAAATCTTTTAGATTCTTGAATTCCCTTCTTAATCTTCTGTGAGCCAACTCTTGTCACTTTTAAGTAAGAAATAAACTAATAATTAGCAAATTTTTAAAGGTTCTCATCTTATTGTGAGTTAACGTGAGCCTGAGCCATCTTAGTGTATATCTGGAGAGGATCCAGGGATCATTCTCTTGATGTTAAAATAGAAAGGAAGGCAAATAATAAAAACATCCATTATCTCAAAATCTCACTGAGCGCCTGCCTTGTGTAAGTCTGGCCCAGCTGCTGAGAATATGACAGTGACCACTGAGGGGTTCCTGTCTTCACCATTTACTGGGAGAGACAAGAATCATAATCAGAGATCCCTCTACCCTCAAAGTAGCCAAAAATGTTCTTCCTGACTGTGTACCCTTCCTCCTACCACAGCCTTCACTCTGCAGCTCACTTTCATGCTCCCCGACCGTGTCCTCTAGGCATACCTGCCCCTTTGCAATGTCACATCTTCATGCATTTACACATTCTGTTCATCTGGTTTGCCATCCCAGTCCCCTCTCCTCTGAATTCCCCATTCATTCAGCAAATTTTTTTTTTTTTTTTTTTAATACTAACCTCCACCAGGGACTGTTTTAGGCATTGGAGATAAAATGATGAATAAAATTGTTGAAGTCATTGCCCTTGTGGAACTTTTATATTCTAGCACAGAAAGAAGACCATAAACAAATGAATATGTAATATGATAGCCAGTCATGAGACGTACTATGAAGAAAAATAACAAGATGAAGGAATGAAGAGTAAGGAAGTTTCTTCTCAGATAGATTGGCCAGTAAAGGCCTCTCTGAGGATGTGACATTTGATCAAACATCTGGATGAAATGAGATGGTCTGCCAGGTAGATGTTCAGAAGACTAGTATTCTAGGCAGAGGGGACAGTGAGTGCAAGTCTCTGAGGCAGGAATGAGATTGGCATGTTCAGGAAACAACAGAAAGACCAGTGGAGCTGCTGAAAAATAAATGAGGGGTAGGGTAGTAAGAAGTGTACTCCAGGAGGCAGTGGGGAGCAAGTGAAAAGCCTTGTCGGCCATAGTAGGAACTCTGGATTTTATTTAGAGTTTAATAGGAAGTCATTGGAGAGTTTTGAGAAGAAGAGACCCTATCTGACTTGAATTTGTATAAAATCAGTCTGGTGACTCTGTAGAGAATCACCTGGGCAGGACCAGAAGCAGGGAGAACAGTTCAAGGCTATTGTAGTCCTGTAGGTAAGAAACGAGGGTGGTAGTGGTCAAATTCAGAATTTAATCTGAAGATAGAGACAACAGGATTTGCTCAGGAATTCAGTGTGTAGAATATTAAAGAGAGGAAAGGAAAATGCCTAGAGTTTTAGCCTGAGCAACTGGATAGGTGTTACCATTTACCAAGATAATGAGAAGTGGGTTGGGGTAGGGAGAATTGAGGGTTCCTGTTTGGACATGCCAAGTTTTGGATGCTGTTAGATATCCAAGGGACTTGTCAGGATAGTGGGGCTAAGAGTGTAAACTAGGAGAGTATATAAAGCCATGCAGCTGGATGAAGTCACCTAAGGAAAGTAAGGAAAGAAGATAGGAGGGCTAAGGACTATGCTGTGGAGCCCTCAAACATTTAGGGGAAAGTGAAAGATCTAGCAAAGGAAAGGAAGGAACAACCAGTGAAGCAGGCCTAGAGACCCAGGCACAGGAGTTGTCCTGAAAGCAAGGGAAGAGAATGCCTGGACAATGGCCATTTACCCTTCACAAATCTTATCCGGTTGTCACCTTCTCCAAAAGGTCTTGCCTCACCCATTCTCCACCCTAGGCTTTGTCAGGGGACCCTTTCTGCCAGGGACTCCTGTGGCACCCATAGGACATACCACACTGTGTCATGGCATATGGCTGTCAGCTTCCTTGTCTGCCCCACTGAAGGGAAGAGGTGCTTGGTAATTGCTCCTCAGGTGAACGGCTGTGCCAGACTCTGGAGCACACAGAACAGGCTGGGCCCCTGCCTCCCTGAAGCTTGCCATCCAGTGGGTTAAAGAAGACAAATCCCCTAAATAATTGCAGCCCAAGGCTGCTGCTCAGGTGAGTGTCCCATCAAAGGCAGCTGAGAGCCAGGCACTTGCTGAAGGCTGGAATTGAGCTGTACTTTGAGGACTGGCCTCCATCTCCATAGCAGCAGTAGCAGCTGCAGACCTAAATGGTGGGCTCTGTCAGCCCTTCTCTCCTGGTTGAGAGCCAGAGCGCTCCCTCTTTTCTCATGTTCTTCCAGAAATGAAAGTAGTTCTGCTCGAAATCTTTTCTAGGATGACCTGGAACATTAAAAGTGGCCTCATTAGCAGGATGTACAATAGGTTTCAGCCCTGGCCTACAATGGCTTAGATCTGTCTGGTGCTGTTTCCCTATATTTGTATGGCACATAAATTTTCAGCAGTTCTTAAACTGCATTAAAAGAATCAAGGTTTGAGCTACCCTACCTAGTCCATCTAAGGAAAGATGACCTTGCCTTAAGGACCATCAATGGTTAGCACTCTGGACTCTGAAAGACTCCTTAGATATTAAGAGATATCAAGAGAATAATAAGGTCGGGCTCGCTGAGGTCTAATATAACAAACGTAGACATCCCCTGAGAAGGATTCAGGAGGAGTCTGAATTGGTAGTTCTCATTTTAGTCAAAACCCTCATGTGGACCTTCCCACGATGGCACATGGAGGTCTGTTACCTAAAGAAGACATCTCAGGTTCCTTCTGTCCTTAAGGCTTAATTAAGGCTTTGTGATCTTTTGACTTTCAAACACTTACAGATGAGGTGCTTTTGCCAACCAGCCCTTTCCACCCCAGGCTTCAAGGGCCTTGGGATTGTAAGGTGAGGTAGATGGTCTTTAAGGGGTAGCCTGTGGCATCCTTCATAAGCTTGTTTCTGTGGGAAAATGACCTTGTAGAACCCAACTCGCTTATAGCTCGGAGACCATCTGTACAGGGCTTTCCATTTTGATGGATTAGACGATTTGCAGTTACTACATAGAGCCTTAGATAATTGCAAGAATATCTCTTCGTATCCACTTTGAAAACTGTAGGTCATATCCATTCCTTGGCCGTAGAGACTGCACTTGCATTCAGCTTATTGCACGCCCAGTCGGCCTTGGCTTACTTTCATCAGCTAATAGTAACTGAACATTTTACCCATTTCTTTCCATAAACTACTGGGGGAGACCGTTGCTAAAGCCTAACTTCGTAATTCCCACAATTGGAGCCTCTTGAGAAATGTTATTAAGCTCATGATTGGAGTAGTAAAGGAGGCCTCCTCAGTTCCAGGTCAAAGAAAGACACTTGTACAAGGATCAGGATGGGTGAGGCCACTGCCCATATCACATCTCCTCCTCTCCGACTAGCTACCTTCTTCCCCAACCACCCTAACAACCCACATCCCCTGCTAATCAGTGTCATCAGGCATGATAAGAAGAACGAGATGAAACTATAACCTCCTTCCTCAATTTGAAGGCATTTGAACCATGAGACAGCTTTGGGTCTTGAGCCCCATGCACTTTCTGATCAGCACCTGAATGCTGCTCCCTGGGTCAGTTTTCCTCTTAGCTTCCCAGAATCCTAAGTGTCCTCCCCAGTGTCCTGCAGCACCAGCTAAAAACCTGCATGACAGTGGGAGAAAGTAAAGAGTTCTGGATCCATCCTAGCAAAATGCCAGTGATGAAGGGAAACTATAGAATGTCACTGCAGCAGGTGTAAGGACAAGAACAGCCCTTCCTAAAAGAACTTCAGGAAGAGGAATGTAGGCAGTGTGGGTTTGAAGTTGCCTGCTGACCACAGATCTCTGCCCTTTACGGTAGTCGCCCAGTTGAGCTCACTCCAATTCCCTTTGGGGATCTTTTTAGACCTCCCCTCCCTTACCATCTTTGAGCCATAGGATTTTTGCCTTATTTACATTTATGAGATGATGGCTAACAGGAACTTTGTGATTTCAGGGCAAAGATGGCACTGCAGCAGTACCTGGCGTGATGGGAGCGCCCCGGGCACCTGCAAGCATCCCACATCCTTGTTAAAGGAAGTACAGGAACTAGCCTCATTTGATTCCTTCTATTTGCACAAGTCACCTTGGACTGCAGGGAGCTGTTTTGCAAAAGCAATTTGGTAGGCTTAGATCTCAAATTCATCTTGAGAACATTTTTTTGAGGTAGTAATTTCCTCAGAGGACTGTTGTGTTTTGTTTTGTTTTTTTCTGAGCTACCTGGACTCTTTATTAGAACAATCAATCATTTTCCTTTGGACCTACAATTTTTTGCCTATGCTGCAGCCACTTTGTGAGTGAGAATGAATGTGTCTCTGCACACACAGATGTGTGTGCATGTGTATGCACGTGGGCCAGAATGAATGGATGTGTGTGTGTGTGAGGGATACCTCAAATTTTTCTTTTCTTATTTTGTGTGAAAATCTCTTTTCTACAGATTTTCCAGGGTTTAAGCATTGCTTGCTGTATAAAAAACTTTACTGAATTATATACAGTTTGAATGAAATGTTATTTTAAAAACAAAACAATTGTTAAGTGTTCCATAAAGGTTATGTTGAATTTTGGTCAGATGAATATTTGTAAGTAAAAAATATATGCATTTCTGAACCTCAACTTACATAGATTTTCTTTATAAAAAAAAAAAAAAAAAGAAAGAAAAAGAAAAAAAAAAAAGGTTGGCTGTAGTTGGCCTGAGTAACAGGCATGATATATGGTGCTGTGCAAAATAGTAAGCTAGCATCTTACTGCCGTCAATATCAGCAGGTACAGAGCCTCTTTTCAGCCTACAGTAAGCTCTCAGGCTTCCAAGTCAAATGGACAGGGTGGAGTGGAGTGAGGCAACAAATCATAGGATTTTTGAACCATCAAGGGGAAATAGAACTACTGATAGTGAAAGCCCAGCCCTGACTCTGGCAGGCTGCACTTGGCAGGAACTGGGCACCAGGAGCCTCCCAACAGCCCTAAATCCTGTCACTGGTGTAACGGTATCTGGCAGGATTTAGAGCCAGTCATGGAAACTTCTGCTCAAACTAAAGTCATCACTTCCTGGAAACAAAGTCCAATCACCTTGTGCTTCCTGAAACAGCATATCACTGTGAAACTAAAGAATGCTCTACAGACTCATCTGTAGAAAGAAGTGAAGAACAGGATAGTTTAGAAAGCTGGTTTTCTCTTAGCTATACTTAGCTAATTCTACTAGTCACTCAGGACTGCTATTCAGTGTGCTTTCTTAAGACGAGATCAAAATTTGAGTAAGACATGTGGCTGAGATCTTCTCCTGCATGAAGCCCAAAGCACTGAAGTTTGATCGAGGGAAAGGGACTCTCCCCAGAGGATGAAAGATGGCTTCTTGTACTGAGAGTGCTACTTCGCCCTTCTGCAGCCCTTAGCATGGGTGGCACCCAGCTCCAGCTTCTGGGGCGGCTTCAAGGTGAACTTCGAAGAAGTTGCTCTTGACTGTTTGAAGGAACAACCAGCCTTCCTTTCCCTTTGCTAAAAGAAGTTCAGAGCCATTGCAGCCCAGAATCAAGGTCTGTGGCCCGGAAGCTTGCCATGAGTGTGCGCCACTGGCAGAGTCCCAAGCCTACCAGCCACTCCTGATGGGGTTGCTCACCCCGCAGTCACCCCATCACCAACCTGCACCTTCCTTGGAGGATTTAAATATGTTTGATTGCAAATGAATGTTTTTAAGTGTATTTAATGCAGTTTTTCCTGTTCTCAGCATGACCACCCAAGATTCAAACACAGAGATTTCAAAGTTATTTTTTTCTCCCCAGAACATCACTAATTTAAAAGTCTGTCACAACAGGAACTTGGGTTTTGTGCGGCCATCAGTGCTAATGTGAGAACGCCAGTTTAAGGAGAATCAAATTTTGGGGGAATAAAGCCTTATATAGGCCCACTCATTGATACTTCTAGTACTGAGAAAATATCCTTGGTTGGCATTTGTAATACAAACACTATAGAGTCGGTATTTAAAAGTACCAGGTAAATATTAAGGAAACCAATAATGAATTGCTGAGACAATCTTGTACCCAGATAGCATTAGAAAGCTGAAAGCCCAATGAAATAAAATTTTCACACTTAAACTCTGTGGATAAATCTTGCCTGTGGCTATAAACAGATGGTCAAAGAAAAAGTGCTTTACTATAATTAACTTTTCTGATTTGAATGAAGGAAAAATGTATTTATTAAAACAAAGCTGTTTGCTGCTTTAGGCAGGTGCAGTGTTCAGTCAGCAAGGAAGTGGGAGGAATGGGGCGTGGTCTGTGTCTCCACCCGAGTCCTTCACTAAGCTTCTCGCTCTCTCTAATACTGCATTCTGTTTCTCCTTTTGTGCCCTGATTGTAACCCAAAATTTATGAACTAGAAAAGAATGTCCAATTTAATAAGTTGCATTTTTTTTTTCCTTAAGCACTTTATGCAGAACAATATATGTTCTTCTGGTAGTGTTTGGATAATATGATTTTAACACATGCTAATAAAAGCCAAGAAAAAAATCATGGCAACTTTTAAAAAGGAGTCTGTTTTCCAAATGTCTAGAACATTAGGAAACATTGGAAGATAACGTGTCCTGGCTTTTTGGAACCTATGCTTCTTGGTGAATAGGAGGCCGGGAAGTGACTGCATTTCAGAATGGGTGCCGGTGCCCTGTGGTGGTTCCAGCTGTGCTATAGGGGGCATCGGCAGCAGTCTGGGAACCCTCTTCTTGGCCTCCTGAAGTCTAGCGGACCTTTTATGAGTGGCCACTCCCAGCCACCAGGACCTCCCCAGTGTTGTGTCCACTGCCTCCATCTTCTCCTCAGCCCCTTACGAATGCCATGCTTCCACTGCCACCACCTGCTGGACTTAGGCCAAGAATTTGGTGGATGACCAGCGGCCCCGTACACAAGCAGCTATTCCTCTGCAAGGAAGCCCAGGTGCTCTTCACGGGCTGCACACTGCCTTCTTTTCCCCATCTCTAAAACGTAGAGAAGCACCTCTTACCTCTTGGCCTCCCTAGAAACAGAAAGCCAGGGACATCTACCCCAGAGCGTGGAGGGTTGGGGAGAATGTGAGGGGTGGTGAGATGGTTGGCAGGGGAAGGAACTCCCTTGCCACAGGGCAAACAGGAAAGTGAGACCTGGGAAATGGGAGACTGACCCCAAGTTCTAATGGAGAGCTGACAGGAGGAGGTCCCAACACCTTGCCACCTGGGATAGGGGCTGGTGCTACCCCAGTCCTGCTCCTTTGCACATTTCTCCTGATTGCAGGGCAGAGAGGCATGTGTCCATTTCCAGCAGGAGAGTAGTGGTTTACTACCTGGCCTCTGGAAAAATTGGGAACCCCCGCCTCAAGGGCCACATCATGGCCTACGTAGCCACCTTTCCTCCCTTTATTTATGTGGCCCCTGACTCCTGGCCTTGGCTCTGCTGTGCCCTTGGCCCTCTTGCTGAGTGGGGAGCCAGAGCCAGTGTTAGAAAGGAACCACCCTCTATTTCATGCAGCGGGGCCTGCCCTCCACCCTATCAGGCATTCACACCCAGGAGCTGAGAGGCCTTAATGGCCAAAACAGCATCCATCCTGCATGCCCTGGTTTGCTTCCATTGTAGGAAGCCAGACCCAGGGTCTGTGCCAAGGAGTTCCACCCTCAGAGTGGGCTGACATTTTAGCCACTCTCACGAGACTTCGCTCCTCCAACACCACTCCCTCCCCTGCACCTCTATTCCTTCTGCTTTGAACCTTACAGATTCTGAAAAGAAATGTTCTACCAAGTTATAGATGGAAAGAGGTTGTCCCCACATTCCCCCCCTATCGCCCCTCCTGCCTTCCCCTCTGCCAGCCCCACTACTCCCAGCTACTTCCTGGGGAGACTCAAAGGTCATCACAGACAGCAACATGCATCACCCCTACAATCTCAGTTCCCCCATCTACTCTTCCTCTCACCCCACTGCTTTCAGAGACCTTGGGCAAACCATTTCTCATCTCTTCAGTGATGGAAGATCCTTGGCTTCCCAGCTTCTGGGGAGATCAGATGGTGGTTACCTCCAAGTAGCTCATTCAGAGCCATGTAACACCTGTGCATGTAGACGACCAGATGCAGGGTTCTAATGCTTCTCCAAGGCTTTGAATCCCCCTCTTGAGCCCACTCACAATGGAAGAGCACAGCCCCATGGTGGGCTGGAACAGTGGATTCAGTTTTCCTGACATCCTGTCACGGAGGGACCCTCTGAGTACATTGTTTCTCATGGAGGTCAGTACAGATGCTATGAACACAATGGGCATGTATTTTTTGCATCTAAAAGTGACAAAAAGTCATGGGGAATGCAGCCACCCACCCAGCATCACAGGCCTTTCTCCCCACTTCACACAGCCTGTTTCATCCTTCTGTCCCCAGTGCCTGCATGGCATTGGCATAAAGAGTAATGCACCCATGAAGAGCAGTCTTCTGGGAGCTAACTGCGCATTTAAAGAACTTCAAGTCACAAGCAAAGTCTTCTGGAGAAAACCAGCAAATGAAAGGAAGTCGCTAACATTTGCCTTGGGGAGTAGAACATCGCCTTTTCCTCAGAAAGGAAAGTGGATGCCTGGGCTTAGTGAATTTTCAAATAGACCAAAGAGCAAACCAGCAGGAGGGAATGGCTATCCATGTTAATACTCACAGTGGTAATAATAGTTACTTTTTATTGAGAACCTCATGAGATGTTCAACCTCAGGGGCACAGCCATGGAAGGATGGCTCAACCAGGTAATTTAGTGAAAGCTGGAGGCAACTTGGCTCCACTGGGAGCTCTCGGACTTTAAAATTAGGCAGTAGCCAGAATCAGAAACCAAAGAAATGGGGAAAGGGAGCATCAAGAAAATCAGATGACTCCTGGTTCCAAATGTAACTCCCAAGCATTTCCTTTTTTTTTTTTTTTTAATTTATTTATTTGAGAGAAAGAGAGAATGAGAGAGAACATGAGAGGAGAGAGGTCAGCAGGAGAAGCAGACTCCCTGTCAGGTAGGGAACCCAATGTGGGACTCGATCCCAGGACTCCAGGATTATGACCTGAGCGGAAGGCAGATACTTAATTCTGAGCCACCCAGGCACCCCTCCCAAACATTTCTTTATGAACATGGCCTGATGCATGGAGAGCGGGTCGCCAACTGGGCAGCATTGCAGGACTGTCCCCATGACTGGGTAGGCAGCAGGAAGATTAAAGCCAATTTCTACCTGCCTCCATGTCCATATGCCTAGAAGTGTTTATATCCAATCTTTTTGCACTGTTTTCAAGTTCACTCTAAACTTGTTTAGTCCAATGAGTAGATTTGTTATTGGGGAAACACTGTCCTGTGTAACTCAGTATCCTCTGAGATGACACCATACCATACCAAGGTACCAAAACAGATGTCCATTTATTTTATAAAATCCCAGAGGTAGCAAACAACAACAACAAAAAAAAAACTGTATGTTTTATATACTGTTTAATAAGGCAAGAAAATATATACTATTTTTATTGTTCACAAGACATAACTAAACCAAAAAAGTATTGGTGCTGAAAAGAGTGAGTTCCAATTCTGGAGCTGTCCTATGGGCGGCTGATTCAAGCGCACTGACAGCTCATCTCATGGCCTTGCCCCTGGTCACATGCTCTGGAACAGCAGCCCAGCCTCTCAGTCCGCGTCCTCAGGGAAGCAATGTGCCTCAGTGGGGCCGACCGCTCCTTCAGCCCCGTGGCCTGTGGGATGACAGATGTTCTACAGGACTTCTGAAACATAACCCTGTTCCTGTCCTCTGTCCCACTCACCATCCACAAGGCAACAGGAAAAGGGGATCTAAGTACATCACAGACAGTGAATCAAGGGATCAGGGTGGGAGGGACAGCAGAGAAAGGTCCTAATAGGTGTGTTCCAGACCAGGAATTAAAAATGAGAATGAGGGGCACCTGGTGGCTTGGTTGATGGAGCACGAGACTTGATCTTGGGGTTGTGAGTTCGAACCCCATGTTGGGTGTAGAGATTACTTAAAAATAAAACCTTTAAAAAAAATCAGGAGAATAAGTAATATGTTGAGGACTTAAATGTGTCAGGCCCCAGGTTAAGAACTTCAATATCCTTTGTCTCTTTCCATCTTCACAACAGCCCTGTGGGGAAGATCACTATTGTGGAGATATTATTATGGGGCTAATAATGGGTCTGTCATTATCTCCATTTCGCAGATGAGGAAACTGGGTCCCAGAAAGGTAAATAACTTTCCCGAGACTATTCAGCTGATAACTAGCGGAGCCAGGATTCAAACCCAGGATGATCTTGTCTCCAGTGCCCTTGATCCCTGACACTTAGCAGAGAAAGCAATGGGTAAGTTGGAAGCACACTGCTCCTGACGACTTAGAAGGCCTGACACATCAAACGAGCAGCACATCAGCACCCTTACAAGGCTGCTTCAGAGTCATGCTTTCAGGAGGCTGGGCATTTATTCCTGGGATGTCTCTGGGCTCAGACCCCTGTGGAACTGTCCCCATAGCTCATTATCACTTGGGGCCCAAAAGTGAGGCTCATGATCTCCCAACACTCTCCTCTAGCTCCGTTGAGTATTTCCCAGCCAGGCCCCTCTCCTCTTTCCCCAGACTTGGCCCTGAGTTCTACCACTTGTTTCCGATGCCCCCCGCAAAAGGATGAAGATGTGTCATGACCCTGGACACATAAGGAAATACATCATGGGCACTCTCTGAGGGCAGGTTCCTTGAGGAAAGCAGGCCCTCGTCACCATAGTAAGATCTCCCAGCTGGAGAATGGCCTTGAAGAACCACAGCACACACTCACATGTGTCAACCCGGGTCCCTATAAAGCCACACTTGCCATGATCTCTCCACTCTACACCCCACCATCGCACCCAGCTCGCCCCTTGGCTGGCAGCAGGCAGCCACGAGAATTAAATGAGGGCCAGCACAGGCCAGCTCCCATCCCCTCTTCCGATGCCCTCAGACCACCTATTCTCACTCAGCTGGATTCAGATCCTGAGGACACTGAACATACCAAACATTTAGGTAAGTATATTGGTTAAAACCTGAACATTGGTGCACAAGTATGTTACCATTTCAGATCTACATGCAGCCTTCTCCCAGGAATGCCACCCTCATATCCTTTGCTTTTCCTAGGATATTCACCCCCTGGTCCCTCCCACCTCACCTCAGGCTCAGACCACAGATACCCAACTCAGCAGCGGGAGCATCAGGGGCCAGGCCTAGTTCTACTTGTGGAGTGGGGTAAGTCACATGCACTCTGGACCTCTCAGGTTTCTCTCCCAGATTTGGAGGTGGAGATGACCTAGCGTGCTTTTCCCAAAATGTGTGGGCTGAGGGATACAAGAACCACAGCAGGCTCAGGGTTCTTTTGTATAATGCTCCACTGCCCAGCAACACCCCCAAGGCCCTGGCATGAGGTTTGGGAAATGCAGAAGAAGTGAGGAAGTGAAATCTGGCCTCCAACTGGCTTTGAAGCAGGGTTCTAGTAAGCTAGTTACATTTTCCCTGTAGTTTCCACAAGAAAATGCAAAGTAACTTTGCAATGAAAGTAAAAATGCAGAAAAAAACAAAAGGTATAAAGATTAAAAAGCAACATCATTACTCTGAGAAAACACAGAACGGACTAGGACTACTGCTAAAGTTATATAATGGCCCCTCTTTATCAAATAGGACCTTATTAGATTGAAGACCCAGTTACCACATAGTTACTATTCCCCCCAAATATTCAGTGCAGATTTAATAAAGACAAACTGCCTTGATGACTTACATAGAGAGGCTTCTAGAACTTCATCTGAAAACTTAAATGTGGGGAAGAGCAATGCCAGTTCTCGGCTGGCGTCCTCTCTGTCCTGGCTTCCGTGGACTGCGTTGAAGGGCATTTCTGTGCCGAACTGAGCACGGAGACTGCGAACATTGGCAAAATACACAAGTAACAATTGTTTCATTTGAAAAGAAACATTTTTGCTCTCTGGCAACATGGGCACCAGCAACCAGTTAGCCCCCTGCACTTCTGTGAAATGGCTTTTTCTGCGTTGGAAATGCCAAGAACAACAGCAAGGACAGTAGATGACATCTATTTCATGACGAAGGTGTGCTGGGCATGTTGCCAAGTACTTCACATACATGATCCCGTTTCATTTGTGCCACAGCTCTGTGAAGGACACTCTGTCACAGTTCTCAATTTAAATATGCGTGAGTCACAGTGTAGGCTCAAGAGCTGCCATTTTGTTGATCTTACTACCAGGGACGAACACCCTGACAAGAGCTTGATGTAGGTGTGCTTCGTTAATTCCTCAATAACCCCATAAGATAACACTAATACTGACAGGGCTTCCTTTGCATCAAGCACTGTTCCAAGCGTTTCATATACATATGTGTATATACACATACAGACTCACACACACGTGCGTACATATGCTCATTTAATCCTCACATCAATGTGTGAGTCATTGTAGTACGCATTTTTCAGATAAAGAAATTGAGGCACAGAGGGATTATTGTATGGCCCTAGGGAGTACTCTTAACAGCTCCCGGGATAGGTGTCATAACCCCATTTTACAGATGAGAACTGAGGCTCAGAAAAAGGACTTACTCGAGTATGTGGTTAGCTAGGATCTGAACCCTGGGCTGTCTTATTAGTCCCATGTATGAATGTTCCGGTCTCCTACAACTGCAAGGTACAACTGCAGTTACTTAGTCTCTTGCTCGTTTCTTTTCTGGTCACTGGGGCTCTCTCAGCTTCAAAGGCAAGGCACAGTGGGTTTGGCATTGATGCCAGGCTAAATATAGAGCCAAGGCAGCCTCGTGCAAAGTGCAGAACAAGGTGCTCAGAATCCAGGGGGCCTCAGAACACCCTGGATGGATCCTTAGGCTCTGCCCAGAGTCTCTGACTTAGCAGACTTTGGCAGGCCCTGTAATCCGTATTTCCTGGATGCGTGTTGCCTTTGTTTCTGGAACCACACTGTGGAACTCCCTAACTGTAGGACTGGATCAGAGAGTGAGGTTAGCAGGGTCTCCTCACATAGATAACAAAGAGGTCAGGGTCTCTCCAAATATATGTAATGGGGATTTGGGGCTGCATATAGAGCAAGGCTCTGGGCTTCTTTGGATGCAGGTTTTGAGACAAATGAAAAGACCGCAGCGGGTGACATCACCTGTCAGGCTGCTCCCTCCTTGCTACATTAGGGTCACAGGGCCCCATGAGTGTTCGCCAGGCAGTGATCACGTCCTCAGTGCCCTCAGGCCTGGTGAGGATCAGGAGGTGGCTCGGTCCACTGCACATGTGATGAACCAGCTTCTCAAATGCCTCCTAGCACAGGGAGAGGAAACAGTGACCCAGGGCAGGGGTCCTGGGGTCTATAGTGGGTCAGTGGGCCCATAGCACCTGCAGGAAGGGAGGGGGTCAGTGAGCAGCCTTGCTACCAGCCACCATGCCCATGGAGGGCCCATGGGAAGGGTGGTGGTGACCAGCAACACACAGAGAACCCAGACAAAGTCAAAACCAGGAAAATGAGACTTGGATTTTATTTGTTTGGAGTTGAATGAGAGACTATAACAAGTTAAGTAGGGACATGTGTGTGGAAATCATGTGGATGCTAGATAACCATGGGGTGCCATGTAGCTAAGACTTATTTTTTGAAATGCCTTACAACTCTTCCCCCTGCTTCAAGTAGCAGTTTTCCTTTGGGGAGAGCCCTTCCCCGGTTCACTTGGCCTAGTCTGGCTGACAATGGTGATGCCTCTCCACCCCCTCCACTGCCGCTAAACACACACCTCAGCTGAAAGGTGGGGCTACGAACAAGCGGGGTCCATTAGGCCTCCATCCCAAGTATCCCAAGTAGGGGAGGCAGAAGCAGAAGTGAGTGGAAAGTGATTGAATCTGAGTAGTCCAACAGCAGCACATAAAGTGACTGTTCATAGGATTCTGCTCTTAAGCTCCCTACAACTCTCTTGGTTCTTCTCCCCAGCACCTTCTTGTTCAGCTCCTTCAACTCTCTTCAGTTCTGGGACCTATGGAGTTTCCTCCAAGAAATTCTTCACGTCATCACTTAAGTTAGAATCAAAATCTCTTCCTTGCAGCCAAAGAACTTTTTACCTGACACACACTATAATCTTTACTCTAAGAGCAAATCATGGCCTTCTGGCTGTTCATATTCTTGTTCTTCCTAATACTCTATTTTCTCCCAAACTAACATCAATCTATAAACATAATGTTGGGGAAAGAGAAAGATATGAGAGTGTGTTGGACATGTAGAAATAAAGGAGCTGACCTCTCCAGCTTTGTGCTGATAGAAAAGCTGCATTTCTGCTTCTGTCATGGTTCTCTCTTCATTTGCTAAAATGTCAAAACCGGCTTCATGGATCTGTAATGGGAAAGGGAAAATCAAGCCCAAATTCACATTTAAATGTGCTGAAAAGTAAAAGATAATGGGAAAGGGAACATTAAAGGCAGCGAAGACCCTCATCCTCATCGTGTCTGTCCCAGACAGCTATAGAATGTGTCATTGACTTGGGGTGCCTGGGTGGCTCAGTGGGTTAAGCCTCTGCCTCTGCCTTCGGCTCAGGTCGTGATCTCAGCGTCCTGGGATCAAGCCCCGCATCGGGCTCTCCTCTCAGTGGGGAGCCTGCTTCCCTCTCTCTCTCCCTGCCTCTCTGCCTACTTGTGATCTCTCTGTCAAATAAATAAAATCTTAAAAAAAAAAATGTGTCATTGACTTAACTGGCATTTTGGTTGGAGCTTCTCTGTGGCCTTCTTTTCCACTAGTACACTGTTGTTCGATGTCCCGCCCCTGCTTTTCCACCAGAGGAGACATGAGGGCAGTCTGTCCAGGAAGCCTGGTCTTTCTTACCTTCATAATAATCTCATCAGTCTTTCCATGGACCACTGCGTCTGGCTTAATGATGGCCAAGGTGCAGATCGTCCCTGATGAAGCTACAAGAAGCAGACGATGGTGCTGTCAGACTTTGGGCTCCCAGCACCCATCTTTGAGGCTCTCAGGGGGTATCCACAGGGACCATGCAGCCTCTGCACACAGCTCCCGGGGCTCCCCTGCTGGCCTCTGGGCTGTGCCCCTGCACACTTGGACTCTAGTCGAGGCGTGGATCAGGCTACAGACCTCACCCTCCACCTGGCTCCAAGGGACGGAGAGAGGCAAGGGACTTGAACCTGGGAGAAGAGGGGTGAGGTGGAGATGGGGAGGGAAAAAGGGAAGGGAGAGCAGGGAGGAGATCATAGACCAACCACTCAGGAGCAGAAGCCCAGCAACAACTGAAAGAGTTGGCTTGGAGTTGGGGAGCACTGGAGCAGAGGCAACATGGGCCTGACCTCACTTGTGCCTTCCTGTCACCTCCCCTGATTTGGAGCCTCTAAGTGCTGTCTACTGTGTTCTCCTCTCACTCCTCTGGCTACTTCGCCAGAGCTTCTTTTTAACTTTCCTGGCATATGGGCAGTGAAGACTGCCCCAGGCCCTGAGTCTCTATGACTCTTCAGCACCAGCACATTCTGCCAAACTGCAACGACCATCTTCTCTGTCAACACAAATTCTCCTGAGAGAAGACCAGGTTGGCTGGCTCGTTGTTTGGAGCCAAGGTATCAGTCATAGCTCCCTGAACAGTGTCCTGATGGTTGTCTTTTGGTCAGTGTCCATAGGCCCTGCGGAGGTGGTGTGTGAGTACAGTTCCTGTTCAGGCCTGTAGGGGGCTCGGTGTCCAGTCCATAAGCCCATCCCTGCTGTACTCCTGTTTGTATCAGCTTGGCTTTGGTGAGCTCCCTGTCCTCTCCACAGACTCTGTATCCCCCATAGCCTACTTTCTGTTCTCAACCTTTGTATCAGTTGTGTGGCAATGAAACATGACATCTGCATTTGAGGAGAGATTCCTACTCTGAAAATCTCAAAAACATGGGTACTGCAAAAATGTGAATCATTTTAAGCAACAGATTATCCATTTTTCTATTTTATTTCTAACATCCCATGAATACTTAGTCTTTAAGGGACTCGTAAAATGAAATCCCTTATACGATGACCCGTTAATGAGATCCTCTAGAGACACAGGGTGAGAAGAGAGGAGGCCAGATCAGGGCCTGGAAAATTCCAGCTTGAAAGGGGAGCAAATGAGAAAAGGTCAATGAAGGGGAGGCTGCAGAGAGGCCAGAGACGTAGAAGGAAAATGAGAAAGAGACGAGGGTTTAGAGAAAGAAGGTACAGTCGACATCATCCAAGTCCTCAGAAAGAGGCTGTAGGATATGACTGGACACTGTGTGTTGGGTTTGGCACCAAGGAGGTCAGCAGTGCCCCATGAGCACCAGAGAACAGGTCGGGCAGGAGCCAAAGGTGAGGGGTACCCAAGGATTGGGGAGCTCAGGAAGCTCAGGCGTGGAGGAGAGGAAGGCCAAGGGCAAGAGCAGATTTTATGTTATTTTCTAGGTGGAGAGATTCGATTTGAGAGGAGGGAAAAGGAGATCATCCAAAAAAGGCAGTAACAACTGTTTATTGCAGAAGCCAAAACACTGATTTTTTTCACACAAAGTTTTTTTGCTCTCCAAACTGTGCCACTTTCCTTGTTAGAATCCCAACTCAAACAGCCTCCATTATCTACACATGAACAAGCAGCCTTTCTGGTTCACGCAATAATAAAAATCTTCCTTCTCCTTCCAACTCAGTTCCTGAACTTAATGCTGATTTCCCCTGGCATCTCAGTTACTGTCACAAGCCACCTTCTAACTTCTGGTTTCCCTGCTGTCAGGTCAAGTTGTTCTTCTCATAGTAAAGTTCAGGAATAACTATGATGCCCAGGACTCCTGACTTTTGGACCCTTCAGGAAAAGGTAAAGAAAAGAAATGAGCAATTTAACTCAAACAAAGACCCAGGAAACACCAGCATCATTACTTGAAATTCTATCTTCCTTTTTATTAGGTGGGGCTTTTCCTGATGCCGGGTTATTGCCTTAAAAGTCATACCTGTTACAGTTGAGCATGATCGGAAAGCTGTGAAAGGTACCTATGATGGCAAGAAAGGGCAGAAGGGAGATTTGACACAGTATGTTTGAAGTCAGGTGATTGGAAACAGAATGTTTTGGGGTTAATCTTCCCAGAGTTCCGATTGCCCACATCACTGATTGTCTTTTGCTTCTAGCCTTTGCTTCTCACCTTGCTGAGTGGTTCTGCACTCACCCATGTCCTCGTCGTCACCAATGTCCTTGTCGTGGGAGAGACATCCATCTTCATCAGACAGAGCCTCATCTCTAATCTAGAGCAACAAATAGGTCACAAACAGAAAGTAGTTAGCTAATTAAAATTACCACAATGGCCTCCAGAAACTGACAGAAGCAAAAAAAAAAAAAAAAAAAAAAAAAAAAAGCAAAGGCCTGAAATGCAGAACCAAGAAAAGGGAGTCAAGACCATCAGCCTTGGAAACTTTACAAGACCCTTTTTAGTAGCCAGATGACTGTGGGGGTGAGGGCGTTCGAAGACAAGGAAATCCATGCTGACTTTAAGGTTTAGATTCAGCGCATTTCCACAAGCGTCAAGTAGAAAAGATGAAGTAGGGAGTCGGCCAGAAGACACACAGGGAGATCCTTAGCTACTGGCTCCCCTGGGCATGTTAGTCATGAAGACAGATATCATCTCCCCCTGGAGGGGGCACAAGCACGTGTAATTTTCAGCAAAAAATATAATTGATTCTAATCCGTTCTATAAAAACAGGGCTTTACTATTTGAAAGTGAGTATGAAAACTTGGACAGTGAACACTGAACAACTTTAAGGCTCGTTGGACAGAAACTCAAAGCACCAGGAAATGCCTCTATCTGACGCTGGTGTCAGTGTTTAATGGCAGCCAAGTTTCTGTGAGAAACTGAGAGACTGTGCTGTCATGGAAACAATTTATCAAAATCACAAGCCATGCTGATCCTATTGCTCATGTGAATGACAGCTTAATTTCTAAATTAAATAATCCCTTGGGGATCGCAAGTAAACTTTCAGGTATGGGAGGCAAGGGCAGGTCACCAGGAGAGGGCTCACCTCTACCTACTACTCTACTCCATAACTTTATTTCCATTTCTGAACTCACTGTCAGGGGTCCAGAAAACCCGGTTAAGAATTGAAGTGGGGGGGCACCTGGGTGGCTCCGTGGGTTAGGCCTCTGCCTTCAGCTCAGGTCATGATCCCAGGGTCCTGGGATCGAGTCCCACATCAGGCTCTCTGCTTGGCGGGGAGCCTGCTTCCCCTCTCTCTCTGCCTATCTCTCTGCCTACTTGTGATCTCTCTCTCTCTCTTTCAAATAAATAAAAATCTTTAAAAAAAAAAAAAAGAATTGAAGTGGGGGATGAATGAGAAATGGATAAAAGAAGTTCAAGTGCTCTGGATGAAGGGGGTGACTTTTTAAAAGAAGTTTTTAAAATGCATGTTGGGGGACCTGGGTGGCTCAGTTGGTTAAGTGTCTACCTTCAGCTCTGGTCCTGATCCTGGGATCATAGGATCCAGCCCCGCATATGCCTCCCTGCTCAGTGGGGAGTTTGTTTTTCCCCTCTCTCTGTGTCCCTCTCCCCGCTCTCTCTCTCTCTGTCAAATAAATAAATAAAATCCAAAATAAAATAATAAAATAAGATAAAATGCATGTATACCCTAGTGGGCACTGCCTCCCCCTGAGCCTTCAGGGACCCCAGGGTGGGCATTTAATGACACATGTCACTGAGCACTCCAGGAAAATTCGTGGCGCAGGGAGACACTGAGTTCACTTCTGGCAGGAGGGCTCCTTACCACTTTGCGCTCACAGCCTTCGGCTAGAACTTTCTTTTCAGCCTCCAGCTGCTCTCGGATGGTTTTCTGCAGCAGTGGGACATTGGCGCCTCTAACCACGGCCACCAGCTCTCCACCCTAGAACAGAGAACACACGTGCCACCCAAACCACCTAAACTTGTCTTCACAGATCTTCATCTCTTTCAAGAGACAGCGAGTGTCCAAGCGCTCTGCTTAGGCGCGTGCCCAAGGTCGAGGCCTCCATCCACTTCTCTGCCATCTCCCCCATGCCTCTCCTTTCAGAACTGTCTTCAGGGAAACAGGGAATTGGTTAAGGGAGGAGCAGGGCAACAAGGCTGTGAGTGACTAAGGGTGGCCTAGTTGTGGCTCGTCCACTCAACAGGTACCTATTGAGCACTTACTTGGCCAAGCGCCAAGACAGAGGCAAAGCATATGTATGAACAGTCCGTGTGAAAAGCCATAGTTGCCTGCTTCAGGGAACGGGAAGTCAAGTGGGGAGCGGTGGTCATATCAAAGAAACAATCACCACAGAATAAGATCATTGCTTGAAGAGGGGGAATGTACAGGATGCTTGGCATTCAGGGCAAGAATGGATTCCCAGCTCCATATGGGGTGGTCAGAGGAAGCTTTGTTCACCATCACATCAAGGTGGTGTTTGGGGTGACTGAGTCTCCTTCTTTAACCTTTTTGACAGTCAATCTATGCCTATTACTCACAGAAATTGGTGGAGAGCAGGCCCTCCCCATTCCCATCCTGCCCCACAGAGGAGAGGCTGTGATGGAGCCCACCACCTTGGCACCTGCCCCCACACAGCCCCGGTATGATTCATGCCCTCATCACCACAGGCGCAAGCAAGCGAACCCCTGTGCCAGCGATCGCATTTCCCTGCCTGTGCTCTGCTGTCACTGTGGCCCCTTCCTATTCCTCCCTCCGTCCTCCCCTGTGTTTCAGCATCTAACTCCAGTCTTCCATCACGAATCAACACCCAGATAATGTTCGCCACAAGCCTCCAGTTTCTGAAACTTGTGGTGCCGAGGGCAGGAATCTGAAGGTCTCCAAACTCAGCAACCCTGGCCTGGCTGTCAGGAGAGGTGGATGGGTAGGCCTCAGTTTCCCCTGACTGTACGAGGAGGGGGCGGCAGTCAGGAGGAGCATATCGGGCACTTGCCTTTAGGGCCTGGCAGGTAACCTAAGCTACGAAGCCAGGAGTGAGGCAGTGGGCCCTGAGGGGCATGGGGCCAGAGCATGGATGTCACTCCCAAAGACATCCAAATTCTCTTCCAAAACATGGAATGACTTGGCTTTCATTTCTGAATGTCTGGAAGCATATCTTCACATCTTATGATTCAATAAAAATGAACACGGAGCTTGTCTACTCCATTAGAGTGTGTGTGCTGAAAGCTTCCTTCTATGGCAGAGGAAATCTTGAAAACCTTGCTCTCTGATCGTGAAACATCAGTTAAGCGTGCGCATGAGCCAGAAGGAGCAGACGCATTTGAGTGACTCCCATTCTCTCACATGTATAGCCGGGGCCAGGAAGGCTGCGGGCCCAGAGGGACCATCAGGAGCTGCGTCGTGCCAGGCCTCCCTGCCAGTGAGCTCTGCCATCATGTTAGGCAGGCACCTGCATCACCATGATGTAAGCATGCCTCTTCCTACCCCAAATAACAAATGCAGTTAAGGAGAAAGCAGTTTCTCATTTGGATCAGTGAAGCCTCTTGGTGACTTTCAGTGAGATGGAACCCTGATGATCTATAATGTGTTTCTGGTTCTGCAGATGTACTTACTGCATAAAACAGAAAGGTCGGCTCACACTTCCCACGGTATTTTTCAAGGACTTCAAGACAATCTGCTTCTGCCTAAAGAAAACAAGCTGTCAGGGGAGACCTGGGGTGCCAGGAACACAGGGGCATGCTGGTGGGAGAACCACACGGGACAATACACACACAGACACAAACCCCTTATATACACATGTAGACGCCATAAACACACAGCACACACGCACACACACCCATGTGTATATACTCACACATATCCCTCTTACACACACCTCGCCCCATGCACGGACACACTCACAGCCACACTGTGACTGTCCGCCCCAGAGGATGCCCTGGCAGGCTCTCATGCCTTGCCCCCTAATGTCTTTTCATCAGAATAACTCTCCTGTGGACATAACTGGTAAAAATTGTTGGCAGGGGGCTTTTTGGAAGAATAAGACAAGGTGGAAACAAGGTTCCTCCTGCTCCCCAGCCAGCTGCTGCTCTGTGTGCCACCTTGCTGCCGCCAAGACCGACAACCACAGAGGGGGAAGGTCCTCAGACTTTGCCTTCCGAGCCTGAGAAAGCCTGTACGGGGACAGGCATTCCCACCGCACACTTTCCCCAGAGGTATCAGAACTGACGCCCTGTGAAGAAAGTGCCGAGTCCTTGAGAGGTGAGCGCAAGTGTCTTTTCTCCTGTGTTCTCCTAGAACCTCTAATCCGAGTGTCTCTCACATGCTTCTCTGGAATTTATTCCCATTTCCATACATTGATCCAAGTAAACATTGGCTAGAAGCTCCCCATGCTAGAGCACGATATGCTAGAAGCAGAGCATAAAACTCTTGGAACTGTATGCTCTGAGAGTAAGACTTCAGAGTTCCCAGGGTTCATGAGCCAGAAGCCATGGCATGCTCACGTGTGGGGTGACACACACCCCTTCCCTGTGCACAGGGTCAAGAGATGCCTGAACTCACAGTGACTGTCAGGCGGGTGGGGGTGGGGTAGGAATCCTTCATCATGGAAGAAACTATAAAGCTTCATAACTGATGACCAAAAATTTCACAACTGATGCCTTTTCAATGATCTGGAAAGGGCAGCTCACATTTCCTGTCCCCGCTTTTAAATGTTTAATTATTTTACAGTGTTGCATGGCATTCTGCTGAGTGAGGAACTTACTAATGCAAAATGCAGAAGGTCCAGGCCGGCCTCGATCCTCATCTTCTGGAAGAGGCTCACCATGGGTTTGCAGGGCCCACACCAGCCTTGATAGACATCGACAACTGTGTGCATCCAAGAAGCAGGAACATTTAGTGAGGACCAGCACTCTCCAGGTCAGGTAAAACTTACCCCTGCAAACTTGAACCCCCTCCAGGCACACGTCTGTTTGCAGGGTTATTCAATGGCTCACGGGGTTTATTCTCCCCTTGGAGTGGGAGCCAGCACGGAGACACAGCCGCCCCTCATGCTTACAACTCAATGTTCTTAACTCTACACATAATGAAGTAAGTGTGGTAGGAAACAGTTTTCTCTACAGGGATCCTTTCCCTGTGGTGATTTTCAGGCTACCATCATGGTTGGGCTGGCACAGAGTGGCCCTCAATAAATATTTGAATTGTACTAAAATGATCTATTCTAAAAGAGGTCACTATAGGCGGCCTGTCAGCCTACAGTCAACTCTTAGCTGCTTTGATGATAAGCACAGTTTTGACATTTTCCCCTGAAGAATTAAATGCCACTTCTTTGGATAAAGGAGAGTTTTATTTACTTTATAAAATCAATGTCGTTCTCCTGAAAAGTATACCTGCTAGAGACCTAGATGGAAACTCGGATAATTTTTTCTTTGTCAGTCGCAGTCTATGGAGTGTGCCAGGGCGTGAGGGAACCCTCTGGTCTGATTGCACGAGGCCACAGGGCCTGTGAGAAAGCTAAGCAAAGCCAACACATGGGTACCAGACACACGCAGGACGTACCCAGCCCCATCATGATGACGTAGCTGGTGCTAGATTGTGTGAAGTTCAAAGACGTGAAGTAAGTAACCCAAGGTACAAAAGAAAAGAAAAAACAATTGAATTCTCAAGCGGTAGAACCTAGCTTTGATCCCAGGTTCGTCTGAGTGCATGCTGTTTCAACTACTCCAGGAAAGAAGTGAGATGTGTGGGTTCAGGTGTGCTGGTTAGCTTCAGCCAGGCAGCGCAGTTTTGCAGGGAGAAATTGAGAACCAAGTGGGGTATGGGAGGCATGGGGAAGCCAGGCACAGGGGGGCAGTGCAGGCGGGAGGGGAGGAAGGGAGGAATCCACAGACTTTGAAAGGGAAAGACAGGTGAGGAAAGTCATGTGGGTATGGAAAAGACTCCACCTAGGAGCCTGGCAGAGGAAAAGAACAGGGTGGTGGCAGGGAGAGATCATTTGGTGGCAGGAAGGAGAAATGTCAAATGGATTCTAGATCGCTGGGTTTCTAGTACAAACAAGAAAATCTAAGGCCAGTGGTCTCAAAGGTAGCCAGGCACCAGCAGAGATGGAGGCAGACTTGGGCCTCCTGAGCACCCACATGGAAGCTAAAGCTCTGGGCTTCTCTGAGGACAACAGCATCACACTTGAGAGGTCTAGGGATTTCAATACACCATAGTAATGGGGGAAGAAATCATTTGGGTCAAGCCAGGAAAAAATCTTTGGAGACTTAGAGAGCCTGTGTTTGGGCCCACCAACGAAAGCATGTTCACACCCCACTGGGGAAAAAAATGGGGTCCCATTAGCTCACCAATCTCTCTGCAGGATTTGCACCCTTAGTTCAGCTTCCCATCTCCCCTCATAGTCCTTGGCTGTCTTAGCAGTGGTGGGGCAAAGGCATACTTCACAAGGTTATGGGGCAGAGAGCAGGACTAGAGAGGAAGTCTATCAAGAGTTTGAAAGACAGGAAGCAAAACAGAGAAGACATCTGGGAGGAAAGACATGGCAGAGAAAATGAAAAGGCATGTGTGTGCATGCATGTAAATCTGAATTGACTTGCCTATTTGAAGGCAAGGGAAAATGAGCCCGGAGAAGGTGAGACTTCCAAGATGGTGGTTTACTTTGGAAGCACATGTCTGCTGGCTCTAGAAAGAAGGAAGAGCATAGCTTCCTCGAGACTGTACGATAAGAAGGGAAGGACGAGCCCCTGCTGCCCCCAGAAGATGCAATTCCCTGGCATGCTTAGAGCAGGGCTTGACAGAGTCCACACCCAGCAGATGTCAGCTGTGATCACCTAGGGTGCCTGGGACACAGCAAATTCTCAAAATGGGATGAAGTGATAGTTTTCTTACTGTCGTTAAAGAAACAGAAGTAATGGTTGTTTTGCCCTACATCCATGCTCCAGCTGCACCCACGAGACATGCAGACAAAATAGTTGAGACCTGGCACCATCAAAAAAGCTGTGTAATCCCTTAGGTAGTTGAATGTGGCAAGACTCCCACCCACGCTGCCAAATCAGTGCGACCTGCACTCTGTCCCAGGCCTGGGCAAGTCTGCTGGAGACGGAGAGGAAAAAGACAATGCCCCTGTGTTTAGAGTTTGGGGGAAAGCCGTGACTGCTCCCCGAGACAGGGGCCACACCAAGCTGGGTGTGTGCTGGGCGGAGAGGGGGAGACAGAGCCCCACCCCAAATGCCCAGGTGACTCCCAGGGGGAAGTGACCGCACAGAGATTCTGGAAAGACTTCATGCAAGGAGGCTGCTGCTTTGGAGCTGGGCTTGGAGGTCATGATATTCCAGGGAGCAGGGACAGCATGGATAAAAGTAAAAAAGTGGGGAAACTTGTGGCATGTTCAGGAAACTGAACTGGAGCTCAGCACATATCTCCGGGAACAGTGGGGGAAGGGGCTGGAAAAGACAAACTGAGTCATGGGGGAGGAGAGGGGTAGGGGCCTCGAAGGCTGAAGTCCCTCAGTGCAGGTGGCACTGGAGAGAGATAAGAGCAGACACAAGCTTGCCGAGCAGATGTATAGGGAGAAGAACTGAGCAGATACAGAGAGAGAAAGGGAGCCCAGAGATACTCATGGTCAATGAAGATGAGAAAGGAACAGTAGCGGCAGATGTGACTGGCAGCCTCTAAGATGGGGGAGTCCTGTCTCCTGGGAGGTAACCCCTTGCCCTTGAGTGCAGGCCAGGCCTAGTGACCGGCTTCTTTTTTTTTTTTTTTTTTAACATTTTTTTTTTTTTAAAGATTTTATTTATTTATTTGACAGAGAGAGATCACAAGTAGACAGAGAGGCAGGCAGAGAGAGGGAGGGAAGCAGGCTCCCTGCCAAGCAGAGAGCCCGATGCGGGGCTCGATCCCAGGACCCTGAGATCCTGACCCGAGCCGAAGGCAGCGGCTTAACCCACTGAGCCACCCAGGCGCCCCAAGAAATCATATAGTGACCGGCTTCTAACAAACAGAGTAGGGCAAAGCGATGGGACATCACTGTTGAAATTCAGTTACAGAAAGATTCTGACTTACGTATGTCTCTCCCTCCCCTGAACCCCTTCCTCAGGGTGAAGAAAGTTACTGTGTTGTAAGTAGGTTTGTGGGGAAATTGATAGCAAGAATTTGATGTCTCTGGCCAATAACCAGCAGAGCCCGGAGTCCTGCCAACAGTCACAGGAACAAAGTTGGAAATGACCTTCTAAGATCTGTCAGAGCCACATGACCAAGCTTAGAAGCAAACTGAACTTTAGTTGAGCTTTGACATTCCCTGTTTTACTTCTTAATCACAGCCTGGTGAGAGACCCCAAACCAGAGATACCTCAAACCAAAGGCAATGCAACACCTGGATTCCAGACCCACAGAAACTGTGGGATAATAAATGCTCATTTTGGGGGTACCTGGATGGCTCAGCTAGTTAAGCGTCTGCCTTTGGCTCAGGTCACGATCTCGGGATCCTGGAATCAGGCCCCCCCACATTGGGCTCCATGCTCAGCAGAGAATCACCTCCTCCCTCTCCTTCTGTGCTCTCTCACTCTCTCAAATAAATAAATAAAATCTTTTTAAAAATAAATATTAATTTTTTAAAAAACTACTAAGTAAATTGTGATAGATAACAAACAAGAGGATAGGGAGGAGGAGGCCCAGGGGACAGTGGCTATGCTGTATCCTAATAGCGGAGCAGTCCCTGGTTCCAGCCCCTTGGGAAGCCTGGCTCTCCTTCCAGCCCCTGAGTTCCAAGAGGTCCCCATATTCCTTCCGGTACATTCCCCTTTATGACTCAGGCAGTCAGAAGAGGTTTTCATTCCTTCACACCAAACAACCCTTGGGTCTAACAGTCAGCTCTGAGACAAGTGAGCCCTGTTGGCCAGCAGTCCTGATGGCTTTCCTGAACTGAACGTACTAACAGATGTGCAAGTTGGATATATCTACACACACAAAGAAAAGACTCGGCTCTTCATTTATGGAACTCAAGATTAGAGGAAAATGGTGCTCATTGCAGCTTTTCTCTTCCTGGTTCAATATACTGTGTAGAAATTTTGAAAAAGTTGGATCTAAAAACTTAAATTACCAGTTAGTCCTTTGGAACTGAGCATTTCCTCCCAAAGCTCCTGAGTGCTGATGTTAACCTAAGGTCAAAGAACAAAGGCTTTATTACTGAGGGCATGGATGGGGAAAGGATTTGATGTATTTGCTCCAGATACCTACCTACCTACCTACCTGCCTGCCTCTCGCTACCTCCCTTCCCTCTCTCTTTCCCTCTCTCCCCCCTTCCCTCCTTTTCTTCCTCCTCCCTCCCTCTCTGAAATACATACAAATACAGACTCAAGCTGTCTTCTTTCCCCAATCTGCCTTCTCCTCCTGTCTTTTCCTACCTCCAATCCACATGAATAACTAACCTAAGGAAATCTCAGTCATTTTTTTTAAATAAATTTTTCTTGTTGCTTGTGCAAAAATAAAAACATAAGATTGTTTTGGGTCCATAAAATGTACATAAATAATATCATACTATAGAGATCTTTTTGCCATTTTTGTTCTCACTCAAATCCAGTTTTGACATTTATCTAGATTCATATACAGAAAGGTATTCATTCATTTTTTTCTTTTGGTCTTCTTACATGTTCTAGAGAAACAATTTATGTACAGTGAAATACACAGAACTAAAGGGTTGCAGTTCACCGAGTTTTAGCAAATGCACACAACCCAGGTCACCACACTCCTCTCACAATACAGAACTTTTCCATCATCCCCGAAAGTTCTCTGTCTCGTCCCAGTCACACACACACACCCCCCACTGCTCCTCAACCCAGGTGGTCACTGATCTGCTTTGTAAAACTGCCTATAAATGGAATAGTACAACACCCATTATTTTGTGCTTGTTTCTTCCACTCAGTGTATGTTTGGAGAAGCATCTGTGTGACTGAGTGTCAGTAGTTTGTCCAGTTTTATTCCTGAGCATATTTCATTGAATGGCTGTATCGTAATTTGCTTGATAGATATTTAGGTCACTTCTAGTTTGGGGTTATTACAAATAACAACTTATGAACATTCTTTTTTCAAGATTTTATTTATTTGAGAGAGGCAGTGACAGAGATCGCAAGAGAGAGCAGAAGCCGAGTGGAGAAGGAGAAGCAGGCTCCCCACTGAGCAGGGAGCCCAATGCGGGGCTTAATCCATGGACCCCAGGATGGTGACCTGAGCCAAAGGCAGACGCTTAACAACTGAGCCACTCAGGTGCCCCAGTTATGAACATTCCTGTTAAATCCTTTTGTGCTCATATTCTCACTTATCTTCAGTAAGTAAATACTCTAGGAGGGGCATTGCTGGGACATAGGGTAAATGCGTGTTCAGTTTAATTAGAAACTGCCAGGCTTTTCCTAAAGCGGTTGTACCATTTTAAACCTTCATCAGCAAGGTATGAGAGTCCTGCTTGCTCCATTCTCAGCAAAATTTAGTAATGTTAGTCTTTTAGATTTTAGCTACACTAATGGTAATGTAGTGGGTATCTCATTGTGGCTATAATTTCATTTCCCTGATGACTAAGGCTGTTAAGCATTATTAATTATTAAATAATGCTTATTGTTAAAATTATTAAAAAGGTATTTATTATTAAAATAAGCACTATTTAGTGTGCTTATTAGCCATTTATATGTCTTCTGTGAGAAGTGACCATTGGTCTGTCCATTTTCTTTATTCGGTTGTTGGCCTTTTTTTTTTTAAAGATTTTATTTATTTATTTATTTGACAGAGAGAGAGAGAGAAAGAGAGAGAGAGATCACAAGTAGGCAGAGCAGCAGGCAGAGAGAGAGGGGGAAGCAGGCTCCCCGCTGAGCAGAGAGCCCGATGCGGGGCTCGATCCCAGGACCCTGAGATCACGACCTGAGCCGAAGGTAGAGGCTTAACCCACTGAGCCACCCAGGCACCTCAATTGTTGGCCTTTTTATTATTAGATTGTGTATATATATACATATAATCTAATAATATATATATTATATATCAATATACAATATTGATCAATATATAATATAAATCAATATATACAACCCAATAATATATTTTATATACATATATATATATATATCAGAAAGATGCTCTCCTCTGTTTTCTTCTAGAAGCTTTTTAATTTAAGCTTTCACATTTAAGTCCATGAGCTATCTGAAAATAATTTTTATCTATATTGTGCAAAAGGATTGAAGTTAATTTTATTTCCATGTAGAGGTACAGTTGTTTCTGCAAAACTTCTAGAAAGGATTTTTTTTTTCTCATTAAATTGCTGTGGCATCTTTGCTGAAATGAGTTTACTACATAAGCATGGGTTTATTTTGGACTCTATTCAGTTTCATTTTCTCTTCTTTTGCCAACACCATACTCTTTTAATTACTGTAACTTTATAATAAGCCTTGGAATCAGGCAGTGTGGGTCTTCCATATTTGTTTTTCTTTTCCAAAACTATTTGCCTATTCTTGATCCTTTGCATTTCCATTTTTTTAGGACAGGTTGTCAATTTCTACATTATCCCATCTAACTACAACACAACCCTCAAAGTCAGGGAGTAAACACTGATATATTATTACTATGCCATCTTTGGATCCCATTCAGGTTTTACCAATCCTCCCAATAATGTCCTGAATAGCAAAGGATCTCGTCAGAATCACATACTGGATTAACTGCTTTCTGGAATCGTTCTTCAGTCTTTCCTTGATTTTCATGACCTCTGGGTCACTTTTGACGACTATGGGAGGGTTATTTTTATACACTGTCCCTCGGTTTGGGTGTGTTTGATGTTTCCTGATTAGATTCAGGCTGTGCATCTTTGGATTGGTTGGAATTGGTTGCTTGGGGTGGAGTGTCAGGGAAGCAGAAGAGTGTTCTCTCTTTGTATCCTATCAGGTGACACGCAATTTCGATCAGCCCCTTATTGCTGATATGCACTTGGATCACTTGATTAAGGTGCTCTGTCAGTCTTCTGCACTGTGAAATTATTCTCTTTCATTTTGTAATAAGTAAGTTTGGGTGGGGCTAATTTAAAACCATAAAAATCAAGAGACCATGACAATGACCACTCATTCTTAATACAGGTATGCTGAGATCTTTGTTCCTTTAAAAGGGCTGGAGACATGTAACACCTGCAAATCTTCTGCTGAAGATCCATCTTTCTAAAGAAATCATAGCTCCATACTTTTTGTTTCTATGAAAAAGTAGAACAGTCTTCTTCTTGATGCTTTGAGTGATCTAAGAATGTTGGACCAACATCATCCTGGGCTCACACCTCTAGTCCTGAAGAAGGTGACAGAGGGTTCAGAAGAGTGTGCCCCCCCAACAACAGTCACTTCCCGTGGCTCAGCTGTTGTCAGTAGCAACTCTCTGTGGTACACCCCTGCCATGGGATAACCCTCACCAGCAGTGGGGCCGGGACTCTGAACACTTGAAGAATCTCTCTTAGGAACAGGCCAGGAGCAGGAGAGTATGGAAAATGTCTGACTTCACTAAGCCCTACATTTGGTTGGGAATGAATGAGGAATGTGTGGCACATTCTATCTAGCCAGACCATCTCTTGGTGTCCTGTAATTTCTGTTTCAGTCACAGAAGGAGCCCAAAATAATCTTACTCAAAAAGAGGACAGGGTTCCTGGACTGGCAAACCCTAGAGCACTGCTTTCAAGGAGCTGATCTGGGGGGCACCTGGGAGGGGGCTCAGTTGTTAAGCGTCTGCCTTCGGCTTGGGCTGTGGTCCCAGGGTCCTGGGTTCAAGCCCCACATCGGGCTCCCTGCTCACTAGGGAGACTGCTTCTCCCTCTCCCTCTGCTCCTCCCCCTGCTCTCTCTCTCTCTCTGTCAAATAAATAAATAAAATCTTAAAAAAAAAAAAAAAAGCTGATCTGGTAGAGTGGCAATGTCCCTCAGTAAGTGGAGTACTTACTTCGAGTACCACATTGAATTCAGAGCCCTGGGGAATAACATTTTTGTGAAATCACCAAAAAATATTCCCAAAGGGGACACAGGGCATAGACAGATGAAAAATCATATGGGGCAAAAATCTTAGAGCCACTACAGACAGCAATCAGCCCAGCCTTGAAATACCTAAAGGAATCTCATCGCAACAACTCTGCAGGCTCTGTAATATCCTTCCTGTTTGCATAAAGGATCTGGAGTCTCAGAGAGGTTGAGGAACTCATTCACAAAGCAGTAAGTGATAGGTCCATGTGCTTAGAATTTATTTACAGACAGAATGTAGACATATGAAAAGTTTCATAACTCCAGAGTACTAGAGTACCAATGCTGGAAAGCCCTTAAGGGATGGTTCGCTCATTCTATTGATGGGCAAGCTGTAGCAAGAGACGTTATGTGATTGATCTCAAGTCTCAGAGATGACTAAGAAAAGAGTCAAGAACTGTATCGGGTCTTTGGACATTCAGTCCAAAGCGCTTCCCACCCTCTCCTAGTACATGCTGTCCTTACAATGACATTGCTTTCTCCCTTTTTAAGTTATTAGGCTTTGGAAACTCACACGTGGAGTGCCCATGCCACAAAGGACAATTAAAGAGAAATCAGGTATCTCAAGACCACTGTCATTCTGCTCCGCAGCGGGCACCTGAATGAGTGTCCAGATGGGCCAAACTGACCAGGAGACCCTGTAAATTTGCTTCCAAATGTGCATGTATTATGGGCCATCTAGGCGATCTGCTTATGGCAAAGCACTCCTTCTTGTCTGGAACCAGGAACAAAAGCAGATGCTGGCTTACAGAATTGTTTGTTCCAGGTGCAAATGAAGTAAAGCCCTCTATACAACAAATGTGTAGCACATAAAATATCAAAACATATTCGTTGAATAAGCAAATGATTGCAAAGGGCAGTGGTGGGAGAACTGGGTCTCTAGAGAGCACATAGTTACAGACACATGCCCAGATTAAAAAAACCCTACATATTCTCGAAGCAAGCTGTATTTATATTTCAACAAAAAATATGTCAGTATCGATTTGTATTTGTTCCTATTTTTTTGAGTTTTTAGTTTTATTTTAATTCATGTTTGGGTTATGTTTGCATAAGCACTATAAACATAAAGAGCTTATACCCCATTTTATGTTTGCTTATATTTAAGGGCACAAAAAATTGTCACTGGGGGGTCGAGATAAGATTTGTTTCTTTTTTTTCCCCCTTTAAGATGGAAGGGTACAATATTCAAGTTTGAGAACACCGTCTGTCACGTACTGCTGGCAAATAGTATCACTTTTATACATTTCTTTCCACTCCTCCTCAACCTCTACCCCCAACCAAGCGCTAGAAGCAAGCGACCCTTGAGGCTTCTTACCTGCAGGGCAATTTCCTTCTTCTTGCTGCCCATGGCTCTGCAAAGACAGAAGCCCTGTTAACTTCTGACTCGGGCTGTTCCCAACAGCAGCTTGGAGACAAACCGCTGCAAAGACCAGCAAATCCAGAGCCTCCTTCAGACAAAGCCCCCGTCCCTGTAAAGTAAATATAAGTAGCAGCAAATAAATGCCCCGATGCAAAATGAACACCCCACGGGGGAAGCGGAGCCTGCCGCCCGCAGGGTCGTGGCTTGCCAGGCGGTTTTCCGCAAAGTCCCTTCCCAGCATGGAGTGGGGGAGCCCGGCTACGCGGCCCTTAACGCTTCGGAGCGCCTGCCGAGGAATTCGGGCAGGAAAAGGCATACAACCCTGTTATCCCTACTGTTGCAATATATTCCTAGGAAACTGAGCCGCCGCGAACGATCCCTCGACAGATCCACGGTCCTCAAAGTGCAGCGAGTTTCCAATCTATTCTGCAGTGACCCAGCCACGGTCGTCAGGGCAACACAGCACGGGGCTGGGGGTGGGGGCGTGTTGTCGTCCAGGTAACAAACTTGCTGACGCGTAATCCACGCCCCCGCAAGCCCCGCCCCCTTGCAAGGGGAAGTGTGCCGTAGGGGCGCTCTCGTTGGCTGATGCGTTTGTTAGTGTCCGGGGCATTTAGACTCACTAAGCAGAGACCCAGTGCGCTCAAGTACTGTACAGTCACGTCCCCGAAGCCCTGCATACCTCCAGCCCAACCAGAGCCTGGTGTGCAGCTTTTCTGTTGTTACTTAGTGCATGCCAGGCAGGGGTGGCTCCAGGTTTTGAGGTATCTGAAAGGATTCCCTTTAAGAAAGAACACACAATTATCAATTCCAAATTATGTATGGAAGTCAAGTGGAGCAAATAGAAAACAGTACACATAGCGTGAACAGTTTATAGCAATTAAAAGAGTGTAAATGGATTAAAAAAAAAAAAAACAGAACAAGGCCCAACTGTGTGTCTGTAAGAAATTCACTTTATTTAATTTTTTAAAGTTTTATTTATGTAAGTAATCTCTACCCCCAACGTGGAGCTCAAATTCATGACCCCAAGATTAAGAATCACATGCTCTTCAGACTGAGCCTGCCAGGTGCCCCAAGAAATTAACTTTAAATATAAAGACACAGATAAAGTAAAAATAAAGCGGTGTTGGGGCGCCTGGGTGGCTCAGTGGTTAAGCCTCCACCTTCGGCTCAGGTCGTGATCCCAGGGTCCTGGGATTGAGCCTGCGTGGGCTCTCTGCTCAGTCAGGAGCCTGCTTCATTCTCCCTCTGCTGCTCCGCTTGCTTGTGCTCTCTCACTCTCTGTCAAATATATAAATAAAAATCTTTTTTTTTTAATAAAAATCTTTTTAAAAGTCTTTTTTAAAAGGGAGTGGAGAAAGCTATGCCATGCTAACACTAATCAAAAGAAAGCTGGAATAGTTATATTAACTTCAAGCAAAGCAGACATCAGAGCAAGGAAATTTATCAGTAATAAAGAGAGAGTAATACATAATGTTAAGAGGGAACAGTTCCCCAGGAAGACATAACAATATTTAATGTGTATGCACCTAACAAGAGATCATCAAAACACATGTGACAAAAATGTATAGAATTGTGAGAAAGAAATAGATGAACCCAAAATTTTAACCAATAACTTCAACACCATTTTTTTAAGTGATGACTAAATCCAGCAAGGACATAGTTGAACTGAACAAGAACATCAGTCAACTTGATCTGACGTTTATACAATACTTCATCCAACAACAGCAGAATAAAGATTCTTCTCAAGTGCACATAGAATATTCACCAAGACAGACCACATTCCAGGCCGTACAACCTAACTTAACAAATTTAAGAGAACAGAAATTATACAGAGACTGTTCTAGACCACAGGGGGATTAAACTAGAAATCAATGCCAGCTGATGAAAGAAATCAAAAGGTTTTAAAGAAGTGGAGAGCTATTCCAGGTTTGAGGGTAGGAAAAATGAATCTTCCAAAGATGTCAGTTATTCCCAATGTGATGTATAGATTAAGCACAAATTCAGTCATAACTCTAGTTAGCTATTTTGTGGATACCCACAAATTTATTCTAGAATATATATAAAAAGGTAAAGAGACCCAGAATAGCCAACACAATACTGAAGAAGAAGAATAACGAAGTTGGAAAACTGACACTACTAAACTTCAAGACTTAGCAACACAGCATATTAGTGAAAGAATAGATTCATAGACCAATGAAGCAGAACAGAGCCCAGAAACAGACCCATACACATGTGGTCAACTGTTCTTTGACAAAGGGACAAAGGAAAGTCAATGGGAAAAGGATAGTCTTTTCAAAAAATGGTGCTGGAGTAACTGGATCTGAACACACCTTATGCCTTTATAAAAATTAACTCAAAGGGATCATAGATACAAATGTAAAACTATAAAACTTCTAGAAGAAAACAGGAAAAAAGCTAGATGATCTTGGATTTGGCTTTCTAGACATGACACCAAAAGCATGATCTATGAAAGAAAAAATTATAAGTTGGAGTTCATTAAAATTAACAACTTTTCATGAACTATACTCAAATTTAAAATTTTTTAAATAAATAAAAAATTTTAAACATGTGCTCTGTGAAAGACTGTTAAGAGAATTAAATAGAAATGCTATAAACTGGAAGAAGATATTTGCAAAACATATCTGATAAAGGACTATTATCCAAAACACACAAAACTCTACAAAAAGAAAACAAACAACCCAATTAAAAAATGGGCAAAAGATCTGAACAGATACCTCACCAAAGAAGATATACAGATGAAAAGTAAACAAATGAAAAAAACCTGAACTTCATTTCTCATTAGGGGTTACAAATTAAAGCAATAAGGACATACTTCTACACAACCTATTAGAATGGCTAAAACCCCCCACAATTGATAATGTTGGCTCACAAAAGTTGGTGAAGAACACCAGAGTAGTAGACACTCTTCATTTATTGCTGGTGGGAATGCAAAATGGTATACAGCCACTTTGGAAGACAGTTTGGCAGTTTTTTACAAAGCTAAATGTTGTCTTTTTTTTTTTTTTTTTAATTTGACAGGCAAAGATCACAAGTAGGCAGAGAGGCAGGCAGAGAGAGAGGAGGAAGCAGGTTCCCTGCTGAGCAGAAAGCCTGATGTGGGGCTCCATCCCAGGACCCTGAGATCATGACCTGAGCAGAAGGCAGAGGCTTTACCCACTGAGCCACTCAGGCGCCCCTCCCCCCCCCTTTTTTTTTATCACAAAGCTAAATGTAATCTTATATATAACCCAGCAATGACACTCCTACATGTTTATCCAATTGATTGGAAAACTCAGGTGTACCCAAAAACCTGCATGTAATGTTTATAGCAAGTTTATTCACAATCACCCCAAACTGGAAATAATCGAGATGTCCCAAATAGGTGAATGAATAAGCAAACTTAGGCACATCAATACAGAGGTGTCTGTAAAACACAGAATTGCAGATTGGGTCTACTAAATGCAAGTGATGTTTGTAGCCCCCAAGTGGGGGTTACTCATGCTCTTGAATGGCTTGAAATCTCCCTTAGAACGTTATTTCCAAAATAAAATTCAAATCAGGACACTGAAAAATACTGCTAGGACACTGAGAGATACTTTTTGTTCTTTTTGAAAGGGTTCAGTTTCTCACCATTGGTAGGTCTCCACCATAAAATGTAGTCACATCTTTGCCAAATTAAACCACAGAACAAATTTAGGGCAACTACATGTCTTTATATCCTGACTTTGTAACTGTTGTCCTGTGCAATTATTAATAACAACTCTTTTTACTTTCAAAAGCGTACAGTTTGGACAATATAGAGCCTCCTCAATTTCTCCCAAGTGGATCACCCTGCATTTTGCATCTTGATTTAATGGAAGTTCAATCTTCTACATATTTGATGATTTCCATCAGTGATTAGATTGTGTTGCCTCAAAGTCCTGGCCAAAGGAAGGTGCTTTGTTTGTTTGTTTTGCTTTTGTTTCATACAAAGACTTCTAACTTCAGAGGTTACTGCTGTGTTTTGGTATCTGAAAGACTGAAAAAACAAACAAAAAATCATTCTTTCTTCTGCCAAGTTATGTTTATTGCCGCAAGACCCTTCTGTGATCCAAATTGGATGCCAAGAGCATTTTCTTTATTTAAACATTTAGAATTGTGTCGTGGCTGTGTGAAACAACAATGAACTTACTCACTTTGAGAGCAAATCACAAAACCAAATAGTTTCCAGTTTTTTGTGTTAGCTGATAAGAATGTATACATATTGACACCTCTCTGCTTCCAGATATTATGGTTTCTTTTTTCCATAAATACCAGCGTGTCCTTATTTTGACTGGCTCTGAGGAAGGCAGCTAGGAGTAGCAGAATGGGGAGCATCTCACAGACGTGGTGCTGGAATAACTGTATCTCACAGAGGTGGGCTGGGTCCTGGGACCCACCACCTATCAGCTATGTGAGCCTGGGGACCTTACTTCAACTTCCTCAGACTCAGTTTCCTAGTCTTTTTTTTTTTTTTAAGATTTTATTTATTTATTTGACAGACAGAGATCACAAGTAGGCAGAGAGGCAGGCAGAGAGAGAGAGAGAGAGAGGAGGAAGCAGGCTCCCTGCCAAGCAGAGAGCCCAATGCGAGGCTTGATCCCAGGACCCAGGGATCATGACCTGAGCCAAAGGCAGAGGCTTTAACCCACTGAGCCACCCAGGCGCCCTCAGTTTCCTAGTCTTTAAAATGGGGAGTATAATACCTACATTTTGGAAATGTTGTGGAGAGAGATAACGTCTTCCAAATTTTCTTGGTAGTCAAGCCATTATTATTGCTTGTGGTGTCATCCTCTCTTCACAGCATAGGACCATCGCTGGGAGGAAGCTTCCCTGGTAAGGTTCACAGTGGCTACCCCCAGCCCTGGCAGCCAGATGGAGCCATTCGATTAGTTTTCCTCCATCAGGGTGGCGGGGATGAGTGCTACCTCTGAACCCCCCACACTCTGACCCCGTCTGCAAGCTCCCTGTGACCAGGATGGCTTTAATGACCAGACATGTTTTTAATTTGATGAAATTCAATTTGCCAGTTTTTATTCTATGTGTATTGGGTGTTTTCCCCCTGTTCAAGAAATCTTCCTAAGGATTTCCTACTGCCAGATCATGAAGATAGTCCCTTTATTTTCTCCTAGGAATTACAAAAAAAGTTATAATGATAAGACTTATTAAAAATTTACATGTAGGCCTGTGATCCATCTCAAATTCTTTTTTTTTTTTTAAGATTTTATTTATTTATTTGACAGACAGAGATCACAAGTAGGCAGAGAGGCAGGCAGAGAGAGAGAGGTGGAGGCAGACTCCCTGCGGAGCAGAGAGCCCGATGCGGGGCTCGATCCCAGGACACTGGGATCATGACCTGAGCTGAAGGCAGAGGCTTAACCCACTGAGCCACCCAGGCGCCCCTCGAATTCATTTTTTAATTGAAATTTTTATTGAGATCACTGTAGGTTCATGTAGTTGTAAGAATAACATGGAATCCTTTGTACATTTTGCCCAGTCTCCCCAATGGTAATATTTTGCAAAACTAGAGTCTAATACCACAATCAGGATATTGACATTGATACAAGCCACCTATCTTAGTCGGATTTCCTGAGTTTTAGTTGTACTCCTCTGTGTGTGTGTGTGTATAATTTTATCACCTGTGTAGGTTCACGTATCCACCACCATAGTTAGGGTCCTGAACACAGAGACCCTTTGTGTTGCCCTTCAGCCACACCCACCTCTCTCCTATATCTCTCCCCCTAACTTCCGACATCTCTATTCTGTCCTCCGTTTCTAAAATATTGTCACTTAAAAAATGATATATAGATCATATCATCAAGCATGTAACCTTTTGGGATTGGCTTTTCTTCACTCAGCATAATTCCCTGGAGAATCATGTATGTTGTTGCATGTATCAGTATTTAGTTCCTTGTTATTGCTGCATGTTTCATGAATGGGTGTACCACAGTTTGCTTCTAATTACCTTTTGTATGAGATGGGAGGTAGGGGTCAGATTTCCTTTTTTTTTTTTTTTCCCATATGGATTTCTGCTTGTGCAAATACCATTTGTTCAAGAGACTTTGCTCTACTCCATTGTGTTGCTTTGGGGTGTTTGTCAAATATCAGCTGGTTATAAGTGTGAGTTTCTTTCTGGACTCCCTAGTCTATCCCACTGATTGATTTATCTATCCTTATGCTGGTACTTCACTAACTTGACTACAGTTGTACAGTGTTATGGACTGAGTGTTTGTGTCCCCTCAAAATGCATATGTTGTAACCCTAATCCTCCTAATGAAATTGTATTTGGAGGTGAGGCCTTAGGGAGGTAATTATATCATGAGAGAAAACTCCTTGCGAATGGAATTAGTGCCCTTATAAGAATAAGCCAGAGAGCTAGCTAGCTCTCTTTCTGCCTTGCATGGACACAAGGAAAAATCAGCAGTCTGCAACCAGGAAGAGCACCTTCGCCTTTACCTGTCCGTGCTGCCCTCATGATCTCTGACTTCCAGCCTCCAGAACTGTGAGGTTTATAGTATGTTGTTATAGCAGCCTGAGCTAAGACATAGTAAGTCTTAAAATCAAGTCATCTGAGTCCTCCTCTAACTGTTATTCTGTTTGAAAATTGCTTTGGCTATTTTCATACAAGTCTTAAAATGTCTGTTAGTATCTTTAACAATTCTGCTGGAAATCTGATTGAGCTTGCGTTAAATCTAAAGATTATCTTGAGGAGAATAGACATCTTGATAATATTGAGTCTTCCAGTCATGAATATGGCATCTTTCCACTTACTTATTCTTTTTTAAAAACAGATTTTATTTCTTTCTTTCTTTATTTAAGAGACAGCATGCCTGCGCAAGCTCGATGAGGAGTAGAGGAGGAAGGAGAGCTAGAAGGAAAGAACCCCAACCAGACTCTGTGCCGAGAGGCCATGCAGGGTTCCATCTCAGGACCCTGAGATCATAACCTGAGCGAAAACCAGGGGTCAGAGGCTTAACTGACTGACCCAATCAGGCATCCCCCCATTTGTTTACTCTTTCATGTCATCAGTGTTTATACTTGCTGGAAGTCATTTGTATTTTATGTTTATTAATGCTGTTACTAATGAAATTGCTCTTAGGTTTTTACCTCATTTCTAGTTATGTGTTGCCCATTCGTAGAAATACAATGGATTCTGTGGGACGCCTGGCTGGCTCAGCTGGCAGAACCTGACACTCGTGATCTCGGGGTTGAGAGTTCCAGCCCCATGTTAGATGTAGAGATTACTTAAAAATAAAATCTTAAAAAACACACACACACAAAGATATAGACTGGGTTTTGTATATTGACTATGTATTCTTGCTAACTTTACCTATAAATTCTAGTAGTTTTTTGTTGATCATGAGGCTGACTTTGAAAGGGATAGTGAGCCACAAAATGAAAGCAGCTTGTCTCTGAGTCCACCAACCTGCGTCAGAGTCTAGCATTTCTTTTGACATTGTAGCAGTCACTGGAGGTCTCATCAAACTGCTGATCGGGATTTCAGCTCCTTCCTAGTGACTCTTACCACAGACCCTCAGGCACCCCTCACACGCAGGACTGGTGAGCTCTACGCTGCCCACCACTCAGGCGTATCCAGAGGTTAAAGGAGATAGCAAGGAGACATCTGCACCTCGCACAGTAGTCTGATCGCAGGTTCCTATCAGCAGCATTCCTCGAGGCTGCCTCACGTTTCTGCACATTTCGCAAGCAGAGGAACATTTATACAGTGGACAGGCTTGACAGATAGAGATAGCATCTCCTTCTAAAACAAAGGGCAGGGGCTGCTGGGTGGCTCAGTCAGTTAAGCGGCTGCCTTCATCAGGTCATGATCCCAGGGTCCTGGGATCGAGTCTCATGTCAGGCTCCCTGCTCAGTGGGAGTCTGCATCTCGCTCCCCCTCTGCCTCTCCCTGTGCTCATTGTCTCTCTCCCTCTCTCTCAAATAAATAAAATCTTTAAATTTAAATAAATAAAAATAAAACGAAGGGCAGGTTTCATTACAGCCTTGGAAGATGGAGGTCGTGTCTCCCTCTACAGCAAGCATAGCCACTCTCCAGTGTGAAAGCTTGGCTTTCCGAAGCTCAGAGCTGTTCTTCCATAACACAGCCCGCTGCACGTGCAGGTGTAGTTGGCCTTCTTCGTGTTGTCCTCTGCAAATCCAGACCAAGGAATCCTGTGCAAAAACGTGAATACCCTGATGACTACTATTGCTGTGCGAAATAACCTATCCTTCACTGCTAACCCAGGAGTTTCATGTTTTCTGCCAGTGTCCATAAAACTGTGGAAAGACCACTTGTTAGCTTGCAAGTAGGATAAAATCTCAGACCTTCATAGTTCCTGATATCACCCAAGAGGTAATGAGCTTTGCCCCTTGATTGTTTAGGCTCTCCTGGGAGATTAAAGAGCAGGACTTCTTTCCCATCTAATTTCTCATTAGAACAGAACTCCTTGCCCATCTTTTTGGGCAGACAAAAGAAGCTTTTGAGGCAGATCTGGATCTCAATCAGCCACACAGATCTCGTTACTAAAGACTCTGCTCCTCTAGGTGTCCCCCGAGGCTTCCTGAATGACTGCCCCAGGTATCAGAGGGCTTCATGCTCACTGGCCTTCTGGGTTCTCTAAACTTTGCTAAGATGTATGCATATTCTGAAATACTACATACAAATCCGTATTGTCTTAGTGTAAAAATGTTTTAAAATTCTAACCATCAAAGATTTAAATTTTTTTCTGTCCTGTTTGTTAGCAGGGGTAATGTAAATTGGATTTCAAAGAACGGGGCTAAATGGAAATGAGCAAAGTCTTACACAATTCGCATTGCAGCTTCAAAATCTGGGCAGTTTTTGCTTTTCTAATTTGGTGTTACAATATTTCAAATACTACGACTCCCAAACACTTGTGGCTACAAAGGATGATCATTTCTCCATTGTTGGGCCAGCTGAGGTTGGGTAATTAGCGAGGAGAGATGTTCCGGATGCTGGGCTCAGGCTCCTAGTTGCAGAATGTCGTCTCCTGTTGTGAGGCCAGGCCTCGCCACGTCGTTCCTGCGGTGGGAAATAATGGCTCTCACCCCAGTTCCACTTCTTCTGAGCTCCAGGAAATGTTCATCAAAGGATTTGATCAATGAAGGAAGATATCTGATGCTTTAAAAATTATGTTTGAGGGGTGCCTGTTTGGCTCAGTTGGCTGAACATCCTACTCTTGGTTTCAGCTCAGGTCATGATCTCAGGGTTGTGAGATCAAGCCCCGTGCTAGGCTCCCCGCTCAGTGAGGAGTCGGCTTTAGATTCCCTCTCTCCCTCTTCCTCTGCCCCTCCTTGCACTCATGTGTGTGCTCTAAGTCCCTGTCTCTCTCTTTCTCTAAAATAAATAATCTTTGTAAAAATTATGTTTGCCTGGTTTTCAGCAGTTAACTATGATGTGCCTGCATTCAGTTTTCTCTGTGCTTACCCTTTTTGGGATTTACAAGCTCCTTGAATCTATGAATTTTATGTCTTTCACCAGCTGAAAATTTTATGCTCTTACGTCTCTGACTATTGCTTCTGTCCCATTCTCTCTCTCCTCTCTTTCTGGGACTCCAGTGATATGAATGTTAGACAATTGTATATGGCCTGATTATCTTTTATGCTATTATCTCTTTTTCTCTCAGTCTTTTTTCCCGTGTTTTCATTTCAATGTATTTTTTAATTTGTCTTCAAGTTCAGTAATCCTGTTCCCAGCTGTGTTCAATCTGTTATTAAATTCATCCAGTGTGTCCTTGACCTCTGTTAGTAGACTTTATAAGTTCTAGAGTGTGCATTTTCTTTCTATTTTTATTTTTTGTAGATTCCACTTATCTGATGACATTTCCTTTCCTTTTATCTATTTTATCTACCTCTTCTTCTATTTTATGCAACATATTAATCTAAGTGAGGCTATTTTGAATTTTTGAAGTATAACACACATGCAATGATGCATAAAGGATACTAATCATTACTCAGGCATCATTCCCCTCTGCCAAGAGATAACCACTATTTTTTTAAATTAACATATAATGTATTATTTGTTTCAGGGGTACCGGTCTGTGATTCATCAGTCTTACACAATTCACAGCACTCACCATAGCACATACCTCCCCAATGTCCATCACACACCCACCCCACTCACCTCCGGCAACCCTCAGTTTGTTTCCTGAGATTAATAATCTTTTATGATCTGTCTCCCTCTCTGGAGATAACCACTATTCTGACTTCTGTCACTATCAACTGATTTTACTATTTATTGGACTTCATATATGTTGTCTTTTCCTTCTGGCTCCTTTCATTTAATATAATGTCTGTGAGATTCATTCATGTTGCTTATGTCTCTGTACATCATTCTCATTTATTGCAGTATAGTACTCCATTGTATGAGTAGACCACAATTTCTGTATTCATCCTCCAGTTAGTAAACATTTGGGTTGTCACCATGTTTAGGCCATTATGACTACAGCTGCTATGAATATTCTTATATATGTTTTTTGGTGAGCATTGTTGCTCATTTCTCTTAAGTATGTACCTAGAAGTAGAAATGTTGACTCAGAAGGTAGATGTATGTTTAGCTTTAGTAGGTTCTACTAAGCATCTTTTCAAAGCTGATTGTGCCCATTGTCAATTTATTGCCATTCAGATCCAAACCCATCCTTATTACCTGCTCTGTGATAATGAAGCTGGACCCTTAAACATTTCTCTTCCGCCCTTTGGCAGATTGCTAAGCTTTGTCAGGAGAGAGTGCTAGCAGCCACCGCTAGAGAAAGTGGCTTCTCTTCCTGGTTCTGATGGGCTCACTTGGCAGCTTCCTGGTGCACAAGTTTCCTGCACTCATGGCAGCCAGAAACACACAGCATGTCTCTACTGACAGCTTCCTCTGACACCACAGAGGGCAGATTTGGAATGCATCATTCCTGTGGGAAAGTTTTCCAGCAAATTCCACAGTGCAGCACCTTCTCCTGGTTGGTTTCTCTCAGTACACAAGAGGAATGCTTTTCCAGTGTGTTCCATGTGCACGGAACTTCAGCAACCTTCTTCAACATCCATGAGTCATGACTACACTGTCTTCAACAAGGTAGGGACCTCAGCCTGGGGGTAGAGGGTGAGGAAAGACCTCATACAGGTTTGCTCCTTCCTAGGGTGGTCTGTTTCAGCCTCAGAGGCTACTCTCTGTATCTGCTATAACAATATTCCTTGGAATTCTCCTTCCTTCTTAGCACATGGTCCCCTTTTATACTTAATAATTCTTTACCTTAAAATTTTCTTGTCCAAATTACTGTGTGGTTTCTGTATCCTGAGTTAACTCTGGCTGATGCATGGATATACCACTTTACATCTCCACCAGCAATGTATGAGAGTTCCAGTGCTTCTAGAATCAGTTATTTTAGAGTCCTATCTACTAACTGCTACATCTGAAATATCTGTGTCTGCTTCTATTGTCTGTTTTTTCCTCTTGCTTATCAGTTATCATTTCCTGCCTCTTCACCTGATTACTTTTCACTATATGCAGACATTGTATTAAGAGGCATAGAGACTCCAGATGATATATTTTGCTACACAGAATGTTCCTTCTTTCCTCTGTTAAGCAGATAGCCATGAGGGATGATTGCCTCAGTCTGGTGAAGGATGAAGCTGAATTGAGGCTGGATTTCAGTGTTTACAAAACAATCTATCTCTGTTTATCCTTATTCCTTACATGCGAATTTATACTGAGAGCCTTGCAAGTCTCTGTACCCTCAGGTACAGAGGACTGTAGAGATTCAGTTCTGCCCTTCACAGGTTCATAATCGAACTGTCTAGATTCTGTCCCCTTGCAGATCCAAAATCTGGGAAATGTCATGAAGAATGGCCGTGTGTTTGAGTCAGGCCCTTTCTTCTTGGAGAGACTTTGTTTTCCAAATGCTGTAATACTGTGAAAGATTTTACTCTCCTTTTTAGATGCAGCCAGACCCAGAACTCAGCAGACATCCTGTGGAGAAAATGGGTTGTGTTTTTAAAGCCTCCATGTTCCCATTTTTCATTCTAGTACCATGTAGCCACTAATAGCTTTACTGGTTTCTCTTTCCTCCATTAGAGATCTTTCTTTTGGGCAAAGCTTAATTGTTAAGCAGTGCCCCAAACTGACAAATGTCCAGGGAGATGAGTGAGGGGACAGCTGGAGAGATTCATCTCATCGTACGACCTTGTGGGACCATTGGCCTGCAACGACCTACTACATCTCGCCTAGGAGAGGAAATCTAGGCTTTTTAAAAATATATATTTATTTGAGAGAGAGAGAGAGAGAGTGAGAGAGAGCATGAGCAGGTGGGGGGGTGGGGAGAAGGAGACTCCCTGCTGAGCAGGGAGCCCTATGCAGACTTGAACCCAGGACCCTGGGATCACCACCTGAGCTGAAGACAGATGCTTAACTGACCGAGCCACTCAGGTGCCCCAGAAATCTAGGCTTTTGAGATTCAAAACTCTTTTCTTTTCAAACTTCTGTCTGTAACATGTATTTCAAAATCTTCAAGTTGACTTTTCTTTCCTGACAAATTTCTGCTGTAATGTCCCTACTTTGAGGCTCTGAATGTCAAAATATCTGAGTTCAATGTTCTTCAAACTGTAGGTCACAACCCATTAATGGGGCATGAAATCATTTTAATAGGTCTTGATAGAATTTTTAAATGAAACGGAATAGAATAGATTAGAGTGCATCACATATAGTAAAGGTAAGTATTATTTAGTTAAATTTTTGTTTCACTTGTGTGGGTTATGTGTTTGGTTTTCAATGTAAAACCTATTTGTTTCTATGGGTTGCAGCCAAAAATGTTTAAAAGCCACTGGACTTTAGTTTAAACAGAGAAAGAGCTAAGGGAGAGAAAAACAAGTGATAAGAAACAAACATATTGACTGAGTATGGACAACTTTATGGAGAAGTTTGGCCATGACTGGGAAATGGATTGACTGAAAGCTGCTCTTCTGGCCCCAGCGAGCAAGAGTCTGTGTGAGGGATAAACTACAAGCATCAGGAACCAGAAGCATCAGAGAAGAAAATCCTGTGAGGGCTAGCTCCTCGTGGGGCGGGGCAGCTGGGGATGTACAGAGGGGTAGCAAGGAGAGCTGAAGATGAGAGATGACTGAATTTAGATCGAGATGAGCCGTGAGAACCCTAAGAGAAGACTGCGTCATTCTTGGTGCCGTATCATGGGCAGGCCAGCGAACAACAGCGTGTACTTGGCCCAAAAGAAAGGTCAGCAGAGAGGATGAACAGGTATGGGGGTGGGGTGAGGATATTCTGCTAACCCATGGTCGATGCTTCAGGGTCAGCAAAAGGTCTAAGTCTAGCCACAGGCCTAAGGAGACTAGTATCCTCTTCACCTTCTCCCTGCTTTCCCAACACCAAACACACAGTTGACCTGCCCGTCGAGGCCACCAGACATACGGGAAAGAGTCTGGGCTCTGTGGTCAGAAGACCCTGATTCTGAGTCTACTGGCTGGTTGGGATTAGGTTTGTGTCTCCTTATGTCTAAATCAGGGCAGGTTGTTGGGACATGTGAAGACTCACATTAGGCCCATGTCCAGCACACCGTGAGTGCTCAGGCGTTCAGAGCTGCTTTTGCCCCCAGGGACCACAGCGGAGCAGAGAGTTCTGGAAGAACATTGTGCCACGGGATGGCTTCTGGCCCTTCAAGTCCCCAGGCCCCCTAGGCTTGCACACTGAACCCCCAGGTGCCAGTTTGGGTCTGCTCTGAGGCACGGCACTCAGCAAGCCTTGGGGCAGAGAGGCCAGTGCAGGACACTGCAGGGGACGTGGTACACTTGCTTGTGTCTCTGAGCAGGAAAGTTCTACTCTGGGTCAGCCCAGCAACTCTCGTCTCTGCCCTATGTCAAGAGCTGGCTCCTGGCCCTGTGGCCAGCCTTGGACTTCAGGCCCTGAAACTTGGGCCTGAGCCCAGTCTGGGTTTTTGGCCAGGAGGCATTTGGGCCTGGAGTCCGGCCTTCTACCATGCTGCTAACACACCTGGTCAGACAGGTGGATCTGCGGTAGTTTTGGCGAAGACTTCATCTCAGTCATACCTCAGCATATAAGGGTTTGTCTCTCCTTTCTCATTCTAGCTGAGTGTTATTTGTCCCTCAAGCCCTGGCTCAGCCATCACTTCTCACAGAAAGCCTGTGCTGGGCACCCACACCCTCCCCACTCTGGGTTAGATGCCCTTCCTCTGGGCCCCACAGGCCCCGGGACCGCTCTCTTTCCCACCACTTACCCTCGGCTGGCACTCTGAGTTGGCTTGGAGGAAGGTCTCTGCCACAGCACCTGGCACACAGTGGGTGCTCTGGCAGTGTTTACTGAATGAACAAACTGTCAAACTCAGGCCTCCCTTTCCTGCCCAGTGCCCCTGTCTGCCAGCCACTGAGCCATACTTTATTTCAGCGTTCAGAGAGCAGAGGAGGTAGCCCAAATGGGACAAGGGCCCTGTTGTAAGCCCTCAGCCACAACCTACATTAGAGAATCCCAGGTAGCGGTATGTGATCACTAGCTGTTTCAGTTCCATTTCTGAGGAGACAGATTTTTAAAGATTTGTGTATAAAGACAAATCTTTGCTCTCATGCGGATGCTGTCTCAGCTCCAGCTGAGGGCAACACTTCCAGAGCCCTGAGCAAGTCAGGGCCCAGGAGAGGATGTTTCTTGACAGAGGGAGCCGAGGAGGGGCTGACAGACAACCAGGACACACAGAACTTTGCCAGTCTCCCCAAAGGCCTGTGGTAAATGGGAGGAAGAGGAAGAAGCAGGTTCAGGGCAAGACCCAGCTGGTCACAATGAGCATTTCTCCCTCAAGCCCTTCCTCAGCCAAGCTCTTTGACTCCCTACTAAGGTGAGATACTTGATAGCACCTAATGCCCTCCCCCCGCCATGGGGATTCTTGGGGTTCCAGAGACTTCAGAGCAGCAAGTGGAAGTGGGGGGACACAACTCTCACCAAATGGTTGCATGGGTACCTGGGAGGCCAAACAAAACCAAAAATCAGATTGGAAGCCCCAGCACGACAGGAAGGACTCAGTAGTAAGCTCCCCCTAGGCTTGGGGCAGCGGTGGGGGTGGGTGGGGTAGAAGGTGAAGCTCTCAAAATGACAAGGGGGTGAGGGGCACCTGGGTGGCTCAGTCAGTTGAGTGTCTGCCTTCAGCTCAGGCCATGATCTCAGAGTCCTGGGATCGAGCCCCACAGCGGGGCTCCCTGCTCAGCAGAGAGTCTGCTTCCTCTGCACTTACTCAGCTCATGCGCAAGCGCTCTCTCTCTCTCTCAAATAAATAAATAAAATCTTTTAAAAAAATGACAAGGGGTTGAGTAACCTGGACGTTTAAAATGGTTCCAAGTTATCATCAAGGTCCACCCACAAGAAAGTCCTCAAAAATAACACCAATTGCCAAAATTACAATAAGCTATCACTTCACTCTCACTAGATTCGGCTGTAATCAAAAAGACAGTGTTAGGGAGGATGTGGAGCCATTGGTGCTCTCAGACATGGTTGGTGGGAATGCGGTGCAGCTGCTCAGCTGCTCTGGAAAACAGTGGGAGGAGGGGTCCTCAAAATGTTAAACATAGCTGGGGTGCCTGGGTGGCTCAGTGGGTTAAGCCTCTGCCTTCTGCTCAGGTCATGATCTCAGGGTCCTGGGATTGAGCCCCATATCAGGCTCTCTGCTCAGCAGGGAGCCTGCTCCCCCCTCTCTCTGCCTGCCTCTCTGCCTACTTATGATCTCTGTCTGTCAAATAAATAAATAAAATCTTAAAAAAAGTGTTAAACATAGTTAAGCACATGACCCACAATTCTGCTTCTACTGCAGGTCTACTCCTAGGTATATCACCGAGAGAAGTTAAAACATGCGTTCATACAAGGGGTTGTACAGGAATGCTCACAGGAGCTGTATTCTTAACAGCCAAAAAATACAAACAGCCTAACAAACATCATCTGAAATGGAGAAACAAAATGTGGTGTATACATACATTGGAATATTATTTGGTCATAAAAAGGAACAAGCGCTGTTTCATGCTGCAACATGAATGCACATTGAGAACATAATTCGAAGTGAAAGAAGCTGCTCACAAAACACCGCATGTGGTAGCATTCCATTTATATGAAATGTCCTGAATAGGCAAGTTCATAGAGACAGAAAGGACAGGAGTGGTTTCCAGCGACTGGGGAGTGGGGAATGGGGAGTGACTGCAAATGGGTAAGGCATTTGGAGGGGAGTGGGCTATGAAAATGTTCTGAAATTACCATGATGGTCCAGCAACTTTGCTGATAGGCTAAAAACCACGTAATTGTACACTTCCAAAGTCTTGTTTTATGGTATCTGGATTATATTTCCATTTTTTTAAACGAAAAAATGTCATCGATGGAGAGGAGTTAGCAGAACTGAAACAATGAAACGGAGCTCGAGTGTCGCCTGTGCCCGTCGCACCCATCGGAACGAACTTAGGGCCCAGGAATGGTGCACTGAGAAGGCCTATCGGGAAGGGAGGCTGCTTCAGGATCTGGGAAGAAACCCCTCCCGGGATTCGAAGCGAACGCCGCTGAGGTGGCGACCCGGGATCGCTAAGGACTGGGGAAGCGTCGGTAGTCTCAGAAGTTGGCCGGGCCGGAGCGGAGACTCCAAGATTGGGGCCAGAGGCTCTTAAAGAGGCCCAAGCGATTCCCATGCCGCGTCCACTTTAAAAACCAGCGCGGCGGAGCCGGGGTCTGACCGGGTAAGTGCGCGGGGGCGCGGGGAAGGCGGCGGCGCGGGCCCCGCTCGGAGCAGGCCCGGGGGCAGTCTGCCCGTGTGGCCAGGACTGAGCGGGCCGCGCGTCCCGGGAGCCCGGGTGCGCGCGGGGGCGTCGGGGTCGCGGCGCACCCCCCGCCCCCAGCGCCGGCGCTAGCCGCGGAGCTCTATTTTTAGCAGGCGCTGTTGCAATATAAGGAATGCGCGGCGCGCCGGGCGCTCCGGGCGCGCGCGGGCTGCGCGGTCGCTTTAAGGAGGCGCCGGGGCGGGGACGGGCCGGAGCGGCCAGAGGGCCGGCTGGCCGGGAGCCGCCAGTCCCGCTGCAGTGGGGCCGGCCGGGCGCGGCGCTGCCTCCTCGGCCGCGCGGGCATGGAGGAGGCGGCCTGAGGGCCGGAGCCGAGCCGGGGCTGGAGCGCGTGGTGAGTGGTGCAGCCGCCGGGGAGGGCAGCGGGCCCGGCCGGGCGCTTTGTTCCGGGCGGGAGGTGTGGCCGCCCCCGGGCCCTGCCGCGCTCACCTAGCGCGGAGTGCGCCCCGGGACTGACGGGGAGTGGCCTTTTGCCCCTACCGCGGGCTCCGGCGTAACGTCGTGCGATCGAGAGATCCGCCACAATAGAGACCGCGGCGGGGAGGGCCTGTCCACCGCCCAGAGAGCCCCTTTCATGGAACCGCCCTTCGGTTTCTTGTCCGCCTCGGCGGGGACCAGCGGGGTGGTGGGCGGCGGGACTGGAGCGGCGGGGGAGGTGGGGGGACTCTTTCTCCCCTTTTAAAATGGCGTTAACGTGGGCAGGGATCCGCCGCGGGTGTTGTCAAATTTATCTCAAAAATAAAAGGCAGCCTGTCGCGCAAACGGCCTTTCACGGCACCCGGGGCTTGGGGCTCTGCTCACCACTGGGGCCCGGCTCATTCATTGACCGGACTTGGCTGGGGCGCCCATTGAGTGGGGCATGGTGCCCGTTCCTGCTTTGCGGGGACGGTAAGGACAAAAAATTAGCGACAGCGCAGTGTGGTCCGTGACGGGATCAGGGAAGAGCAGGGGTTGTGGGAGAGACAGTGTGAAAGGTCAGGGAAGGCCTCCTAGGGGAGGTGATGCCTGGCAGGAGCGTGGGCACTGAACACCCAGTTACACTCTGTGGCTGGAATTGAGGTCTGTGCTGGCCTTGGAGAAGGCCGAGTCTGAAGAGATGGACAAGGGCTACCTCATGGGGCCCTGATCTCAGAGCTCTGGGATTCCCCCACCTCCTCCCTCACAGGCCCCTGCTGGTACTGAGCCTCCTTGAGCTAAATGGTTCTTGCATCTCCAAGACACCCGGTCTTTCCTGGACCTGATGGTAGAGAATGACTGACAAGGCTCAGAATTCTAGCCTCAAAAGAGTATTAAGGGAGATCTGACTTAAAAACCCAAAGCCCCCCTGTAATAGCAGCAGCCAGCAGGGCTCCCACAGACTAGGCACTTGACCAGAGTGTGCTTGCTCATCATTTGACAAGACTCTCCCAGAGGTTTATTGTTGTTGTTTTAAAATTTTATTTTTTCATTTGACAGAAAGAGATCACAAGTAGGCAGAGAGGCAAGCAGAGAGAGTGGTGGAAGCAGGCTCCCCACTGCACAAAGAGCCAGGGGATGAGGGGCTCGTTCTTAGGACCCTGACATCATGACCTGAGCCCAAGGCAGACGCTTAATTGACTGAACGACCCAGGCGCCCACATCCATTTGGGATGCTGTGGCTAGAAAGTATCAGTAACTTGCCCAAGATCCTATCTGGAGACCCTGTGGCTGTTCAGGCCCCTCTTCTGAGGGTCGAGCTGTCCCTGGCTTGAGGGCTCCAGGTGCAGCCTGTGGTAACCTTTTGCTCTGTTTACAGGCGCCGGTTGGTTGAAGTGTGGGGTGGTGAGCTCTTGGGATTAATAACTGACATGTGTCAGGGGCTTTGCAGTGAACAAAGCATTTCCCGGAGACAGTTCTTAGAGATTCTCTGCTTGTCTTCCCCAGAGAAGAAACTTGAGCTGGCTAACATTTTATAAATCTACTAATTTCCGGTAAATTGCAAGTCCCTGCTGACTGGGGCTGAAAATGTTTCGGGCCGTGGTTTTCAACCTTGGGTCTGTTCTCATTTGTGGCAGCCAGTGAGTTTCTCTGTCTGCGGTTTATGGTGTAGTCTGTACTTTCTCTGCCAGGTCAGGAGGTGTTGGGCTTCAATGCTCTGGGGTTTTCATGGCTGCAGGGTCCACCTGCCTCTTTTGGAGGTGGGTGGTGTTGAGGAAGTGGGGTGCTTTAGCAGAAACTGCCCCCACCCTAGCCCCTGGCCTCAACATCTTTTTTTTTTTTTTAAGATTATTTATTTATTTGACAGAGAGAAAGGGAGAGCATACAAGCAGGGGGAGCAGGAGAGGGAGAAGCAGACTCCCCACTGAGCAGGAAGCCTGAGGTGGGGCTCCATCCCAGGACCCTGGGATCATGACCTGAGCCGAAGGCAGCTGCTCAATGGACTGAGCCACCAGACGCCCCTCAACATTTCTTTATGGAGAAGAGGGTCAGAGCCCCCTGCAGAACCCCTGTGAGCAAGAGGCAGTCTTCCAAGATTTGCCCGCTTTGCTCTTGCAAAAGGCAGTTTGCACTTTCCACTACTCATACTTTCACCTACAAAAGACGTTTTGGTGGCAGGTGTAACTTTTATTTTATTATTAGCTCTAACCATATGTATTTCACACAGTGAGTTGATCTGAGCTGCTCATAAAGTCACAGATCTTTGGGGTTGGCTCCTGAGTTTGAGTGATGACCTGGAGCCAGGGAGGATTACCAAACTCAGATGAAACAAGCTAGGTCCCGGGGCGACTGGTCCTCCCATCAAGTCAGATTTGCATGGTGACCAGCGGGCTGGATCAAGTGAGTTCTCAGGGAAACATGGTCCCTGCTTTATATCTCACACCTGGTGTAATCAGTCCTGCCAGTGAAATGCGCCCACACGGAGGGTTCCTCCCTGCAAGCGATTGGAAGCACACCTGCTCATGAGCATTGTATAATTCATACAGACCATACTTATGTGACCTGAATGGGAACACGATCTTGTGCAAAGCTGGAATATTCTCAAGTATCCGAGTGTGCAGTGAGTTTCAGAGGTTCTGTACCTACCAGGCTCAGGGCAGGTTACCTTTGAGTGGGGATGAGACAAAGGAGGGAGCTGGAGGAGCTCCCTGTGCCCTGGGGCACCTGGCAAGTATCCATTGTCTAGGGGCTGCACAGAAACTTCAGGCCCTAAGAGAGATTTTGTGGGTGGACTCTGAGGCCTGGACAACCTTCATCATCTTGGGTATTACCACTGGGCCTTATGGTACTGGATCGGCGGGGCTGCTTTTGGCTGCAAACAACAAAACCCAAGAATAGTAGATTAAGCAGAGTTTAGATCTCCCAAAGATGCCGAAGATGTGAAGTTGTTCTACACAGAGACTGGATATTAGCGCCACTTCCAGCAAGCTATTACATGGGAAAGGCAGCCAAGAAGGCTGAGGGTCTGGTGACCAGAGCAATGGTTTTTACCTTATTGGGTCACAGCCTCTTCAGTATGCCAGGGAGAAGCCTAGAGAAAAGCTGCTTGGGTGTACAAAGCCCTCGACTCCAGGTTAGACCAGGTTAGATCCCCTGGTCTAAGCCACATTGTCTCACTAGTGGTTACCGGAACCCACTCAACGGCTCTGTCCCCACAGCCAGGCTGTCGTGCTGGGATGGTAGATGTTACGAGTGAAGGCCAGGTTTTGGTGGCTGCTTCAGACAACAGAGGTTATGTTGAGGCTGAGGTGACAGTCCTTTACACCCCTGGGCATCTGCTGTCTCCAGCATTCTTGGTGGGTGTGTTTGCTGCAGGTCATGAGGCTGATCTCACCTGCCCCCAGAGACTTCGCCCCGGCCCCCAGTACTGAGCACCAGGTTGGCAAGATCCAAGGCAGCTTTCTGCAGCCATCCCTTTCAGAAAGTTCAGGAAGTAACAGTGTGTATTTAACTTTTTAGTGTCCCTCTCATTGACCTGTAGTATTTTGGGTAGCTTTTCTAGGTGGGGCCTGCTGATGGCCAGAAGGCCAAATGACAATCTAGGTCATAGCTAGCTGCTGAAGTGTCTTTATGGGTCTCAGAGGGGTGTATTTTCATCTCCGGAGCTTGGCCTCTGGCCACCTAAATGGGTAAAACACCATGATTCACATCTGGGCTGTGATGCTAATGAGATTGGGGAGAGCACCAAGGATGGCTTGGGGTTTGGTGTGGTGGTAGCATGAGGAGAGGATGGAGAGTTGGGGGCTCTGCACCCTGGTTCTGGTCTGTGACTGTCTAGAGGGCCTCAGGCACATCTCCTACTACAGGGAACCAAGCGCCATCTGTGACTTCTCTGCCTGCCCTCAGGGTTGTCATGGGATTAGATGAAATACACAGATGAGAACATTCTTGGGAGACCAGAAAGGGCCATAAAGATTAAGAGCATCATCAATATTCAGGCAACCTCACGTAACAGAATCATAGATCCAGAAGGGGCCCCTGGAGCATAGTTAGTCTAGATTCCGATCCCATAGAGCGTATTTCTCAGCATGGTCAGGTAGATAATTTTAGGTGGGGCACATATAGCATCATTTCATTTTAATATGCTTGTTTATATGTATTATAACAATACAGGCATCACATCAAATCCATTTTTGGAAAATGGATACTTTGTTCAAATTAACACTAGAGAAAGGTTTTTTTTTTTTTTTTTAAAGATTTTATTTATTAGAGAGAGAGAGAGATCACAAGTAGACAGAGAGGCAGGCAGAGAGAGAGAGGGAAGCAGGCTCCCTGCTGAGCAGAGAACCTGATGCGGGGCTCGATCCCAGGACCCTGAGATCATGACCTGAGCCGAAGGCAGAGGCTTAACCCACTGAGCCACCCAGGTGCCCCTAGAGAAAGGTTTTAAGTTAAAAAGTATGATGCAGGGGCACCTGGGTGGCTCAGTCGGTTAAGCGTCTGCCTTCGGTTCCGGTCATGATCCCAGAGTCCTGGGATCGAGCCCCACATCGGGCTCTCTGCTCAGCAGGGAGCCTGCTTCCCCCTCCCTCTCTCTGCCTCTCCCTCCCTCTCTCTGCCTCTCTGCTACTTGTGATCTCTGTCTCTCTCTGTCAAATAAATAAATAAAATCTTTAAAAAAAAAAAGTATGATGGGGGCATCTGGCTGGCTTAGTCAGAAGAGCATGTGATTCTTGGGACACCTGGGTGGCTCAGTTGGTTAAGCAGCTGCCTTCGGCTCAGGTCATGATCCCAGCGTCCTGGGATCGAGTCCCACATCGGGCTCCTTGCTTGGCGGGGAGCCTGCTTCTCCCTCTGCCTCTGCCTGCCATTCTGTCTGCCTGTGCTTGCTCTCTCTCCCTCTCTCTCTGACAAATAAATTAAAAAAAAAAAAAGAAGAGCATGTGATTCTTAATCTTAGGGTTGTGAGTTCAAGCCCCATGTTGGGTATAGAGATTACTAAAAAATAAACTTAAAAAAAAAAAGTAAATGAAAAGTATGGTGATTTTTTTTTCTTAAGATTTTGTTTATTTGACACAGAAAGAGAGATAGCAAGAGAGAGAGCACAAGCAGGGGGAGTGGCAGGCAGAGCGGCAGACAGAGAGAGAAGCAGACTCCTCGCTGAACGAGGACCCCCCCCCCGCAACAAGGCAGGGCTCCATCCCAGGACCCCGGGATTATGACTTAAGCCAAAGGCAGACGCTTAACTGACTTAGCCACCTAGGTGCCCCAAAGTATGATGATTTTAAGGTAAGCCAGTAGTAGTTCAGTAGTTAACAAATATGGCCCAAATGGGAAAGTGAGCCCTTAAATAAAGGCTGGGAAACTTTCAAGGGAGTCTCTCCCTAACAGTCCCTCCCTTACTCCCTTGGCTTCAGCTGGACGCTTCTAGAGATAGGAAGCTTGCTGCCCCCAAATTTGTCCACTTTTCCATTTGGGGATTCTCTCGTCCTTGCCTGGTTCTTTCCTTTCTCCCCTGAAGCTGCCTGCCCTGGATCTGTCCCTGGCGAATCCCTGATAGTCATGCTTTTCTCCATCACCAGTTCCACTGTCTCCAGCAGCTCCTCAAATGGTTGAAAGACAGTTTGTCTCTGTCCTCCCTTCCTCCTTCCCTCCCTCCCTACTCCCTCTCTCCCCCCTCCTTGCCCCCTTCCTCCTTCCCTCCCTTCCTTCAACAAAGACTTGGGGGGCTGGACCTAGGCTAAACACTGTATTAGCCACATCCAGGCCTCATAGCAATTGCCCTTAGCCTTTTACGTATGTGGAAACTGAGGCTCAGGGAGGTCGAGGAGGCCACGTCCAGTCAAAGCCTGAGAAAAGGAGAGCCCAGGAGTCTGACCGAGGTCCATCTGGTCCCCAAGTACATGTCCTTCTGTGACACTGGGCCACTCCCAGAACCGGGTGACCAAAAATGGCCCCTCTCTTGGTTCCTGGTGCTCATGGGGTTTGTCCCTCAGGGGTCTGCGCACCAGTGGCCGGGGCTGCAGGCGAGCAAAGCCCTTGTGAGGAGGGGGACAGAGTGGCCTATGCTAGAGGATGTGATGGGGCCGCAGGTTGGGAAGAGAGGCAGAGTGCCTGGGTGGCCATGGTACTCCCTGATGCCCATTAATCTTACAGTCAACTGCAAACCCCTAGATCTTTTGGGCACTTGGTCTATTTTTCAATTTTTTGACAAATAGAAAAATGACAAGGATCGTATAACAAGCACCATGGGTCCCTCCCCAAAATGGACAGAGGCCAGCGATTTCATCTATACTCAATCTGTTGCCCAGTAGGTCAGGACTTTGGCCGTGTCCCTGGTCATAAGGCCTCGCTGGTTTGGGCCTGTCCTTGGCCTGAGGTGGGCTTTGAAGCTTCTGCATACTGGCTCTTTCAGCTTCCTGTCCCCCACTAATTCAGCAAGGGCCTCTGGGCCTCCACCAAGGTTGCCCATAGCTGTGGAGAAAACACCGCGGGGTGGCGGAGGGGCGTGTGGGTGCTTTTGGATTTAACCCTTGTCCAAAATGTTGATCTGCTCTGGAAGCACCTGCCTGGACCACTGCAGGTTCAGGCCAGGCTGCGAGCAGAGTGTAGTCGTACCTGCCCAAAGCATAGGCTGTGTAAGTGATAGACTTCTGTGTTTAGAATAGAGAGAGAAAAAACACGATTTTATAATTAGATAACAGTGATTTGCTAAGGAGCTCATTTTACACAAACCGTAGCAAAACACCCCTTCCATTCCAAAGTGTGGAACTAGTTTAAAGTGCAGTGTGGTACGTTTCTGATCTCTGCTCTGCAGGCCCAGTAAGGAGGGACAAGCAGCTGTTTGCAGCCCTCTCCCTTCCACCCCCAGCAGACTCCAGGACTCCCAGGACTCTTGGCCGGAGCGGTAGCCTGCCTCGCGCCTTAAAGCTTGAAGCCCCAGCCTGGGTTAGAACACTTAGCAGAGTAGTGTTTTGGAAAGCCATGCCGAGGAGATTCAGAAACTTCCAGGAAAGCCTTCCACACTCAGGCATTCTCCATTTGCAGGGAGTCACGATGGGGAGGAAGATTTGAACTAGTTCCCTAAGAGAACACGGGGACCTGAGGTGGGCCTCACATTCTCTTTGTTAAGTGGTGAGAATGAATTGAAATATTCTCTGTCCCTGAGTGACAGACAGCATGGCCCACGTCCCTTCCCAAGTCTGACAGGGATGCTGCTGACGCTGGCATGGGGACCTCAGAGGGACCCGCTTGTTGGGCTGTGTTCTCGGGTAAGAGCTGTCCAGAGACTGCACCAGGGAAGTTCGTGAAACATACTATAAAACCAGTTCCTGTTTGATTATTTGGAAATACACAGACCTGTTATGTTTACAGGCCCACTTCTCTCTTTTTTGAATCTGATGATTTGGATTATTTCTAATTAATTCCTCCCCTGATTGCGAACCATCTTTACTCTGGCGCCAGCCCTAACATGGCTCACTTAGGTTACTGCAATACCAGCCTAACTGATTCTCGGTCTATAATTTTGCCCCCTGTAAATCCATCTTAATGTTGGACAAAAATTTCAGAATGAAATCTGAGCATTTTACTCTCTTGATTATAGACCTTAATGAGTAAGGAGAGGGGACCAGTCTTACCAGACGCTAAAATACTATAAAACCAGAATAAAGTGGTGGAGGCCTGGCACAGGAATAGATAAGTCAATGAAACAGAATAGAGTGCCTCCCCCAAAGTCCTTCCTACCCCTCAAAAAACAAAACAAAAACAAAACAAAACAAAACAAAAAAAACCTTTTTATTTTAAATGAGGCCTCCTTTCAAAAGAAAAGTTCTGGTTTCATAGATGGAACCTACTGTATACACTATGTGTGAGGCGGCCCTACTATACCAAGTACCCAGACTATATAGCCCAGTACCCAAGCAGTGACAGTGTTTGTGGGCACGGAGGGCTGTTTGGAGGTTGCCGGAGGGCTGGTGGAGGTGGGGAGGCCCACCCACCCCACAGAAACTGATCATTCTCAGGGGCATCTGGGGACAGGTTCTTGCCTCTCGAAAGCAGCATATATTCATTTCAAAAGCAAAATTTGGGATCCCTGGATGGCTCAGTTGGTTGTTTAACCAGGTCATGATCCCAGGGTTCTGGGTTTGAGTCCCGCATTTGGTCTCCCTGCTCAGTGGGGAGCCTGCTTCTCCCTCTGCCTGCTGCTCCCCCTGCTTGAGCTCTCTCTCCCTCTCTCTCTCTCTCTAAAAAGTAAATAAAATCTTTAAAAAAAAAAAAGGAAAATTAATTTTCATTTCATTTAGGTGGGTTATTTTTTATCCTTTAGAATTTCAACATACCTTCTTGAAAATTTCCCCTTTTGGATAACCTACACATTCGTCCCCCTGTATTTGAATTCTACTGGAAATGTAGGGAGACCCAAGCGAGCCCATCTGTCTTGGCAAGGACCATTCTCTCACAAGTTGGCTCAGTGGTCCAAAATAGCCACTATCAAGTTCTTCTTTCAAAGCCGGCTTTATTGTAACCAGGGATGATGGAAAAGGGTGGAGCCACTGTCCCAAAGCCTTGGGGGCATATATTTAAAAAAACTGTATGAGATCTGTCTTCTCAGCCTCCTTCCACACCCACATTCCTCAGGTTGAGCTTCCTTGGGCAGTGGAGCCCGGAAGGCCTGGTGCTTCTCAGGCCCAGCCCTTCTTCTCCAGGAAGCCAGGCCCAGCCCCAGGTGCCCTGCTGGCCTCCCAGGGAACTAAGGTCAGCTGGTATCAGAATCTTCCCGCCCATCCCTACTCACTGACCCCCAACCCCACCCGCCTGCAGTGGACAGTGGCCCCAAGTCCACTTATCTGGGACTGGGTGGGTGTTTCCTGCATGTTTGAGATTTTACAGAGGAAACCAAAATAAAGAAACAAAGCCTTTGTTTTACTTCTGGACTCAAACTGGGGACGGCTGGAGGGATAGAAAGGGGTTGCTGGAGTAGGCCACTTGGCACTCCAACAAAATAACCATTCTAATAAAGCACTTAACAGGGACTTTTTTCTATTTAGGGTTGGTGTGAGTGAATAGGAAAGACAGGGCGGAGGGCTGGGAGAGCCTCTGTGTGTGGAAGGAGAGGGCCCCAGGCAGGGTCTCTGGCATGGGGCTGGGGCCACCAGCAGGGCTGCTGAATTGGTGGCCAGAGGGGGTCTCAGTCCTTTTCTTCCTCAGAAGTCCCACAGGAGAGTGGGAAAGAGCATGGGCTGCAGGCCAGAAGAGCCCTGCCCTGATTTCTGCCCTGCCACCTGTTGTCTTGAGACCTGGGCAGTCCCCGACTCTGTGAGGCTCCCTTGCAAGGTCCCCAACAGGGAACAATGCAGATGTCCCAGCCACCCCATCCCAGTTCTTCCTGACCCAGGTTTACTGGGCCAGGCCCTCATAGCACATCTGTGCATCCATGGAAATGGGGACATGCTCTCCCCAGTATCTCATCATTCTTCCCAAAGGATTTTCTCTGTGTAGAATTTCTCTGAATGCATTATTTATTTTTTCTTTCTTTTTTTTTTTTTTAAGATTTATTTATTTACTTTCTTGAGAGAGAGTGCAGGGGGGAGGGACGGAGGGAGAGAGAGTCAAAGGCAGTATCTACTCTGAGCATGGAGCAGGATGGTGGGGGAACTGTCTCACAACCCTGAGATTACCACCTGAGCAGAAACCAAAGGTTGGACACTCAACTGCCTGTACCACCCAGGCCCCCCAGAGTTGTTGTTGTTGTTGTTGTTGTTTTATTTATTTTTATTTTTATTTTTTTAAGTAGACTCCACACCCAGTGCCGGGCTTGGACTCATGACCGTGAGATCAAGATCTGAGATGAGATCAAGAGTCAGATATTTAACCAACTGAGACACCTAGGTGACTGTTGTTTATTTTTCTTTAAGAATTACCCAAGCATTGATGAAAATGCCCCCCACCTGTAGTATTTCTGAGGATTTCCAGGTGGGGACCATGTCCACTGGCCATCCGGCCTCCCAGGTCAGCTGCCCCAGCTTTGCCCCGTACATGTGTGCAATCTGCTTGGCTTCCTCATTCCTTAACCCTTATTAAGCCATAGCTAACAGGCTTTCAGAACAGGGAAGAAGTTAAAATTGAGTAGCAGACCTCTTCCTCTTGCCTGCTCACCCTCGGAAGACTTCTCCTGGTCGGTCTGTCTCCTCAAGTCTAGTTTGTGCCCATTCTCCAGGGACTGATTTTCCTGGACACTTTTCCCCAGTTTTGAGAACTCCAAATTTCCATTACTTTTGGTGGCACAGCTGTCATGAAATCTGTCCTGGACCAGGCTGTGGGCCTAGGCTTTTGTCTCAGAAAAAAGCTACTAGAGAATTTGTCTTGGCAAGAGGTAGGCACCCTAGCCTTACATGGCTAGCCAGGTGTAACTTAGCACTAAGTACTGGACACATCAAGTCCCAATGGCCAGAGTGAACACAAGAGTGAACTTTTCTCCTTCCTGTTAGAACATTCTGCAGGGTAGTGGAGAGGATTGGAACTGATGTAAACCAGCAGACTTATCGAGCACCTTCTTTGTGTCATACGTGTGCTGGGACAGCAGAGGGTCCAACAGAGGACGTGCCCTGTGCTCATGGAACTGACACATTGGGAGCTGGAGAGGCTGCGTGCACAGGGCCATCAGGGACAGCCGAGTGTTTGGGAGTGTAACAGTAATCTCACCCGGCCTGAGGTTTGGTAGGGAGTGCATGGGGAGTACACGTGAAGTGCCAATTATGTGGGGTGGACGTAATAAACAGGTACTAGAGTACGCTCTGTCCCGGCCACAGACTCAGCCAGAGTGCATGTCCAGCAGGCTGCTGCTTCTAGCAACAGTGGTTTCATGGAGAGGGGTTTATAACTTTTCCAAGGCTACCCACAGCTAGGAAGTGAGACACCCAAGATTCAAAACTGATGCATCAGACCCATTTCCAAACTCCTGACATCTGTTTTGCCTCTGGCTTTTCTGCCTCTGGGGTGGCCCCCATGAGATGGGCTATAGCGTGGGTATAGCTCTGAAGCGTCCCCCTTTCTCCAGATCCCTGAAACAGGGCAGCCCAGGGGGTGGATTCTGGTCATTTCTCCATCATCAGAAATAAAATACGCTTCCTTGTTAAGTCCTGGGATAGCCAAGCCTGTGGACTGTACTAAGAGCTTCTCAGGCTGAAGGAGGTGATTCAGAGGGAGCACCTGCCTCCCTTACCACCACCCCCCACCCTGAGCACTTTGGGGCAACCTGGAAAATACCTGTGTGTGGCCCCGGGCATCCTTCTGCACAATTTGGTGGAAGGGGCACTGGCAGGAGTTCCCACAACATACTGATGGTGATAATGGTAACAAGAACGAGAAGAATGGCAATCCTTTCTGTGCCAGGCACTGTTCTAAGCACCTGCCTGTGTGAGCTCATCCCGTCCTCAAAACAACCCTGTGAGATGGATACTGGTATCAGCAAGTGAGGAAACAGGCATACACAGATTGAGGTCATACACCTAGCAGAGCGGCCAATGACAGGGGGCTTTTTATAAAAGTGCTGTCTGTAGGAAAAAGGGAGATAGGAGGCCAGTAGTGGCTGCCGGGGACAGAGCAGTTCTGCCAGCTCTCCAGCTGCTCCCTCCCCGGGTCCTGGCCTGTTTGCTGAGGAGGGGAGGAGACCTGCTGCTACTGTTTTGCATTTGGGGAGAGGGGTGTGAAAAGTTGCCTCCTGCCTTTCCAGTGGAGTGGGCTTAAAATCTGGAGTTTGGGAGGGTCCCTGAAAAGTCACCACCACTCCCCCCCCCAGCCCCCAGCCCTGGTTCACCCCTCCAGAGCTGGGCTGCTGGACCCTCCTTCCTCCATCCTGCTTCAAGGAGATTCCACACCCCCCCAGCTGCTCATTGTCATGCCCACCTCGTTTTCAGGAAGTTTCCCTTTTATTTTGCTCCAGCCCAATTCTCTCCAGCCTGGTTACTCGTTTAAAATGGAGATTGGATTGCCTCGCCCCACCTCAGGCAAGAGCCTGGACTGTGTTTCTGTCTCACTCTTGGTCAAACATATAGATTTTTACGTTTTTCATTAATTGTGTGTGACATCTTGAATATCAATGATAGAAACACATGTAAGCAATGGCGTGCCTTCCTGCCCTTCACCTCCCTTGGCCCCTGAACACCCCTGGGATGGGCCGTGTGCCCTCCCCCTAAAGACTGCTAACCCCCCGGCTGCTACTTCTCAGTGTCATTTTCACCTCCTTGAATCTCACACCTCCTTGTGGCCAAAGCCAGGCCAGGCCACAACAGTGCAAAGAGTAACTGCCTTGTGTGCTCTAGTGGCCCAGGGCAGCAGCAGGTGCCCTTGTGGGCTGGAGCCCCCCCGGGGGGCGGGGGATTCGTTTGCCTCAAATAATGGGTAGTTAACATTAAAAACTCAGCTTCACAGGGCACCTGGGTGGCTCAGTTGGTTAAGTGTCTGCCTTCAGCTCAGGTCATGATCCTGAAGTCCCGGGATTGAGACCTGGATAGAGTTCCTGGCTCAGTGGGGAGTCTGCTTCTCCCTCCGATCCTCCCCATCTCATGCTCTCTCTCTCATTCTCTCTCTTGCAAATAAATAAATCTTAAAAAAAAAAAAAAAAAAGAAAAGAACCCTCAGCTTCACGTAAAAATTCCAATTTCTGGCTACTCTTTAAAAATTTAGACCATCGGGGGGCGCCTGGGTGGCTCAGTGGGTTAAAGCCTCTGCCTTCAGCTCAGGTCATGATCCCAGGGTCCTGGGATGGTGCCCCACATTGGGCTCTCTGCTCAGCGGCGAGCCTGCTTCTTCCTCTCTCTGTCTCTCTGCCTGCCTCTCTGCCTACTTGTGATCTCTGTCAAATAAAATAAATAAAATCTTCAAAAAAAATCTTTAAAAAAAAAATTTAGACCATCGGGCAACCTGTTGCAGATATGCTCTTGTTGCTGCAGTCAACATGACTCCACCTCCTGGTGGAGGGTAATAGTGGTCTCCTGTTTGCCTCAGGCCCCACTGCTCCCTACTGCCCATACCTGCCTCTTTCTCTCATTTATCCACCTGGCTTCTTTGAGCACATGAGATGGGGAAGTTCATTTGTTTCCCCGAGCGCCTCTTTCTGCCACTGCAGGGTAAAGCAGTTGAGGTAGTGGGACAGCCAGGACTTGGAGGACTGGTGTTTAGCCATAGTCAGACCTGGCAAGAAGTGTCCATCTCATAGCCAGGGGCTGCTGACACAGAGCGATGCCTGCCCCTGGTCTCCAGGCCTTCCCTTTACTGTCTGTCACCACCCCTGCCCTTCTCCCGGGCTGCTTACTTCCCAGTGTGCCAGTGCAAGGCCATGGTTCTATGAGACAGGCAGCTCTGGTCTGGGACAGCGCTGAGGCACAACCTGTGAAGCTGTGCTCTGCTTAACTGTCCCCTCCCCCCCACTGTACCCTCCCACTTAGGGGAAAGATAATACTAGATTTGCCTTGCTGCCACCAGGAGGCTCCTAGGCAGTGTGTGGCATCTCCAGACCAGTAGGCAAAGTGGTCAGGGAGCTGGGACCTGGGAGGAACAGGGGACTCGCTGTTTTGGGAGCGTGCATGGCAGGAAAGCACCTGCTCGTTGTCACCCACTTCTGCTGGGCTGGGGCCCATGTGTGCCTAGTGGAACTCCTCACGTGTTATCTCCCTTATGAGGGTCACCACTCACTACTCTGGGACCCACCTGGCCCATTGGGTATAGTCCCCACACTACCTCTGTCCTCCCCTCTCTACCCAAGCCAGAATCCCAGCTGGCTCCCAGTGTCACCCCGCATTGTGGAAATGCCGACAGCTGACACAAGGAGTATCTGTGCAGAAAGCTGTGCCAGGGCTCTAGAGAAGTAAAGAAGATGCGGTCCAGCCCTCAGACCCCTGCCTGCCCCACCCTAGTGGGGAAATGTGACAGGAAAATAACTCCTAACTCCCAGATTTGAAGGGAGAAGTAGTGGGGCATGCTCCTGAGAAGGGACCGAATGGCCATGTAGCTGAGCTAGGAGCTTTGTGTTTGGACTCGCAGACGGACAAGCCACAGAACCTCTGTGACCTCAGGGTTCATCACGGACAGGTGCTGAACAAGGCCTTCTTGGTGTGGTAGCTATGAGGAGTCAAATGGCCTAACAGCTGCAAAGGCCCCTGGCTGTTACCTGCCACTTGGCCAGCACTCCCTAGACAGAGAATGGGGCTGAGAGAAAGGAGACCTGGCTGGTAGAGGGCTGGGGAGGAAGGGAGCTTCAGGAGGCGGTTCCTTAGAGAGGGAATGTTCTCACAGGTGGAGGAAAGCTGAAACAGCAGAGTACATTCATTGGCAGACTCTGAGGTGCCCTGCCAGGGACTGGAGCCGCTGACAAGTTGGGCACCATCTCCATCCTCAGGGACGCCATACCAGGAATCAGTGGGAGTAGAGGCAGCGTGAGGGGCAAGTGGGGCTTAGGGCAGTTCAGGGAGGGCCTGGAATGGTATGGTCAGTGGGGAGAGCTTCAGACACCCATGGGGGTTGGCTATGGGAGGACAACGCCAGAGTGATGGGAAGGTAATACCTGGGAGGGGGCCCTGCAGAGGGCAGAGCCAAGCCACTGAATGCACCTGCCGTGAGTGGTGGACTTGCTAGGCCTTGGCCTCGGATTTGAGGAAAAGGGTTTTTTTGAGCTGCTAGGGGAAGGCAGAGGGAAAGAGGGCCAGAGCAGAAAGGTGGGACAAGGGGTCTATAGGAGGTTTGGTTGTTGAAGAGTGGTGCTGGCTGGGTTCATGCTGTGAAGGGTTGAGCCTAAGAAGCCCCGGAGGAGCTATGAGGAAACAGCTGCCTCAGAATGGGGAGAGAATAGGACAGCGGCCGGCCAGGCTCAGGGGGGTCTGAGGGACCTCACTTTTGGGATGCTCAGATTACCCAGAATCCACCCATCCCTTGTGGGGTGACTGCCAAAGTGACTTTTCTGGTGGACATGCAGGCTCCCGTCTCAAGCTGAGACGTTCTCCTTGGCTGCAGGCACGACTGCCCCAGCCCTAGGAAAATATTAATAGACCCTTAGGGCTGAGAGTAAGAATTTAAATGTAAAACTACTTCCTCTTCTTGGCCCCTACCTGCCACTGAAGGAAGCTGTGACCCAGGGGCCTGAGCTGCCTGCACCCCGGATTGAGTTCACTCCCACCCACTGCCCTGCCTTGGGTGGCAGGAGGACGTGGCGACGTTGGGGGAGGTGGGGCGCTGGGGTGGGAGCTCTGAGGCTGAGAGGGCCAGGTGGCAGCACCCCAGGAGCCAGGGATGCCACTGGGTCTCATTGTTCTGAAGGGCTGTGTGGACCCTGAGACACTGGCCCCTCGTTAACCTCTCGGTTTCCAAGAGCCTTGGAAATTCTAGTGCCCTGGACTAGCCGGGGGGGTGAGTGGGGCAGTTTTCGTTTTTACCTGCCAAGCCCAAGCTTCCCCCTTTACCAAGCTGTTTCCCTGGGCAAAGGCCTTAACGTTTCTGACTCTGTCTCGCCACTGGTAAAATGGGGAGACTAAATGCGACCATGCATGGTCATGCCTTGGGCCTTTGTGCAAGTTATCCAGTCTGCCCTGGTTCTTCTCCCTGGTTAACCACACTGTGAGCAGCAGAAAGAGCTGGGGGGGCCACTGGATTGGGTAGGTCAAGAGGTGAATGTTACCCTGCAGGGCAGAATTGGTGGGGGTGGAGCTTCTGAGGCCTACACACAGTCGCATGAGAGCACACTGAGGAGGGAGTGGTGAGGGCTAAATTCTGTTCAGTTACGGGAACCAGCCAGTTCACAGGGCACGAGCTCAGGCAGGACTCTGGAGAGACAGGAGGGCTTCCTGCAGGAGGAAGGGATGGATTTTTTTTTTTTTAAGATTTTTATTTATTTATTTGACAGAGATTACAAGTAGGCAGAGAGGCAGGCAGAGAGAGGGGAGGAAGCAGGCTCCCTGCTGAGCAGAGAGCCCGATGTGGGGCTCGATCCCAGGACTCTGAGATCATGACCTGAGCCGAAGGCAGAGGTTTAACCCACTGAGCCACCCAGGCGCCCCAGGAAGGGATGGATTTTGAGGAACACTGGTGATGGTATCAATTCGAGGTTTACGAGCGCTCACTATGGGCCACACACAGATAGGCAATTCAGTGCAGCCCGTCATGACCACCAGAAGGCAAAGGCTGCCACTGTCCCCACTTTTACAGAAGAGAAAACCGAGGTACAGAAGAGAAGTAACTTGCTTAAGACTGCAGGCTGAGTCAGTGCCTCAGGCTCCTTGTTGAGGGTTTCCAGGTGAGGGGCCAGCCCCAAGCTGGGCAGGGAGCAGCCAGCAGACAGGCACAAGGAGGCAGGCTGGGGCTGGGACAGCGACCAAGGCAGTGGCGAGGGGCCCAAACAGAGGTGCGGGAACGTGGGTCTCAAAGCTTCCCGGTGCTTCCATGGTGCTAGGCAGCTGCCGGATACCCCAGCTTCTTCCCTGGTCCTCAGGGCAGCAGCATGAGTCCTGTATCCTCTTTGGCAGACTTCGACCCAGTTGGGGTGGAGGTAGGGGCTGTTCCCAGGGACTAGTATCTGCCTGGGATGCCTCCCAAACAGGTGCAGGGACGTGGCCCTGGAGGCCTCTGTGACTCTGAAATCACCTGCCTGCCTCATGGCTGACCTCGTCCTGGATCTACTGCCTCTGGCCTGGCCTGACTCTGCCCACCCCACACCCCCCCAAATCACCATTTCACCAACCATGAGAAAATGCCTGGTACAATGGGTTGGCCACTGGCTCTGGAGCCATGGAACATGGTTTCAGATCCTGGTGCTGTCGCTGTCTAGCTGGATGACCTCAGAAATGTTATTTTACTTTGTTGTGTCTCGGTTTCTTCAACCGTAAAATGGGCATAATCAAAGTCATACCTCAGAGGGCTGTTGTGAGAGTCAAGCAAGTTAATGTGGTAAAATCTTCCAAAAGCATCAGATGGTTCACTTACATGAATGAATGAATTATTCATAGTTTTGAACATTGATCACTCCTGTTAACTCTAACAGCAGTATTTCCACATACCCTTTCTGGGACTTACTGTGCTGGGTCCTCAGCAGCTAAGCTCCAAGCCCTGTCAGGAGCCACTCTCCAGCTAGCGGGCAAGACCCAAGGGGCAACGGTCATGACAGGAGGAAGCCCGTGGTACTGGGGGGTCGTGAGTAAGGCCAAGGGCATGGCATCCCTCGCCTGGCTTACTTTCAGCCTTGGCCTTTGCCTGGATCTCTGGATCCCTGTCTGGCCGTTTCTGCCCTGCTGCCAGTGTTCCAGGCATGGTCCAGGCAGCGGAGTTTGGATTTGATGGGGTAGCTAAGCAGGGGCTGAGGCATTAACACAAGACTCGGGTCATAGAGTTCTCCAGAGATAACCAGGCGGGCTTCCACTAAAGGTCCTGAGACCCTCCCACAGAACAGGATGACCGTAAGTGAGATAGATATGTTAGAGGGAACCAGAAGATGCCTGGTTCTGGGGTGCCACACAAGATTCCCCTCTGGCTCAGTCGCCTGCTTCTGGCTGCCAAGGTGCTGCATTACAATGGTTCTAAGAGCAGGGAAGAGGGCAGCGGTTGTTTATGATGTCTGCCGTGGCTTGGGAGTGGGAGGAGCTGCACTCCTGCTGCATACTCACCATCTGAAACCTGCGGTATTTGAGGTCCTTTATTGCATAAAATAACACACATGGTCTGGTGGGGGGGTGAAGTCTTAATAATGGAGCAAGCGGAATGCACTGATGGCTTCCTGGAGGGGTGGAGTGGTGCGGTCCAGAGCTGGGCTTGCATTATCAGAGATGTGAGACAGTGGGTTAGAGCAATGTCTTGGGGAGCAGAGAGTGGAGAGTGAAGCCTTAAGGGATACCAAGTGGCCTAGACCCCCGGCCGGACAGCACACCATCTCTGCACAGCCTGCAAGGCCACAGCCCCGGGGAAGCTGCCCATTTCTGGGAATTGTGCAGAAGGGAAGGGCAGCTCCTGGAATGCAGAGCCATTTCCTCCACATGGGTTGGGTCACTCCCCCCAACGTGTCCTCATCCCTCTGAGCTGGGCACACCCAGACATCATGGCGAAGAGATTAGCTTCCCAGAGCTGATTCAGCTCAACGTGACTGCAAATCCATTCACTCTCCCAAGAGCTTCATTAATAGTGAACGTGTCCCTTTCTCTTGGAACCTTATTTACCAGACAACTTGTACTTCAACTGAGGGGATGGAGGGAATCTTTAAAATAATTAGTAGAGAAGTAGAGAAGCAAAAAGCTGTGAAAACTAAACTTTCAATAAAGTTAGCAGTGTCTTTGGGTGAGGCTCTGGGTTGGCCACTGCCCCAGCTTCAAGAATCTGTGGTCCTATAGTCAGGGCCAGGGAAGCAACCAACAAGGATGAAGAGTGCCCAGTGGGTTAGAGAAATCACAGTGACCATCAAAGAAAAGCTGTGTGATGCTGTAAAACTAATCATCCGAAGAATTTAAGGCAGTGTGGTGTGATGGTTCCCAGCGTGACCTTTATTGTCCAGCTAATCCCCTGCAGACGGTCACTACATGGTGGGGAAGGTTACTGCCATGGAGCCTCTCCTGGGCCCCAGTTCTTCTGGCCAGGACCATCTGACACTGCTTTGGAAGTGCACCTGTTGTGGGGAAAGGGTACATGGAGGGGCCAGGGACCCTACAGACCTCTTGACAATATCTGCAGCCAAAGCTATTTCTTTTTTATGGGTCTGCTTACAAAAATGGGCAGTGTTTGGGGCTATTCTTTTGGGAAACAAGCTCTGTAGAAGCCCTAGAACCTGGGACTCTGGGAGAAGGCAACAGATTTGGTAAGGAGTCACAGCCACTGGGCACTGCTGTTTTGGGGGCTGGAGCCCTCTGTTGTCCCAGGCATTAATATGGATTCCTCTAATGGGTCCTCCACCAGACCTCTGCGGTACAGGTGCTCTTAGGGCTGTCGATGGGGCCAGTAAGTGGTCCAAATCACTGGGGTTGACCTGGCTGGAGGGAGACCAGGGGCCCAATTACATTGCCTGTCAGTGCAAATATGCCTTTGCTGGGGCTTTGCAGTTTTTTTTCACCAGCACCTCACACATTCTTGAGCGTCCTGTTCTCCTGATTTATAGATAGGGAAGCAGGGTCCTGGAAGTTAAGAAACTTGTTCCAGGTCACACAAGGAGTCCATGTTGGAAACACGACTGGACCTCGAGCTGCCTGACTGCAGTCACAGGCTATTAATGTCACTCCCTCCACCCAGACTGGAGAACCAAGGGAGGTTTTGCACAAGACTGTCCCCAGGAGGACTCGGAACTCTCCCAGCATACTTTGAAAATTGCTAGGTGAAGAGGTTTTTCTGGGCTCATCTGTCCACCCAGCCCCCCACCTCCTAGGAGCATCACCTCCTGCTTCTTGGCCCAAGGGAGGGCTGGCTGGGGAGAAGGATGCTCTGGGGCATATCTAGCAGTCAATGAATAGACCCTGAGCTCCCATGTGTTGGCCCTGCCTGGTTCTGCGAAAGGCAAGGGAATGAGATGTGGCTCCTGTCCTGTCGTGGTAGAGCTGCTTGGGGAGACCAATCGGCCCTTCAGGAAACAACTTCACACCTTGTAAGATGGTGCTAACCCTGAGAAAGAGGGAGTAAAAGACAGCTGCCAAAAAAAGCTTATTTCTCTGGTTAAAGATGCCCAAAGTGCTTGAATATGTGTTATTAAAATTGCTCAAGCAGCAATGCTGCCTTTGAGGAAAAAGTTTCCAGCATATGTGCGAATTTGAGCTGCCGATGGACTGGGAGGGGCTCTGGGAGCCGTGGTTGCCATGGGAACCAGCACTCAGCCGCCAATGCCCCACCTAGTGGCTGCTGTTCCAAATGTTGGTTTCTGAGTGGAGGGGGCTGCCTCCAAACTCGGAGCCATTTCCCATGGAAACAACATTCTAAATGATGGTTGACGATCCCACACAGGCTTGCCATGGAGCTGAGATGGCAGCGGGACTTCTCATGGGGGAGCCTGTGAGTGGAGGAAGGGAGATTGGGAGGGAGGGAGTCTCTCCAGGGAACAAAGTAAACAAGACCAAGAGCAAACACTGGAGCACCTTCTCTAAGCTGAACACATTTCATACATTTTAATTTCATGCTTAGAGCAATCCTGCAAAGTATAATTTTCTAACCAATCCCGTCTTACAAAGAGGAAACTGAGGCTGTGAATGTAACTTGCCCAACAGTGTTACTTACCTGGTCCATAGAAGAGTATCCAGCATCAAAAACTGGTGGGGGAACTTTAGAGACCCTTGATCCACCTTATAACACCCTCCCACCTCAAAGGGGCCATCCAGAACCCCCAAAAAGTAAAGAACTGACATTCTAGAATGATCTCTAAAAAGATCTAGAAAGATCTCTGATCTTCTAGTTGAATAGTCTAGAGAGGAGGTGGGTTCTTGTGAATGTAAGCAGTTTGCTCTTTAACCACCAACCAACTTTTTATCCTGTGGTGTCTTTCGTCATAGCCTGTGGTGACTGAAAAAAATTTTTCTCTTTACCACTTGAGTCCAGCCTATTTTGTAGGAGTGTGGTACATTTTGACTGCCCTCCCCACTTACAAAGACATTGTTTAGTCAGGGATTATTTGCGGGGAGGCTGAAAGCCTGGAACTCTATGTCCATCAGGAGAAGAGCCTTTATGAACTGGGGGAGGGGCCAGTTCTGGACCCCTTCTTTTACCCCTGCAACACCTTCTTTCCTTCGTAGGCCCACACTTGCTTCCAGAAGGGCTTTTCTGTGTGACTGGTCTGACTTGGTAGAAGGAGGGAGATGGTCCTAACTGCTGGCTGGGAGGTTTGCCCCTTAACCCTCTCCATGGTCAGGGCCAATGCTATGGCTAGTAGGTGGTCTGGCACTGTTTCAGAAATGCCTTCAGCTAGCTTTTTTGCCCTTTGCTAATGCTCTGCCCAGCTTTGGTAATAGAGACAGGGGCAAAATGCCATCCCCTGCCCTTCTGTGCACATTAAATATAGACAGTTTCAAGGGCACTGGTGGCCTCTGCACCAGTAACTGCAGGGTGCAGAGTAGAAGGACATGCCTCCCATAGGATGTGATTACTGGGCCCAGGGCTGACCTGTGAAGAGGGGGCCCTAAGGGTCTGCAGAGGACTCAGTATGACCCCAGGGTACACTGGGCAAACATAAAGCTGGTTGGGAGAGCGAATAGAGTATGAGAGGCTATGGTATAGCCACTACTGGAGAGGTCAGCATTGGTGACCCGTGACAGCCTTGAATGTCCAGTGAAGGAGCCGGAACTTGGCCCATCAGCCTTGGGCAGCACTAAAGGGCTTTTTACTGTGAGGGATCTGGTCCAATTTTTGTGCTGACTGTGCTTTCTAACCTGCTTCCATTGAGTCTTAGTTGGGAGGGAGCCCCGAGTTGGCTGCCTGTGGTCTCTCAGGAGCTCAACCCCTGAGTGCAGAACTCTCTGAAAGGAAGGAACCCCTCATTTGACCATTTCCTGCCAGCTGCCTTGTTTGACAAGCAGGTCACAGGTGGCTCTGCTGTGGGTGGTCTGTACCAATTCAGAGATTCAGTTCATGTCCTCTATCATACTTACTAGTGAAGATTTCTTACCTTGTTTTATTTTGAGAAGAAAATCAAGAGAAATAATTTCCCTTCTTGATATCTTCCCACCCACTGAGTATTTTTTATTCATGTCACTGCTAGCAGAGAATGGAAGGGAGCTTTAAAAACAGCCTCTTTCACAGGCAAATATGCTCACACTGGCCCAGTGTCACTGTCCACCCTCAGCCAAGATGGTGGGTAAGGAGAGACTGACACTTTGCTCCCCTGACCTGAGAGGCGGAAAGAGGGAGTTGGACCTTGCTTTCCTCTCCCCATTTCTGTTTCCTTCCAGCTGCCCTGTGGCCCCTTTGGACCTCCATCTCTTGTCATGTGGGAAAGCTCAGTTGCCAAAGCCTCAACTTGTCCCCACCTTTACCCTACTTAGGGAGACTGGGTACCAGATGCTGGGGCTGCAGCCGGCCCCTGGGCCTAGTTTCTTGCACTTACGGAGCTCAAATCCTCACCTGAAGGACATGGAGTCCTACATTTTCAGGTAGCCAGAACATTCATCTAGTGGGAACATTAATTAATTTTTTTACTTGAAGATAGTTGACACACAATGTTATATTAGTTTCAGGGGTACAACATAGTGATTCATCAACTCTATGCTTGGCTCACCACAAATGTAGCCATCTGTCACCATGCAGTGCTGTTATAGTACCATTGCCTATGTTCCCTGTGCTGTGCCTTTTATTCCCATTCGTGGGAATATTTTAATATTGTTAAACTTTCCTGGGGTTACATATACAATATTAGCTTACTGTAGCAAGTGTTGAGAAAAATTGAGAGAGTGCCCCCAAATCTGCCAGTCCTCTCTGTGCCTAGAACCACATCTAGACATACAGATTCATTCATGGAAATGCAATCATATGTACTTGTGGTTTCACAGCCTGTTTGGGGCTCTTTTCATGCATAATATATTAATGTTCCTAGGTCAGGGACTATCATCCTTTATAATGGCTGCACAGTATTGCATTGTGTAGATAAATTTTTCTTTAACTCCCCCCCAACATTTAAGTGATTTCCATTTTCCCCCGTTCTTCACATCTTTATACACTTGTCTGATTATTTCCTAGAATAAATCATCATATACCCTACAGCTTCGAGCGAGGGTATGTCATTTTAAATTTTGGTATATTTATGCGAGTGTATTCTCAGTCCGGTCAGGACAGATTTACATGCTCATCCGCAGTGTATAAAAGCGCCTATACTTCCTCGCACTGCAGGGAAATCCTAAATGTCAACATCAAGCTTCAGTAACTACAGAGCGTTTTGCAATGCCTCTCTCCTGTAACCTCATGCAAATCAGCATGGCCACATATCCCACATTTGTGTCTAACACCCTTTTGTTGCTATCTAGAACTGAGGACTCTTTTAGGGTTGCACATAACTGAAAAATCCAGCCCTTTCATCTGATGGGTCAGAAAAGCATGGCTTGGCGCAGCCTTCCCAAGCAGCAGCGAAGCACGTGGGACACCCAGTCTGCACACTTAAGTGCCCCCATCATGCCTACGCCATGCCTGTCTGCCTTCCGGATTGTGCAGAGCTTTTTCTTTCCTGGTACCGTGAGGCAGGATCCAGCTTGCACGCCCTTGGCATGAGGTCAGTGCTCCTGCTACCCAGGAGGAGGCATTGTTCTCCCTGGCCCCCTGGTGGGGTCCACAGTTAGTAGCCCAGGTCCCTGGGCCAAGTGCTCCTTCCACACTCCCTGCCTCCCTCTCCTCCTTGTCACTTCATGATGCTGCTTCCAAAGATCACTTTTCCCTTCTCTACTGTTACCTCTTCATAACCAGTCATTATCTATTCGGGCTCAATTATTCTTTAGAATCCTGGCCCCACATTTCTGTCTCCTTGCCTAGTCACCTTAACTCATTGACATCTTAGGATGGACAATTCTTTGTTTTGGGGGATGCGCTATGCTTCATAGGCTGTGGAACCACAGCCTTGGCCCATTGACTGGATGCCAGTAACACCCACTCGGTTTTAACAACCGGAATCATCTCCAGATGTTGCAGATGTTCCTGAGGGGCAGAATTGCCCCCAGTTGAGAACCACTGCCTTAGCAGGACTCAGCATCATTAAAACAAAACTTAGCCCTGCTCCTCCTCTTCCTCCTGCCCAGCTAACACAGGGGTTGACCAGTTGTCAAGAGATTCCAGCACAACTGTCTGCATGACAAAGGGCAAGGAGACTGACGGAGAGGAGCCACAATCACTAAATTCTGAGGGGCTGGGGCACAGAGATCCTGAACTCCTCTGGTTAGCAAGGCTGTCATGGCCAACCTTCCCTTAGCTCAGGCAACCTCAAAGCCTTCTGAACACAGCAGTCCCCTGACCAGAGTTGATGTAAAAGGTGCCATCCCTGCTCAGATTAGCACCCACATGGTTACCTGTACAGAATAGGGCAGACTTTAATGGTGGAAATGCTTCTTTGATATGGCTTTGGCTATGCTTGTTAAAGACTTTAGGGCATCTAGTAGTATGTGTCCCCAAGACCAGGTATGGCACATGGTTGGTATTCAATAAATGATTGAATCAATATACAGTTGGGAGTATTTGGTACTTTCTGAGGTCAGGAAGGAAAAAGGCCCAGGCCTCATTACGCATGTCTTGCTTCCCCAGGTCTGACCTACTAGAAACATGGCAACCAGTGCCGTCCCCAGTGACAACCTCCCCACGTACAAGCTGGTGGTGGTGGGAGATGGGGGTGTGGGCAAGAGTGCCCTCACCATCCAGTTTTTCCAGAAGATCTTTGTGCCTGACTACGACCCCACCATTGAAGACTCCTACCTGAAACACACAGAGATTGACAATCAGTGGGCCATCCTGGATGGTGAGACCCCAATGGCAGTCCTGCATGGGGCGAGGGGTGGCTTGGGGAGGAGGCAGAGGGTCAGGGGAAGGTGATGAGCTTCACTGGGGCCAGATGGCTTCTCTCATGTTGTCATTGTGACATGGTTGGTATAAGGCTGTGTATGTTTTCCAGGGTGAATTCTGAACAGCTTTGTGGAAACCAAAATGTGTATTCAACAAAGAGGCAAAGCTAGCCTCATGCCAGCTCAGTGATGTCATGTTTGTTATTGCTTGCTGATCAGAAGCGCTGATTAGCATTTACAGATGTCTCCGGCTAATAAAAAAAAAGGCGGGGGGGTATAAATTATTCTTTAGTGAGCATAGTTTATTTTTGCTTGGAGGGAAAATCTTGCATCTGACTTTGTTTCTAGTTTAGTCTAAGTTGGTTTAGATGAACGGTTCTCCAGTTGTGGTATCCAGGCCAGCACCTAAGTATTACCGGGAAGCTTATCAGAAATGAAAACCCCCCGGGCTCTGCTGATTCTGAAGCTCAGAGGGTGGAGGCCAGCAGTCTGTGTTTTAACAAGCTCTCCAGGTGATGCCAAAGTAGAGAACCTCTGCTCCAGATCCTCACTCTCTGAGTCTCTTAAACAGAGCCGTTCAGGATAGACAGTCATTGTAGGAGGGGAGCTTGGAAAGCCACTGGGATACAAGTCCACTGTCAGCTATGTGATTCGCAGGTGTTTGCTTCCAGTGTGGGGCCATGTTTTTCGTTCTCTTAACAGTGTCTTTCAAAGACTAGAGTTTTTACTTTTGAGGAGGTCCCATTTATCAGTTTGTTCTTTTATGGACTGTGCTTTTGGTGTCGGGTCTAAAATATTTGCCCAACCCAAGGTCACAAAGTTTTTCCCCTGTGTTTTCTTCTAGCTGTCTAATGGCTTTAGGCTCTGTATTTGGTTATGATCCACCCCGAGTTAATTTTTGTATGTAGTGTGAGATATGGCACAAGGTTTAGTTTAGTTTTGTTTTGTTTGGTTTGGTTGTTTGTATATGGAGATGCAATTGTTCCAGCACTATTTGTTGAAAAGGTTGTCCTTTCTCCACTGAATTGCCTTTGCTCCTTTGATGAAAATTAGTTGCTCATATATTCTGTTTGATCTGACTCTCTTAGCATCAATACCACACTGTCTTGATAACTGTAGCCTTATAATAAGTCCTAAATGCACATCCCATTAAATCCCTAATTTTGTTCTTTTTCAATGTTGCTTTAGCCCATCTAGGTCCTTTGCATTTCCATATGAATTTTAGAATCAGTTAAATTCAAAAATTTTAGATTTTAGACTGAGATTGTGTTAAATCTATATAGATTTATAGATTTGAGAAGAATTGACATCCTAAAAATGTTGAGCCCTCCAACCCATGAATACGGTATTTCTCCATATTTTTAGGTCTTCTCTAATTCTCTCATCAGTTGTTCTTGCAGATTTGCCTGCGTAGGTCTCTATGTATTTTGTCAGATTTATATATACAGTCTGTATTACAAATGATATTGGTTTTTCATTTTAGTTTTTTTTTAAAGATTTTATTTATTTATTTGACAGAGACACAGTGAGAGAGGGTATACAAGCAGGGGGAGTAGGAGAGAGAGAAGCAGGCATCCCACAGAGCAGGGAGCCCAATGTGGGGCTCGATCCCAGGACCCGGGGATCATGACCTGAGCCAAAGGCAGATGCTTAACAACTGAGCCATCTGGGAGCCCCTTCATTTCAGTTTGGAATTGTTTTTTGCTGATATGTAGAAATACAGGAGCATTTTGTATGTTAACTGTAACTTGCAACCTTACTAAACTCACTTATTCTAGTGGATCTTGTAGATGCCTTTGGATTTTCTGCAAAGATGGTCACGTCTGTGAGTAAAGATAGTTTTACTTCTTTCCGATCTGGATGGCTTGTGATTCTTTTTCTTGCTTTATTTCACTGACTAAAAACATACTTGTCTTGCTCTTGATCTTAAGGGGATCTTTCCTTTTCAGTCTTTCAGCACTAAGTATGATGTTAGCTGTAGGTTTTTTATACATTCCCTTTATCAGGTTGGGGAAGTTCGTTTCTATTTCTAGTTTGCTGAGAATTTTTATGAGGTGTAGATGTTGGCTTTTGTCAAATGCTTCTTGTGTGTCTGCTGACATACTCAGATGGTGTTTCTTTTTTAGTATGTCAATATGGAAAATCACATTAATTTTTCTAATGTTAAACCAACATTGTATCCCTGGGATAAATCCCACCTGGCCATAATGTATTACCCTTTTACATATTGTGGGCTTTTATTTGTTAAAATTTTGTTTAGAATTTTTGCATCTATGTTCTTGAGAGTTATCCTGGTCTGTAGTTTTCTTGTTATGTCTGAGTAATACTGGCTTTATAGAATGAATTGAGAAGTATGCTCTCTTCTTCAGTTTTCTGGAAGAGTTTGAATAAAATTGGTACTATTTCTTTCTTTCTTTTTTTTTTTTTTTTTTTTTTTAAAGATTTTATTTATTTATTTGACAGACAGAGATCACAAGCAGGCAGAGAGACAGGCAGAGAGAGAGGAGGAAGCAGGCTCCCTGCCGAGCAGAGAGCCCGATGCGGGGCTCGATCCCAGAACCCTGAGATCATGACCTAAGCCGAAGGCAGCGGCCCAACCCGCTGAGCCACCCAGGCGCCCCGGTACTATTTCTTTCTTAAATGTTTAGTAGAATTCACCTATGAGGACATCTGAGGTTGGAGTTTTCTTTGTCAGAAGATTTTTACCTTCAAATTCAATTCCTTTAATAAATCTATGGCCATTCAGGTTGTCTGTTTCTTTTTCAGTGAGTTTTGGTAGTTTGTATCCTTCAAAAAGTTGTTCAGTTCATCAAAGTTACCAAATTTACTGACATAAAGTTGTTCATGATATTCTCTTATTATTTTCTTTTTTTAAAAATTTTTATTTATTTTTATTTGACAGACAGAGATCACAAGTAGGCAGATGCAGGCAGAGAGAGAGAGAGAGGAAGAAGCAGGCTCCCTTGCCGAGCAGAAAGCCTGACGTGGGACTCAATCCCAGGACCCTGAGATCATGACCCGAGCCGAAGGCAGAGGCTTAACCCACTGAGCAACCCAGGCGCCCCTCTTATTATTTTCTTAATAACAGTAGAGTTCATAGTGATGTTGCCTTTCTTATTCCTGATATTGTTATTTGTGTGTTCCCCTTTTCCCTAATCAGGCAAGCTAGAGATGAAGCAACATCATTGATTTTCACAAGAAAACCAGCTCTTGAGTCCTTTGACTTTTCCCATTTGGTTTCATTGATTTCTACTCTTACCTGCATTATTTCCTTTTGTCTGTCTATTTTGGAATTAATTTGTTCTTCTCTAACTTTTTAAAATGGAAGCTGAGGTCATTGACTGGAACATTTCTTCTTTTCCAAGATATTCATTTGGTGCTAAATTCCCCCAACTACTTCTTTAGCAGCATTCAAGCTATTCTAATACACTATGTCTTCATTTCCATTCAGTTCATAATACTTTCTAATTTCCCTTTTGAGATCATCTTTGACCCATAGGTTATTTGGAAACATTTAGTATTCAAATATATTTAGGAATTTTCCAGAGATCCTTCTGTCATTGGTTTCTATTTTATTTTCATTATGTCAGAGAACATACAGTATGTTATTTAAGTTATTTAAAACTCATTGAGTCTTGTTTTACGACCCAAGATTTGGTCTCTCTGGCTAGATGTTCCATGTGCACACAAAAAGAATGGGTATTCAGCCATTGTTGGGTGGAATGTTTTATGAATGTCTGTTATTTTGTCTGATTTTTGGTTGTTTCAGGCGAGAAGACAGATCTGGTCCTTGTTACTCTATCCTGGTCAGAACCAGTACCAAATCATCACTTCAAAAAAAAAATGCGACAACTTTATATGTTTACTTTAAAAGGGTGGATACTGTGGTATTTTCATTATATCTTAATTTTTTTTAAAGATTTTATTTATTTGACACAGAGACAGAGATCACAAGTGGGCAGAGAGGCAGGCAGAGAGAGAGGGGGGAAACAGGCTCCCTGCCAAGCAGAGAGCCCAATGCGGTGCTCGATCTTAGGACCCTGAGACCATGACCTGAGCTGAAGGCAGAGGCTTGAACCTCTGAGCCACCCACGTGCCCTATATCTTAATTTTTAAAAGCACCATTCTTCAGGGGGTTCGTCTGCAGCCCTGAAACTTTGACTAGTTCTCCAGGAACCAAGCACACTCCCACCTCAGGGGTTTGCATTTGGTATTCTCTCTGCCTAGAATGTCCTTCCTTCAGAAATATATTCTCACTTCGCGTAGGTCTCCACCCAAATGTTAACTTTATCAAGGAGGTCTTCCCTGACCAGACCATCTCTACTAGTACCCAAACCCCCCCACCCCCAACATTCTGTCCCTCTGCACAACACTTTTTCTTTATTCTACCTTTTACTGTTGAACATATATTTATATTTGTTCAATATATTTATTTGTTTGAGGTTTTGTTGCTCCCCAATAAAATATAAATTTTTGAGAGTAGGAACTTAATTTTATTTACTGCTCTATTCTCAGTGTCTAGAACACTGGACCTCAGTAAATGGGTGGGAAATGAATGAATGAATGAATGAGTCCTGGACAACGTATGTGCAGTCATAGGTTTGATGTGCTAGTTGCATTATAAAATAAATATATATAACCACTAAAATATAAGACTTATATTTATGCACTTTCTAAAATCATCTCATACATTACTCATTCAAATATATACCACACTTTGGGATATACTGAGTTAAAGAGATATAAACAGTTTCTTTATTGTTGGACTTCAAAGAATCGTCCATATACAAACATAATATTGGAGATATATTGGTGGGTATATTGTCCTTAGGGTTTCCCAAAGGACTACGTTTTGCACATGATTCTGGGCTATTTCCACAGAAAATATTCTGGAACACATTGCCTAATGCATGTAGGAGAGAGTAATACCATGCCTGGTACATTGTTGAAGCTCAGTAAATATTATTTCTCTATACAGCCATATTGACTTCTCTTTTTCTTTTTAAAAATTTTTTTTTAATTTTAATTTTTTTAATTAACATATATTATTTGCCCCAGGGGTACAGGTCTGTGAATCATTCAGGCTTACACACTTCACAGCACTCACCATAGCACATACCCTCTCCAGTGTCCGTAACCCAACCACCCTCTCCATACCCGCCTCCCCCCAGCAACCAACCCTTAGTTTGTTTTGTGAGATCAAGAGTCTCTTACGGTTTGTCTCCCTCCTGATCCCATCTTGTTTTATTTTTTCTTTCCCTACCCCCCAAACTCCCCACGTTGCCTCTCAAATTCCTTATATCAGGGAGATCATATGATAATTGTCTTTCTCTGATTGACTTATTTTGCTCAGTATAATACCCTCTAGTTCCATCCACGTCGTTGCAAAAGGCAAGATTTCATTTCTTTTGATGGCTGCATAGTATTCCGTTGTATATATATACCAAATATTTATCCATTCATCTGTTGATGGACATCTAGGTTCTTTCCATAGTTTGGCTATTGTGGACATTGCTGCTATAAACATTTGGGTGCACGTGTCCCTTCAGATCACTACATTTGTATCTTTAGGGTAAATATCCAGTAGTGCGATTGCTAGGTCATAGGGTAGCTCTATTTTCAAATTTTTGAGGAACCTCCATGCTGTTTTCCAGAGTGGCTACACCAGCTTGCATTCCCACCAACAGTGTAGGAGGGTTCTCCTTTCTCCGCATCCTCGCCAGCATCTGTCGTTTCCTGACTTGTTAATTTTAGCCATTCTGACTGATGTGAGGTGGTATCTCATTGTGGTTTTGATTTGTATTTCCCCGATGCTGAGTGATATGGAGCACTTTTTCATGTGTTTGTTGGCCATCTGGATGTCTTTTTTGCAGAAATGTCTGTTCATGTCCTCTGCCCGTTTCTTGATCAGATTATTAGTTCTTTGGGTGTTGAGTTTGGTAAATTCTTTATAATTTTGGATACTAGCCCTTTATCTGATATGTCGTTTGCAAATATCTTCTCCCATTCTGTCAGTTGTCTCTTGGTTTTGTTGACTGTTTTCTTTGCCGTGTAGAAGCTTTGGATCTTGATGAAGTCCCAGTAGTTCATTTTTGCCCTTGCTTCCCTTGCCTTTGGCAATGTTTCTAGGAAGAAGTTGCTGCGGCTGAGGTCAAAGAAGTTGCTACCTATGTTCTCCTCAAGGATTTTGATGGATTCATTTCTCACATTGAGGTCTTTCATCCATTTTGAATCTATTTTTATGTGTGGTATAATGAAATGGTCCAGTTTCACTTTTCTGCATATGACTGTCCAATTTTCCCAACACCATTTGGTGAAGAGACTGTCTTTTTTTCCATTGGACATTCTTTGCTGCTTTGTCGAAGATTAGTTGACCATAGAGTTGAGGGTCTATTTCTGGGCTCTCTATTCTCTATTCTGTTCCATTGATCTATGTGTCTGTTTTTGTGGCAGTGCCGTACTGTCTTGATGATGACAGCTTTGTAATAGAGCTTAAACTCTGGAATTGTGATGCCACCAATTTTGGCTTTCTTTTTCAACATTCCTCTAGCTATTCAAGGTCTTTTCTGGTTCCATGTAAATTTTAGGATTATTTGTTCTATTTCTTTGGAAAAAATTGATGGTATTTTAATAGGGATTGCATTAAACATGTAGATTGCTTTAGGTGGCATAGACATTTTCACAATATTTGTTCTTCTAATCCATGAGCATGGAACATTTTTGTGTTTCTTTTTGTCTTCCTCAATTTCTTTCATGAGTACTTTATAGTTTTCTGAGTACAGATTCTTGCCTCTTTGGTTAGGTTTATTCCTAGGTATCTTGTTGTTTTGGGTGCAGTTGTAAATGGGATTGACTCCTTAATTTCTCTTTCTTCTGTATTGTGGTGGTGTATAGAAATGCAACTGATTTCTGTGCATTGATTTTATATCCTGATACTTTACTGAATTCCTGTACAAGTTCTAGCAGATTTGGAGTGGAGTCTTTTGGGTTTTCCATATAAAGTATCATGTCATCTGCAAAAAGGGATAGTTTGACTTCTCTGCTGATTTGGATGCCTATACTTTCTTTTTGTTGTCTGATTGCTGAGACAGCAGTGGTGATAATGGACAGCCCTGCTGTGTTCTTGGCCTTAGCAGAAAAGCTCTCAGTTATTCTCCATTGAGAATGATATTCGCTGTGGGTTTTTCATAGGCTTTGATGATATTGAGGTATGAACCGTCTATCCCTACACTTTGAAGAGTTTTGATCAAGAAAGGATGCTGTACTTTGTCAAATGCTTTTTCAGCATCTATTGAGAGTATTATATGGTTCTTGTTCTTTCTTTTGTTAATGTATTGTATCACATTGATTGATTTGCGGATGTTGAACCAACCTTGTAGCCCTGGAATAAATCCCATTTGGTCGTGGTGAATAATCCTTTTAATATACTGTTGGATCCTATTGGCTAGTATTTTGGTGAGGATTTTTGCATCTGTGTTCATCAAGGATATTGGTCTGTAATTCTCCTTTTTGGTGGGGTCTTTGTCTGGTTTTGGGATCAAGGTAATGCTGGCCTCATAAAATGAGTTTGGAAGTTTTCCTTCCATTTCTACTTTTTGGAACAGTTTCAGGAGAATAAGTATTAATTGTTCTTTAAATGTTTGGTAGAATTCCCCCTGAGAAGCCGTCTAGCCCTGGGCTCTTGTTTGTTGGGATATTTTTGATGACTGCTTCAATCTCCTTACTGGTTATGGGTCTGTTCAGGTTTTCTGTTTCTTCCTGGTTCAGTGTTGGTAGTTTACGTGTCTCTTGGAATGCATCCATTTCTTCCAGCTTGTCAAATTTGCTGCCATATTGTTGCTCATAATACGTTCTTATAATTGTTTGTATTTCTTTGGTGTTGGTTGTGATCTCTCCTCGTTCATTCATGATTTTATTAATTTGGGTCCTTTCTCTTTTCTTTTTGATAAGTCTGGCCAGGGGTTTATCAATCTTATTAATTCTTTCAAAGAACCAGCTCCTAGTTTCGTTGATTTGTTCTGTTGTTCTTTGGTTTCTATTTCATTGATTTCTGCTCTGATCTTTATGATTTCTCTTCTCCTGCTGGGTTTAGGCTTTCTTTGCTGTTCTTTCTCCAGCTCCTTTAGTTGTAGGGTTAGGCTGTGTATTTGAGACCTTTCTTGTTTCTTGAGAAGGCTTGTATCACTATATACTTTCCTCTCAGGACTGCCTTTTCTGTGTCCCACAGATTTTGAACAGTTGTGTTTTCATTATCATTTGTTTCCATG